>NC_140582.1:968328748-968725048 GCF_964204655.1 Triturus cristatus
CATGGAAACATCATGTGAAGAAGTGGGTCAGGAGATGCCGTAAGATACAAAGATAGCGCTGAACACAGGACTAACAGAGTATACCCACCAACAAGACATGCTCGTTCCACGTGCAGCTGCAGCATCATTTCTGGCACCCTGCTACGCCTCATGATGTATGCATCGTGTGCGGACCCTGGAAAACGGGAACAGACATGGGAAATCAGCATGTTAGCAAGACACACCACAAGGGCATTAATGGAGTGGTAATGTTTTCTGTTTCTATAGGCTACCTCCTGTGCCTGTGGTGGTACCAAAGCCACATGTGTCCCATCAATGGCCCCAATTACATGAGGCATCCCTCCCAGGGCATAGAACTCACCCTTGACACCTGTCAACTGCTCACGAGTGGGAAAATGGATGAATTCATCCAGGTGCACCAACATGGCTTCTATAACATCATGCAGGACACGGCTGAACATTGTCTGGGACATGCCACCAACATCAGCTATGGTCAATTGAAACGTGCCGGTGGGAAAAAAATGTAGGGCTGCCATCACCTTCATCTTGGGGGTCAGAGCTGTAGGATACCTGTGTTGTGGTTGGAGGTGTGGTGCAAGCCGGCGGGTCAAGTCCTCTATCAACTCTTGCGAGAAGCAGTATCTGCGTATGCAGTCATGTTCACACATGGCATCCAGGTCTGGCATTCATCTGGGGAGAGGCGGTGCCCTGCAGAGATTTGGAAGGAATAACGAAGAGTGAGTACATTACCACACCAATGTCACTGAGGTGAGCACATGTTCAACAGCTAATACACATCTGCTTGATACAGAGTCTGTGCTGTGCAATACATCCAGGACACGTAGGCCAGCCAGGTGATACTCCTACGAAGAGCCAGCCACAATAGTTGTATGGCAATGTTGACGTGACATGCCATTAAAATAGCTGTGGGCCAGTGTAAGTGACAAGCCAGACACATTACATGAGTGACAGACATCCACATATCAGCATTTGAAGGATGTCATCTCATACAGACAGCTGGCGGGAGTCTAGACGCACAGGTCACATGTCATCTGGAAAAGGACAGATAACACACATTTACATGAAGGGGTACATGTCAAAAACTGATGACACAGACATTGAGAAAACGCAGATATTGCCTCATGTCAGGAAGTCATCTTCGAACCATCATGACACATGTAACGTGTGAGTCCACATGTGGCATGGTGTGCGTATATGTGTGTCATGCACATATGCACACAGACACATGTTGGATGCTGCAACAGCAGATGGAGTTGACAGAACACCAACAGAAAGCTCATGGGAACACATGACACACACATGACATAGTCACATCGTGGCACGCTGGGAGTCACATGTCAGGTGTAATTATCCGTGTACCTGGCATCAGGGGACAGTTGCGTGTGTTGCTGACTGTGCCATACCAGTGATGCAGTGCTTGACACGTTTGTCGTACATGCACACATGTGCAAAGTGTGAAGGGGAAGTGTGCCACGTAGTGCCCCATCACACATGACATGTGTAAACAGCTCATCACACATCTATTGTGCCACAACATGAGGAGACATGTGCCTCATCACTGCCTGACACACCTAGGCCCTGCACATGAAGGACTGCACTGACAATGACTTGATGTACAGCCTTGTGCGAGTCTGACACCTCCATTCCTTTTGTGTGCACCTCCTATCACCAGTGTAAGCTGTAAAAGGCAGTACACACGCTCTGAGGGCGTGTGTAGGGCCCGTACTCACGTGTGAGTACCTGCCGAACACGCGTGAGTACGTGCCTATCACTATAGTTGTGTTACTGTAGGTCCGAGTGATACGGCACGTACTCACGCATGTACGGCCCGTACATGCGTGAGTACGTGCTGTATCACTCGGACCTACAGTAACACAACTATAGTGATAGGCACGTACTCACACGTGTACGGCCCGTACATGCGTGAGTACGTGCCGTATCACTAGGCCCTACGGTACCCCCAACTATAGTGATAGGCACGTACTCATGCGTGTACGGCCCATACACGTGTGAGTATGTGCCCTATCACTAGGCCCTACGGTACCCCCAACTATAGTGACAGGCACGTACTCACGCGTGTACGGCCCGTACACGCGTGAGTACGTACCGTATCACTAGGCCCTACGGTACCCCCAACTATAGTGATAGGCACGTACTCACGCGTGTACGGCCCGTACACGCGTGAGTACGTGCCGTATCACTAGGCCCTACGGTACCCCCAACTATAGTGATAGGCACGTACTCACGCGTGTACGGCCCGTACACGCGTGAGGACGTGCCGTATCACTAGGCCCTACGGTACCCCCAACTATAGTGATAGGCACGTACTCACGCGTGTACGGCCCGTACACGCGTGTGTACGTGCCGTATCACTAGGCCCTACGGTACCCCCAACTATAGTGATAGGCGCGTACTCACGCGTGTACGGCCCGTACACGCGTGAGTATGTGCCGTATCACTCGGACCTACAGTAACACAACTATAGTGATAGGCACAAACTCACGCGTGTACGGCACGTACAAGCTTGAGTACGGCCCGTATCACTGTAGTGATGGTGCCCTAGGGGTACGTGTGAAACGCGCCGTACCTGTGTGGGGATTTAAGAATTACAATGGGGACACATGAGGGACAAGTATTAGGGCCTAAATGCATGCTGGTTGTCATGGATACCGAGTTTCAAGTTCAAAATTTAACATCATGTGGTCTGGAAAAAGCAGTTGGCCACATTATACATTGTTGCAAAGTGGTTGTTGACTTGACATGATGCTGCAAAATGGAAAGATGCAAAGGCTGTCACTGGTGTATGTTTAAAGGGATTGGAGGAAACGTAGGATGCAAATGAGTCTGATCAATCACTCTGTACTCCTGTAAATGAAATAGGCCAGCAAGGCAGATATAAGGCAGGCAGAACCCATGAGAGGGCACTTGCCTGCACAACATGTCAGTCGATACCACTGCTGCTGTATTGTCTCCCTCTGGCACCATGTCAAGGACTGTGGAGAGGGCCCAGCCTTTCACCCAGGAGGAGAACGAGGCCCTGCTGGATGTGATCCTCCCACGGTACCCCATGCTGTATGGTCGACCAGGGGAGCAGGTGAGTGCTGACTCCACTACCTTTGCCTGTGCACCTTTATTGTGTCTGTCACTTCTGGCATTGTGGCCAGGTGTGACAGACATGCAATGTTGGTTGGAGTGGGTCCCGGGGGGGGGATGGCTTATGTCTCTCTTGCAGGGCTTGATGTAGTTCATGTGTGCACTCCTCACTTGCATTTGCTTACTGTGACATTCACTGCATAGTGCATGGCACATTCCGCCAGCCTAATCCTCTTGGGCATTCTTGTTCTATTGTCCTGCGGTGATTCAGTGGTCACCCCGGTATGACAGGTGACGGATGTGTGTGAGAGTTGAGTGGAGCTGTGGTGAGAGTGGTGAGAGTGTCCAAATGATGTTTACACCCCCTGGACATTGATGTGTGTGAATGTTTCTTGTCATGTGGGTGAGTGTCTATGTGGAGTGTTGCACCACAGCTGCATGGAGGAGGCAACTGCTCAATCCATCTGATGTGTGAAGTAAGCCGTGCTGTGTGTCTGACTTGCTGAGCTAGCCCCACACCTGTGACCCCCCCCCCTGGCAAGTGGCACATGTGCAGAGTGAGGTTTGCATCCGCTGTTGCCAATGGCAGGTGATTGATGTGTGCCTGTGTGTGTCTGTGTACTCTGCTGAGGTTTCGTCAGTGGCCTGGGGCATGTGACTGCTTTGTGGTGCTGTCCATCAGCCTTGTGTTGCTTGGGATGCACAGTGTGTGCCATGATCAGGGATTGTTTCGCACCCGTCATACCACCTGTGTACTTACTATGCCATGTAGTGCATTGGTGCGTCCACAGTGGAAAAAGTCCCTATGACTAAGGTGCTATTACTTGCCAGCATACTGTGCCCTGTTCAACAAATCTAAGATGTTCAAAAGTGTGTCTCTGTGACATGGTGCAGGTGTAGTGATGTGGTCCCACTTTGTCATCCATACAGGTATCCCCCTACCACAAGGGGAAGATCTGGAAGGATGCCGTCAAGGCCGTGCAATCGGTGGAGGGTCGCAGTCGGCGCCTGCCACAAGTGAGGAAGAGATGGCAGGACATCCGGTGCTGGACCCGGAAGATGGCCCGGGTCATGCTGAATGAGGAGGCTGCTCGCAAGCATGGCGGGCGCCGGCGCCTGACCCACCAGATGCGGCGTGTCCTGGCGGTGGTCTTCCCTGACCTGGATAGGCGGATACAGGAGTTACAGCAGCAGGAAGGGGGTAGGTACATGTGTGTTTGTTGTGTGTTGCCAGCTTTTGGAGCTGCTCAGTCGCCTGGATACACTGCCAGGCTATATATGTGCAGTGCATATCCTGTTCCCCAAAGTCAACCTGTGCTGTTCTTCCTCCCTTCCCCTCCTTGATATGTGTTACCTGGTCTGTGTGTTATCACTATTGCACATGGTCATCTAGGCTGCCAGTTTATCAAGGTGCACACTGCTTTCAGCATCATGTGTGGGGGTGATCTGCCAATGCCCTGTCCTGTTCAGTCATTTGAGGGTGCATAATTGTTGGCACTGATGCTGAGTCTCAACATAGGAGTGTGAGGGTTCAAATGAACAGACTTGCAGCATGCATTACCAATGTTGTGGCCTCAGACATGATGTGCATGAGTGGGATATATGCATAGTGCCAGGACGGTTGCTCCTGTAACAGTCGGCTCATTCCAGGACCATGGAGTAGTGTGCACACTACAGTCCCCTGACACAGCCTGCCCTCCTACTCATGTGTGTCATCCAACACTGTGCACATTCACTGTGGATTCATCATGGCTCTGCCTCTGTGGCATTGTTCCCTGGCCTAGGTAGTAGTTTTCACATGTGTGATACATTTGCCCACTGGACAGGGATACACCAGTTTGCTTGTGCATACTCACACTGGGCAGTGCCTGTGTGGCTATTCACAACAATCTGTTGATGTTTGTTTGTGACCAATATGTTTTGGCAGCCCTACAAGGTGATGTTGTGTTAATGAAGCTAGTTTTCAAGCACAGTTATTGTAACCCTGAATAAGAGGTGTCACTTCTTGATCGGTACCAGTCACATTGACTCAGGTATGGGTGGGTGTGTGCAGGAGGGGCGTACATGTTCAACCCTGATGTTTCATTGCCAGTTCTGACTTGTGTGTGATGATTCGCAGTACAGAAAGTCATCGTGCAGTGCCCCCGTGATGTTGGCCAGTGCTTAAAGTTCGTGCTTCATTGCCTGTGTCAGTTTTTGACAATCATGTATCCTGCTTGTACATTTTTGGCACCTGTGTGTGGTTCAGATGCTACACAGTTGTGACTTTGTGTGCTGACATCTGTGGGTACATTCTGGCTTGCCATGAGGGGGAACCCACAGTACAGCTAGGCTTTTTTGCTAAACAATTGCAGGCCCATTAGCTTATGCATTGTCCTGGGTGTGGACATGTGTGCCACTCCAGATGACAGTCAGTAGGTCATATGTGTAGCCAACTGTGTGATGAGGTGACGGATAGCCATGTGACAAATGACATTATTCAAGTTGTTACTCAGAGAAAATGTCCATTGGCACTCACTACACCTGTCAACATGTCTCAATGTTTCATATGCTTGAACTTGTTGTTTTGTTGTGAAGGACAATGATGTGCCTGCATGACAGATGTCTCCCAAGGAAGTGCACAAGACACCACCTTTACACTTTCCAGGGACACGCTGACACATTTTAAAGTAAGGCACAGTTTGCACAAAACTTGTTTGGAGTTCATACATATACATGTTCCCACAGTGTGCTAGCATTTGGGTTAGTCCTTGGTTGTTGCTGATACCAACTTACGAGTGTCAAGTCATCCAGACCACCCTGGTGCCATGTATATGTACTTACTGATACGCCATTTCTGCCTAACAGTGGCTGATTTGAATGAGTCTGGCAGCTCAGACAATGACTGTGTACATGTAGTTTGGTGTGCACCTCCTTGTGTGACTTCTGCTATACAGACAAATGTGTGTTGTGTTCACAGAGTGCCACATTCACACATGCTAGACATGTCCATTGTGTAAAGGGTTGTGATTCTCCAGGAGTCACAATGTATTTCTTTGGGGTGTCAAAAGTACTCACAGATCTCTGAGTGTGGGGACACCTTCTGCATTGGCATGTGGTATTTGGCCTTGGGTGCGACAATACTGTTTGGTTCACAGTGAACAAGAGGTGGCATGCCTTCATAGTCTTGCTGTGCTCAACTGATCCCAGACACTAGCTTCTCGTGATCTTGTGATTTCAAGTTATTTGCTGTTGTGTCCTAATTTTCATTGTTTCCAAGTGGCATGGTGGGTCAACCAACTGGGGAGTGCAGGGCTTACATATGTGGGGAGTATCCTACATGTTACTCATGATGCCTTTCCTGATATGCACTGTTGCCTATTTTGTTTGGACTCATGTGTCAGATGTATACAGGTGACTGTTTTTTTCCTGTCTCTTCACCTTGCCCACAGCATCATCGGAGGACACCGAGGGAGACACCGGCACGGATGTGGAGGAGGGATCGAGCAGTGGTGCCACCACTGCTGAGGAGTCGGTGGAATCTAGTGGCACGGAGGGCGAGGGGAGTGAGGCAGAGGACCTGCCCAGTACCAACACTGACTACGAGGCAGACGGGTCCGAGGCTGAGCTCCAAGAGGGGGCGGAGGCTGCTCCCACAGCTGAAAGCAGCAGTACATCTCTTGCTGCCCCCTCCATTCCCATCACCGCCCTCCCACTTGCTCGGGTCCCTTCTGTCCGTGCTAGGCCACACCGTGTCTCCTTCGTGCCAGGCACCGCACCCCCTGCCCCTGTCCCCCCTGCTGCCCTCACTGCCGAGTCTGTGGACATTCAACTGCAGTTGCAAGTTGGGCAGACATCGATCCTGACTGTCCTCCATGGCCACACCAGACTGCTGACCCAGATGGTGTCGTACATGGAGGGCATGTCATCAGCGACCAACGGATGTTGCTGAGGTCCCTGGATTCGTCACTGACGGCAGTAGTGAGTCACCTGCAGCACTGCGTCCCCCCCTACCCCTGCCCCATCCACAAGTCCCACACCCATGCCTGTCCCAAGCACACCAAGACATCCACACACACGCACCCCACCAGACAGAAGCAGCACACCACCACGTAAGGGCAAGCGCACACCTCCTGACACGCACACTCAGGGGGAAGCAGGCACACCCACTGGGTCTGGGGCACACAGGCAGGCAGGCAGCCACAGTCCTTGTCCACATGACTCACTCCCCAGTCCCTCCGATGTCACTCCCCTTGGCTCCCCTGCCCCAGATTCGGAGAAGGAGGCCTACTTTGCTGGGCTGGGCCTCAGCCCCACTAGTTCACCTGGACGCAAACGGTCAAGGCACTCCACGGGTAGGGGAGTTAAGTCCCCCAGCCCGTCCACCACCTCCCCCAGTTGCGCTGCAACCCATCCCTCTGACCCCCCCCCCTCCTTGGGGCCTGTTGTTTCTCCGGGTGCAGGGGAGACGCTTGAAGAACTGGCAGAAGTGTGCAGCGCCGAGCTCGCCTCCACCTTTGGCGCTGCCCCATCCCCTGTGGTGGAGTCGTCCGTCCCTGCACCCACCACACCTACCCTTCTCCCTCCTGTCCCTGCGGTGCCTGGTCCTTCCCCACATGATGCCCCCCCCCCCCAGTCGACGACACAGTCTTGTGATGTGCAGGCAAGCTAGGGGAGATGCATGGCCATGTGTCCCCCCCCCTAGGACTGATGATATGGACTGGCCATTGGCCTTTGTGAATAGTCTAGTTTACACATTATTATTTTCATGCTGAATAAAGCATTTTCTTTTTCGTTTGAAAAGTCTTGCATTTCAGGTATTGATGTTGATGCTGATGCTACAGGAGTTGGGGTTGTGGGCATGTGCTATGTTTCAGGGAAATGTTGTAGTCTGCTGCTCATGGGTGGAACCTGGTATCTGCGTGCCATCACAAGGTCTCTGCAAAGATTCTTTGTCGTGTATGCTCTTTGTGTTTGGAGACATTGTCCCAAGGAGTGTTCCTTCCTCTGTGGCACCTGACATCTCCCCTGCAGAGAGTTGCACAATTGTTGTGTTGCCCTGTGCCTACATTTCCTTTGTTGGTGATGGATCCCTTCAACTCTGGCCATGCCTGCTCAGCAATGTCTCCGGCTGCATCGTCTGTGCCATCCTTGGTACTCACTGTACTTGTGTATAGAGTATTTTGCCATGCCTTCATGGAGAAATTGTCCCTTTTCCGCACAATGCATGTGTGTAATCCCAGCCTAGTACACATATGGTACTTGTTCTGCTGGGTATTTGAACACCTGACTCACAATTGTGGCCATTGTATCTGTGGGAACTCCACCCTATTCCTTCCATGACAGACAACATCTTGGTGGCTGGCCCAGCACCTGAACATTCCTATCAGTCCCGGGATGTGCGTGACAGTGTGTGTTCTCTTTGGCTCTCTTAGTTTATTAGGCAGTGACATGACTATACAGTCTTGTGGCATGATCTCAGTGTGTGTATTGTGCTGCATCTGCCAGGGATGGGTATGCATGTGTTATTTGTCCTCACACCCACATGTGGTGTGTCATGCAGTGGGGGAAAGACATCCATCCTCCTGGGAGTGGGACACTGCTGTCAGTGATGTGCTGTTATGGCACTATCATCATTGTCCAAAGTTAGGGATACGTACATTCACCCATGGAGTTGTGGTCATCTGATAATGATGAAAAACCCCCCAACCATGTCTCTGTCCACTGCTGGGAGTCCTCTGCACCCACCCCCATGTCTCTGTCCACTGCTGGGAGTCCTCTGCACCCACCCCCATGTCTCTGTCCACTGCTCGGAGTGATGGGCACCCACCCCTCATATGTCTCTGTCCACTGCTGGGAGTCCTCTGCACCCACCCCCATGTCTCTGTCCACTGCTGGAAGTCCTCTGCACACACCCCCATGTCTCTGTCCACTGCTGGGAGTCCTCTGCACCCACCCCCATGCCACTGTCCACTGCTGGGAGTCCTCTGCACCCACCCCCATGTCTCTGTCCACTGCTGGGAGTCCTCTGCACCCACCCCCATGTCTCTGTCCACTGCTGGGAGTAATGGGCACCCGCCCCTCACATGTCCCTGTCCACTGCTGGTATTACTCTGCACCCACCCCCATGTCTCTGTCCACTGCTGGGAGTCCTCTGCACCCACCCCCATGTCTCTGTCCACTGCTGGGAGTGATGGGCACCCACCCCTCACATGTCCCTGTCCACTGGTGGTATTCCTCTGCACCCACCCCCATGTCTCTGTCCACTGGTGGTATTCCTCTGCACCCACCCCCATGTCTCTGTCCACTGCTGGGAGTCCTCTGCACCCACCCCCATATGTCTGTCCACTGCTGGGAGTGATATGCACCCACCCCTCACATGTCCCTGTCCACTGCTGGTATTCCTCTGCATCCACCTACCCACCCACTTGCGCCCTTGTTGTGGTACACTGCTGTCCTGGGCATACACCACCCCCAATTTACAGCTGATGTGCTGCACCAAGCCGTACACCTACATCAGTGGCGTGTGTATGCCTTGTATCCATCATGTAATGGGGCAGTAGGGGTACGCGTGGTACGGCCCGTACCCATGCTCTGGGGACGGGGGTACGGGCCGTACCACCATAGTGGTGGTAATGTAGGGGTACGTGTGGTACGGCCCATACCCACGCCCCCCAGAGCGTGGGTATGGGCCATACCACCAGTGTGGCGGTGACGTAGGGGTACGGCCCGTACCCACGCTCTGGGGAGCATGGGTACGGGCCGTACCTCCATAGTGGCGGTGACGAAGGGGTACGCGTGGTACGGCCCGTACTCACGCTCTGGGGAGCGTGGGTACGGGCCGTACCACCATTGTGGCGGTGACGTAGGGGTACACGTGGTACGGCCCGTACCCATGCTCTGGGGGCGTGGGTACGGGCCGTACCACCATAGTGGTGGTGACATAGGGGTACGCGTGGTACGGCCCGTACCCACGCTCTGGGGGGCGTGGGTACGGTCCGTACCACCATTGTAGTGGTGATGTAGGGGTACGCGTGTACGGACCGTACCCACGCCCCCAGAGCGTGGGTACGGTCCGTACACGCGTACCCCTACATCACCACTGCAATGGTGGTACGGACTGTACCCACGCTCTTAGGGGCGTGGGTACGTCCTGTACCACCATTGTGGTGGTGACGGGTACGCGTCCACGTCCACTTCCGTTGTGGCGGGACGTGGGATTGGTGGACACGCCCCCCGAAGTGACCAGACCATGGAGGTAATTAATGTGCAGGATATATTAGTATTTTGTGGCGTGTGGGTTATGTTTCATGCCCCTTGCACCCCCCCCCTTCGCCCCTGGGGGTTGTTCTGACCTTCTGCGGCGTCTGCGTCGGTTTCTGAACATGAGGTCGTAGGCTATGAGGGCCGGGATGACGCGTAGGTTGGAGTCCATCGCTGTCCGTCGCGTACCGGTGCTCCTTGTTCGCGTCGTCCTCAATTTCCCAGCAGTTTTTGGCTCCCGTAAAAAATGCTACGTGCGGAGTGACGTAGGCACGAATCGTATGTATTTTTTTGCTGGTCGGTGTTTTTTACGACTCGTACGGAAATGGTATTTCTGTGCGAATCGTACTTGCGAGTTTGTAAGGTGTTTTTCCCTGGTACGAGTCGGACGGAGAAAACGCTCTGTACGACCATTTGTACCCGGGTTTTACAGGATCGGAATCGGCACCTTAATAGCAACATCACTTTCGGAAGAACTACTGTAAATAGCAGCACGTTTAGTATGTACGTAAAGTTTTTATAGAGCGCGCAAATGCTGAGGCGTCTCGTCGCTAGTGTCCTGGAGCTGCGATAACAAAGAGGGAGAACTACTTAATGCTGGAGACAAAAAGCGATGTCTTTGTTTGTTTGTTTGAGATTTCAATGAGAGGGGCATAGAGTTCCAGAGCTTGCAGGCTAAGTAGGAGAAGCTTCTGCCACCCTAATTAGCCTTTTTTATTTTGGGAATGGTTACAAATTTAGTAGCAATATCTATTTTTCAAAAACCTATGTATGTCTTTAAAGATGACGTCTTCATTTTTGTGGTGAAACATAATGTTCTTTTGAGAAGTGTGTTGCAAATGTTGAGAAATAGAGGAATTACCGTCCAGAAACCTCTTTATTCATACATGTTGCACAAGCACCTCACCATAAGGGTTGCTTTTCTTTTTGGGGCACTATGAGTACTATGCAAAAGTACAATTTTAGAATAATAATAGAATTGCTGAAAGTTTTGCTTAGAAAGAAATCAAAATTTGTGTGGTGCCTGCAGGCGCAGCAGATATGGGTAACAGTTAAGTGGCATTGGCCCAATATACCTCCAGATTTGGTAGGTACAGAGAAAATAGCAGCCTTCACTTTGAACATTTTGAGGATTCTAAAATGTGTGACCCCACAATTGATTGCTTTCCTGATTGTGGATAACTGCACATCTCTATAAGAAGCCGGTTATATTGTGCACTGACCATATGGCTCATTGTAGACCTAGGAGCATGTCCACTTGCCTGCTGAGACTGACTTGTAACTTGTATAAATAAAGGAGCATATTTATGAGCTTTTTGCGCTGCCACAGCGTCACTCTTTGGGACGCTCTGGCGGCACAAATTTCAAAATCATATCTATGAGGCCACACAAAGTCACTATGCGTGGCTTTGAATGGCCTCATAGATATGAAGTAAGGCAAGGCAGTGCAAATCGCTGAGTTGCCTTAATCTGTGCTCTGGAAGCATTCCGTGGGCAATCCAGTGGATTTTCCTATGCAACATCCATTGATTATGACACTTTCCCAGATTTATGAGATCATGTAAACCTGGGGAAGCCCCAAAACCTTATGCCTCCTGAGGTAAGGTATAACGAGGAGAAATAAATGTATTTCTCCTCGTTTTTCTGCTTTCTATTCTCCAGCACACATAGAAAGAGGAAAACACATTTTAGGATTGTTTCTGTGCAGGAAGGTGCTACCATGGTGCAAGGGTCCTGCGTTGGCGTCAGCACAGGGGAATAGGGCAGGATTGTACCATATTGCAAAAATACAGTACATTCCTGCCCTTTCACTTTGGCATAGCGCAGCACAGCAAGCGACTTGCTGCGCTACCCTACGCCAAATCCCTAAAATGAGGGCCAGAGTTTCAAGAGGGCAGCATATCGCAGGAGGTAATAATTTGATGGTTTATTTTCTTTCACACGTGCTGATTTCTGAACAGGATTTTGGCAGTTTTCTGAAAGATGATTATTGTGGGCTTGAGGTTACTGATGCGGTAGCTGTTATTCTTAAGTGATGTGATACAGGAAGAATGGATGAGAGCTATGATTGAGGATGCTGTCATAATGGATGTTGAGAAATTAGTAATACGGAGCGGTCCACAGGACCAGTAGCTGAATCTGGAATAGCAGCCCTTTTTTGGAACAGTGCTGATCAATTTTCTGAAAGGCGAGTTGCTGGTAAATGGGGGTATGTTTGAATCATTTGCAGGAGTTAGTAAAACTATGAAAATCACTTGGTTATTATGGCAATTAAGAAAATAGTGAAGAAGTTCTACTGGTAGCCCAGTTGAGATTTCTAATTTGCAGATGATTTTTCAACCTGTTATGTAAACTCGCTTATATGCCCCCATGGGTACACACCACTGGTCCCACTACCCTGGCACTTCCGGATGTAGTTTTAAAGCATGGAGCAATAGTTGTTAGCTTGGAGATGGTATTTGAATAATTGGGAGATCGTGCTGCTTTTTGTACTATTTCACAAATTATTCCTGGAAGCCAATTTGTTTTTGTAGGGGTGTAAAAATCTATTCTAGAACATTTCTTTATGGAGCTGTAGAGCAGCATGTCCATATTTAATGACTGCAGGGTGGTCAGTGCGGACATCAAAAAGGATGATAAGCCACCCTGTAAAAAATTGGGTTATTAGTTGATGGGGTGGAAGCCCTTATCTGGCAATTACCACAATCCTTGTCAGGGTAAACTAAAAAAGTCACTGAATAAACCTGTGCTTAACCGTTTGGTAACTTAGTATAAAAGCAGTCAGGTGTAACTTAGAGGTAATGTATAAAGTATTTATGCAGCACAGTAATACAGTAAAAACGCAACACAATAAAATTCCCAAACAAATTCATAGAGTAAATTTGAATAAATAACATGATACCAGAATGGCAAAAATCAAAACAGTAAAACAGTAAAACTGCTGTCAATTAGTCAAGATGTGATTTAGGGCCATTCTTCGAGACTGTGTGACTCCCAAGGCACATGATAAGGGGTATGTCGTTGGTGATGGTGATCTCCAATGGATGACCACGCTAAAAATCTTTTGCATTTTTCTCAGTGTTTCTCTCGAGGAGATGATGACATCGCCCTCATTGGGTCAGTGATATTACATTCTGCAGGTACACTTATAGGGTATTTAGTGTTTGGCTACTACTTGTGCATCCTTCGTCTCAGACACTGTGTAGATTAGCTATAAATTTTACGGTCCTGAAGAATTGCCCTACATCACATCTTGACTAATTGACAGTATGGAACATGTTGACCTTATAAGTCACCAGGAATCACTGTCTTAAGTGGTGACATCACGTTTTTAATAAGTCAGGCATTTCAAACGTGCTTGTCCGCTGCATGTTTTTTTTCTTTGTCCTCTGCTCTTTACCTAATCTCCAGCATTATATTACCACCAGTTACTGCACAATATATTGGCTTTCTCAAAAAATAAGTCATAACACATTTATGGAGTTTCAGTACCTTATATTGCACAACTGCTCACTAAGCTAAAACTTACACAATTAATAATTGATTATTAATCACATAGACGAAACTTATTGCATTTACCAATGCTTGTTCAGTATGCATTTCTTTCCTGCTTCTCCTGTTGTCCATTCACTCTCTCTCTCTAATGTGTATGTTGTTTTTTCCTTTCGTTTAGGAGTCGCTGAGGAGAACCCAGTCTGATGTCAGAGATGGAACCTTAGGTAAATATGGAATGCCATCCTGCGCATGTTCCCCTTCTTCCTCCTCAGAATCAGAAAAAAATGACCTGGAATGTTTAACTGCCTTGCGGTTTCCCTTTTGGTTTCATTATTTGTTGGTCAGCCTGCCTCTCATTGAACCCTTGTTGAGTTTTCTTCATAAGCCAAGGCCCTCTCATTAGGAGATACATTGAGGATAGTATTTCTCATTGAATCTGACCCTTCGACTCCATCATTTCTGGTAAGCAGATTCTTCATGAATCAATTGATGTTAATATTATTTTCTTAGTTGAGGTTTTTGTATATGTGTGCCAAGTTTGCACTGTTTCTCGCGATCCCCTCGTTTTTTTCTGTGATGTACCACTGCTTTGTGCTTTCCTACTTGGGCTGGGTGATCAGTTTGTCTCTGCCCACTTATAGTCTCTGCTTTTGGATCTTCATATTGTAACCTTGAATATTTTCTGGGGGTATAGACAATAACTGTCCATATTTTAAAGAATCCTGAGCTCTTCTGATAGATTGTTTTTAAATTGCTTTTTCTTCAGTGCTTGAATTTATAACAGCTATCTCTGGTAGTTTTCTGGTTTGACTCTGGTCTCTCAAACGTTAAGGGTCAGATTTATCAAGAATGCATGCAATGCAATGCATTAAACCACCCTGCTTCTCTGCACTGAATGAATGGGAAAGGCCAGAGTATTTAACATAATACGGTGCATTGCTGTCCTTTCCTTGCACTGGCTCAAAATATGCTGCCAAGCGCTAACGCAGGCACCCTGGCACTATGGTGTAAGGGTGCCTGTGTTGTAAGCAGGATTGTTTTTGTGCAGGGAGGGACGCATTCTTGCACAAAAACAATCCTCTGAAGCGTTTTCCTCTTTTTATATGTGTGCTGCAGTCTAATATCCTTGATTTGGGCTTGTAAACAGCTGAGAATTACTTGGGGAATACTTACGCTGCTGCTGTGTCAGGGTGGTTTAAATGCACCAGATATGGCACTATACGCACTCTGTGCCCAAACTCAATAGCTCCATTTCTGCCTTCTACCCTAAGAAATTTCTTGGTGGTGGAGGTGGAAAAAGAATCTCCCCTGCCACTGTCTACTGCGGTATATCAGGCCTTCAAGCACTCGCGCATGACGACTGACACTGTAGGGTACGTTTGTTGGGCCTGGGATGGTTTGCACCACTGCACTCAGCTGAAGGGAATTTACCCCCGTCCATTCCACTGGTGTGCAACCCCAGCCTGCCCTGCGAAATGACAGTACCAGGGTGAGAATACACAGGAGAAATTTGTTCATATTTGCTGACTTATACCATAATAGGCAATTTATCCACCAACTAGCGCTGAATGAACTCCGGCGTCCTACTGCACTAGGCATACTGTAGTATCATCAGATCCGTGCAACCTGCCGTAAACTTCATGAAACATTTCCCAAACTCCACCTATGGTCACTCGTCTATATACACAAGATAAAGCCCCCGCCTGCGCCCTGTCTGCCCACACTAACTGGGCTCTAGCCACTGAGTCTCCTATTACAGATGAGGAATGGTTATACTGTTGCTAACAGACTGCAGCTCTCCCACCCACTTACAGGCTTAGACTTATTCCCTTTAAATTCCTCCACCAACTATACCATACACCAGTGCAGCTGCAGTGTATGGGATTACTGACGGAATAGCAATGTGTGAGATGCCAGACCCATCAGGCGGCCTTCTTACATCTTGAGCCTAACAACAGGGTCCCTGTTTCTTTCAGTGAATATATATATATTCACTGAAAAAAACAAAGGTTACAAAGACTTTATATTTAGGCACAGGTTTCACTCGCAGAGACACATTTCAGGCGCCATATTGGTGAGCACTCTAGTGCTCAGGAATACGACGGACGCCTATTTTAGGCAGGAAATGCAAGCGCGCCGGCACTAATCTGATACAGCGCTTTTATGCCGAGCTGAGAGGACACGGGGGGCTTCAGTGGGATTTTGTTGCTGCTAGTCACTGACCAAGGGTCTTTTATCGCCTGTGGGTGCTATATTTTAATGCTTGTAACATATTTTAAAAACGCTTTTTAAACTGTTCTAATTTTACCTTCACATTTCCGCATACCCGCACCTAAATCGAGTCGATCACCTTGCCGTTTGAGCAGGGCTCTCTCCTTTCCTTGCCTCTTTTGAGCGCCATCTTGGGGGGCAGCAGAGACACATTTCAGGCGCCATATTGGTGAGCACTCTAGTGCTCAGGAATACGACGGACGCCTATTTTAGGCAGGAAATGCAAGCGCGCAGCGCGCGCGCGCAGCGGGCGCGCCGTAGGCGCGCCGGAGGCGCGCCAGAGGCAAGCCCGTCTGCGCCCGTCCGCGCTCCGGATGTGCTCAGTGAGGTACATGCTGCCCGAATACCCAGCGAGGTACGTCGCATTTTTACCAGAGAACAGCTTTTGGATATAGGCAACAGTTTAGGTACCACTGTTGAACCTGAGCCTGCACACTTTGGTCCCACTGTGGGTAAAAGGGGCACTACAACGCCCAGTAGCCTAATCTGCGGGCTGATTAATTGTAGGTCATTGGTAAAACACCACACGGAAATTGCTCTGCTGATTGACAATATGAAGCTTGATGCCCTGTTCCTCACGGAAACATGGATCAGGGCAGAATCGATAGTAGAGATAGGCCTCGCCTGCCCCGAAGGCTTCAAAATCTTACATAACCCAAGGAAAGGAGGCAGAGGGGGAGGGGTGGGGGTGATATTTAGGGAAGAACTTAAATTCACCCTTCTACAGGTGGACGAGGTAGACGGCATTGAACTGATGGGATTCTCGCTGCAGGAAGCCAAGGGTAATCTCTTTTCAGGTTTGATCTGCTATCGTCCTCCAGGGAGTACCACTATGTATCAGTCCTTCTTGGATACCATTACCAACCTATCCCTAACTCACTCTAATCTAATCATTCTGGGCGACTTCAACTTGTGGGAGAATGCAAATATGGGTAGCTATTTGAGAGATTTGAAATGTACTTGCACCAACTTTAATCTCCAACAATTAGTTACCTCCCCGACCCATCAGGGAGGGCACATTCTCGATCTCCTGTTTGCAAATGAGCTGAAAGCTGAAATACTAAACATTGTTCCTCAAAACTGGACAGATCATTACCTAATTCATTTTAAAATGTTGCTAGCTGGCCGACGGGACCAAGTTAAAGCCTCTGCGACTTCTCGAAGAGGTAGAAATTGGGCTCAGTTGGCCAGGACCGGTGCCCTCCTGATACCTCCTATAGGGAACCCCTTCCGTGCATCTAGCACAGTGGAGGAAAACTATGCTATTTATCAGGAGTTCATTACGGATGCCCTGGATCAATTAATCCCTCTGAAGAATATAAAAACCAGAAATAAAACTTCTGCGCCCTGGTACAATGAGGAATTGAAACAGCTACGCCTCCGGTGCAAGCAGGCAGAAAGGAAATGGAGGAAGGGGTACTTGGAGGAGGATAAGTTAGTGCTAAAGATGGCACAGACTAAGTACAAGACGCTTATTCTAGAAAGTAAAGCCACTTTCTACGCCAAAACTATTGTACAAGCAACAAATGGAACCAGAGAACTCTTTAAGATTGTTAGAGACCTCTCAGCTCCAACTTGCCTAGAAAACAAAGTGGAGGCTTCACAGAAGTTAAGCGACGAGATCGCCACCCACTTTGAGGAAAAAGTGGCAAAGATCGTGGGCTCCTTCAAGGACAACGAAACTGCTACCCAGGATGGGTTAGAGGTAACTGAAGGGGTCCCGGGTCAGCAATGCACCTTGGATAGGTTTCCTACCCTTTCAGACCTTGTCTTCAATTCTACGGTGCAAAGCATATCTTCGGGCTCACCACTCGACCCCTTGCCCCAGAAGGTGTGGAGATCATATGGCCGCCTGACCTTCCCTTGGTTACGACAGATATGTAACCACTCTCTGGAAGAAGGTACAGTCCCAAAGGGCTGGAAGAAGGCGGTGGTGTCACCTCTGATCAAGAAGCCCTCTTTGGACCCGAATAACCCGGCCAACTTTCGGCCAATCTCCCTCCTTCCCTTCCCAATTAAAATTTTGGAAAGGGTTGTGAGCAGATCGCTTTCAGATTACTTGGAAGAGCATAACTTGTTGGATAGGGATCAGTTTGGTTTCCGACCCGGACATGGGACAGAGTCAGCCCTGACAACTATGATGGATAATCTACGGATGCGGGCGGACAACGGGAGCACAGCGGTTTTGGTGCTCCTGGATATGTCGGCCGCATTCGACACAGTGAGTCATCCAATTTTGCTCAGGAGACTGGAGGGCATCGGGATAAAGGGACGGGCACTGCAGTGGTTCCGCTCCTATCTGACAGGGAGACAGCAGATGGTAACCTTGGGACCATTTACATCTAGGACTTTTTCTATAGCCCATGGAGTACCGCAGGGCTCCAGTATCAGCCCCATTCTTTTTAACATTTACTTACAACCACTCTTCTCTATTATCAAAGCATTCGGGGTTGAATTGGTCAACTATGCTGATGACACGCAATTGGTATTCTCCATGGAGGGTAAACATGCTGTCCCCACGGAACGATTCCATGAGTGCATGCGGCTGACCACAGACTGGCTGCAGCGTAACTCTCTACAGTTCAATGGAGGAAAGACTGAGATACTGTACTACTCACCAGCAAGAGTACCTCTACTATCCCCAGTCGAATTCAGGCTTGCCCCAGAGGAAGATTCGTTGACCCCGACTAAGACAATACGCAACCTGGGGGTCCTTATAGATAACAACCTCCAAATGGAATCTCAGGCAGGCAAGACAGCCAGTGTGTGTTTTGGGCTACTGCGCTTGTTGCGCCAGATCTTACCGATTCTACCGAATGAGATGCGCTCCCTGGTCGTGAGCAGCACAGTGTTAAGTAGGATGGACTACGGTAACTCCCTGTATCTGGGGGCCCCTCAATATATCATCCAGGGGCTGCAAAGAGTCCAATCAGCTGCAGCCAAATTAGTGTTAAACCGTAGACGTGCTTCATCCTCTACTCAGGCTCTGAGAGAGCTTCACTGGCTGCCAATCAAAGAACGGGTCCAATTTAAATCCCTCTGTTTGGTATATAGAGCAACACATGGGATGGGCCCAATACCCCTCCAGGAAAAATTCACCTGGTACCTCCCACAGAGACAGCTTCGCTCTTCCAGCGCTAACCTGTTGGTAGTTCCTAGATTCAAACGGTCTAGGATGGGCGGGCGGGCTTTCAGCGTGGCAGGAGCCTTGCTGTGGAATGAGCTACCACAGAAGATTAGACAACTTGACTCATTAACCGACTTCAGAAAGAGCCTTAAAACCTGGCTATTTCCGAAAGCCTAATCCCCCGTGTGTTTATCATCTCGAACCGGTAATAGCTGTGCTATATCAGAGCGCCAGGATACCCGTAGGGTCACAGTAGCGCTATACAAGAATTAATACAATACAATACAATACACAGGTTTCACTCGTACGAAACCAGTCAAATTCAGCAGTCATAGTGAGCAGAGCTAACTATAACTCATGTCCCAGCAACGCTGCTTACAACCTCACATATTACATCACTCATGACATGGTCAGTGACATCACTGATGACATCATCTAGAAAATGACTAACACACCCACTCACACCCCCATAGAACCTTTCATAAACCCACTCCCACACAACCATTCACAGACTCATACCAGTACTTGCACACCCACTCCCTAATTAATAAATCTACACACACCTATACAGCCACGTATACACACACTCACTTACTGAGGCTGAACACCAGCCTTTATCAACTGGTAAATGCCATTTTGTGATCTCAATATATATATTTTTTTTACCATGAACATGGACAAAATACTACCAAGTTCATTGCAAGCAACAACTTCTCATAAATTAAGCTGAAATAGCGAGATCATGGCATACATAACATTGCTTTTAAAAAAAATCCCTCATTACTTTTTATTATTTACAGCGCATTCATGCACATACTAATCACAAACATTTTACTGAATCTCTTTTTCGGATTTTGTCACCCCGTAAATGTACTCCAAATAACATAAGCCTTGGTTAACCGTAAATCCGGCTAATTACGACAACAATTCTATTCTCGAAGTCACACTCTATTTAAAAAAACTCTCCAACAATTTTAAACGTAGGTGCTTTGCGCGCTACCAGATTGCTACTGACTGAAACTTCAGCATATATAAATATACAGCTTGCTTGTTAGTTAGAAAGTCTTACTTAATGGTTTTTTTGTTATAAAAAGGGGCTTAATCAGTCATTTTTAGTCCATCAGAGACTAATCTTGCTGATCACAAAACCAGCGTATTTAAACACTCCATGCAGCTTGCAGTTCACAGTGCATTAAAACACTCTTTCCTTCCGGGGTTGGTCAATAACTGGCAGTCACAGCCATTGAAAATTGACCGTATAAAGTTGCCTTCCTTTATTATAGTTCCAAAATAGTCATGAAAAAACGTCTGCCAAGCTGTAATCCCCTTACGTTCTGCAATGTTGGAACAAGCTGTAAAAAGGTATTAAGTTCAACTCCGGTGCATTTTAATTAACCAAAACCTGAGTGCCCCTCTGTCTTTTAGATGGGAAAGTTTTTTGGGGAATATTATATAAGCGCTTGTGGTAGCACTTACAACGTGCACCACCAGCGTTTAGGAAGCAGGCTGACATTACCGCCCTCTGTGGATAGTATATATATATATACCAGTAGACCTGTAATCCATAGGGAAAGCATTTTTTGATTTGCCAATATCTTTGGCGCCGTTTGACGAACCTTCGCGAAAGTTTCCAAACTAATGACCAGCTCAGGTCAGCTCCTCTCTTATAGGTTTGGGGGTGATTTGTCAAGCGGGGGCCGAGAAAAAAGAGGGGTCCCAAAAAGCGTATTCTCCATGTTAATTTCTAATAGAAATTTTGGAACATGCTACAGCCCGAACTGCTGAACGGAATTACACGAAATTTGGCACAAATGTAGCTCTTGGTTCAGAAAGCGCCCTTTTTAAAAATGGTGTAAATCCGTTCAGTAGTTCCTGAGAAATTCAAAAAATAAAAATATTGATATCTGAGCACCGAGGAGGAGTCGCGAATCCTCCCGAGCACGAGCTTCATTCTTATTGGAAGCCAACACTCCAAATCAGAGTGGGTTGGCAGCCATGTTGTGACTCGTTAGAAGCGAGTTATATATAAAAAAGGTATCAAAATGTTGTAAATGTAGGAAAGGGGTCATAGTAGAAACATCCATAACCCCTAGGACTGGTCAGGGGGTCCCACAGGGACCCACAGGGCCCAAAAAGTATTTTTTGTTGTGTTTTTTCTGCAGAAGTTGCGCTGGGTGCGCAAATCCCACCAAGAAAATAAAAAAAAAAAGAAGCAGCGCTTCATTTTCCTTAAGCCCCCGGGTGGGCCAGGTCCTGGGGGCAATGTGTAATTATATACCTGGGCCCGCTGCAGCCCCGGGGACTGCCACCTCTCTAAGGCTTTATCCATGATGTGCAAGAAGCACACAGTCCCCCCGCAGCCCCTGGGACCGCCACCTCCCCGGGGCATTTATTATTTTGGGTGGGGGGCCTCGCTTGCCACCCAAGTTCCTGAGACCACCACCTCGCCGGAGCTACATGATTTAAATGCAGGGGCACATAGCCCCCCTGTAGCCCTGGGTACTGACACCTCCCCGGGGCTATATTCAAAATAAAAGTGTGGGGGGCTCGAGCCTCCCCACACTTCCCCAGGGACCACCACCTCCTCTTGGCACTAATTATTTACATGCCCACCTTCGGGACATTGCTGTTTGCTATGACAGGGTGGGAGCATGGCTCTCGCCCTCTCATTGCAAACACTGCTTTGCTTCCTTGTAGCGAGAGCAGGAAACCTGCTCTCGCTTCAACGACGCAAAGCAGAATTGCTTTTGGGCAAGGGGAGCTGCATGTTAGCAGCTCCCCTTGCCCAAAAGCAATGCCGGTACTCGCAGGAGGCGGGGAGCCGATTGGAACCATGGGGGCATTGGGGCACCCCCCATGGTCCCCATCAAAGAGGCCAGGCCCCGGGGGATGGGGTCCCCGTGGCCATTATTGGCCTGAGGAGGGGGGTCCCCTCTTTAATAAAAAACTGCTGGCAGGCCCCTGGGGATGGGGTCCCCGCGGCGAATACCTAATAATGGAAGTGGGGTTGTTTTTCTTTCTTTTTAGTTTGGAGTTGCGACTCCAACACGGCTCTCAGCGCGCACCCCCCCCGTGTAACGTCGTGTTGGATTCACAAATTCACCTTAAATAAATAATTAAGTAGTATATAATTTAGAAGGTAGTGTTGTATTTGTAACATTGTTTTATAGAGGTACTGTGATTGAAGTTGATGAGAAGATTACAATTGATAGAGTTGTTAAAAATATATAAAATTAATAGTTAGACTTGAAAAATAAAAAATATATATGTATGTGTAAAAAACGAATTCACTACTATGTTATAGGGTGGCTCTAAAAAGAACCCTTGTTTTCATTATTAATTTGTTGTAGCTACATTTAAGTGCGGATGCACAGCTTTAGGTTGTTGAGAAAGACTCTGTTTCCTTGATCTGTGAAGTGTATTCCATCACTTCTTTAGATGTCATCCATATCAAAACGTAGATTGTTGGTAAAGATGGAGCTCATTCTATGGTCTCTGAGGTAAGCAGAAACAGCTTTATTGACTTTTTTCTAGCCTTCTCAATCTGTGGACAGAATTGATTTGACCACTTCCATTTCTATCTTTGGCATATATTAGAGTATTCAAAGACAGTTTGAGGCAACAGCAACATCATTTGTGCAAAGGTGTCCTTCATTAGCATTTCAAGACCTACCCCAGTCAATGTGCCTAGGTCATTGTCACCACAGTGCACAATCATGACGTCAGGGGGTTGAAGATGCAAAAAGGTTTTAACCAAAGGCATTTGAGATGTCATCATTGATGTCATGAGTGATGTCACTGACCATGTCATGAGTGATGTAATATGTGACGTCATCAGCAGTGGATTGCGGGTGCGCGAGTTATAGTTAGCTTAACTAACTATAACGGGGGAATTTCATTGGTTTTTTACGAGTGAAATGTCCAGCTAACTATAACGTGTGTGAAACCTATGGTTTTTTCACTGAATTTGCAAGGTTTTTTAAATGCTAATTCCTAACTATAACGTGTGTGAAACCCATGGTTTTTTCACTGAATTTGCAAGGTTTTTTAAATGCTAATTCCTAACTATAACGTGTGTGAAACCCATGGTTTTTTCACTGAATTTGCAAGGTTTTTTAAATGCTAATTCCTAACTATAACGTGTGTGAAACCCATGGTTTTTTCAGTGAATTTGTATGGTTTTTTAAATGCTAATTCTTACCTATAACGTGTGTGAAACCCATGTTTTTTTCAGTGATTTTGTATGGTTTTTTAAATACAAATTCTTATATTAAACGTGTGATTTTTTATTTTTTTTTGCAAGGTTTTTTACATCTTTTTATTTTTACTTTATATTCTCTTTAAACACTATGCTTAAATTTTAAAAATTCGGCAATATATCATTTTTTCTCATTTTGTTTTTTACCAAACAGGTAAGATATATTAGTATAACATAGTGATTCTTTTTTTCCAAATTTTTTTTTTCTTTTTTTTTACGTGCGCGTACGGTAAGCTTACTGTAAGCGTACGTTTTGCGTAATGTACGTAATATTTCTACTCTTTTTGCGTATGGTTACGCAATTTACGTAGACGTGTGTCCTGCGTACACGGCGCGTAAGCGCATACGTTACACGCGTACGTTACGCGGAAGTGTTGGGGCGTGCCTGTTATGCGCATGCGCGTGTGCGCATGTCTTTGATACGCGCATGCGTACTTTTACCGTAAGCGCTCCGTAAGCGTAACGTACGCGCACGGTGGGTCATGTGATCAAGAAACAAAACTTTTGATTCGTTTAAAGTACTTTCAGTTCTAGAACTCTCCTACACCACACCCATTCCCCTCATTTCTGCTTGTGATCCCTTAGGAGAAGGAGCTGAGTTGTCTTTGGGATACGATGGCAGACCAGCACTCCTCTTCTGAGAGTGAGGCTAGCAGCACCACCATCAGGCAGAGAAGGAGGAAACAGAAGAGCTCTTTTATATGGGAGTATTTTACGTTTCCTGAGGGCCAGAAAAAAGTAAATGCTGCTTTAGTGACTTGCAAGCTTTGCCAGCGTGTACTTTCTATTTTTTTTTTTTTTTTTTTTTTTTTTTGAAACCGTTTATTGCAGTTTATAGAAGTTACAGGTATGGGCCTACAACCACACGGCCGGCCGCTAGAGCATCAAAGGCATATTACATACACACAGCAAAAAAATTTCTCAGCGGTGCACAGTAGGAAGACAGGAGTAATCAATGGTGCAGGCCTCACAGCTCCATGCCCACAGTACGGTTCCATTTTCTTAAAGCAAAACAACATCAAAAAACCACAACCGCAAGGCAACCCGCGATCCAAAGTGACAACACGTGCTCCATAAGCGGGGGATCCAAACCAGCAGCAAAACTCTGAAGAGGGGGACGGGAGTAGATCAGGGACTGGGGGACCGCGCGCCCGCGGCCGAGGGAGGGGGGCCATCTAGGGAGACGGGGCAGGCGAGGCGGCCGGAAGTAGTGGCGGCTCACAAATACCCCCGCGGTAGGCGTTCCAGGGGCCCCAGAGTTTCATCCACGCCCCAGGCTTACCCCTCGCCACATACACCACCTTTTCACGAAACATACACCAATCCATATGCTCTTTCCAGGCCGACACCGCAGGGGGCCTCTGGGATCCCCACAATTGGGCAATATCACGCTTGGCTATCATGTATCCCAGAGTCACCCACCGCGCCTGCGGGACCGAGTAGTCATTTGGTTCCCAGACATTCAGCAAGCATCTCCTCGCTTCAGGCAGCAGCGCGACACGCGTAACCATTCGTAGAACCTCATGCACACCACGCCAGAATCGCTCCACCTTCGGGCACTCCCACAGTATATGCATGAAAGTCGCCAACGCACCACAGCCACGCTTACACATTCCATCACCGGCAAAACCCATACGTAAAAGCCTTGGCCCCGTCACGTAGACCCGGTGAAGGATCTTGAGCTGGACGAAACGAAGGCGAGCCGGGATGGCCACCTCTTTCGGAGAGGCCACCGCGGAAATCCAATCCTCGTCGTCCAGCTCCAGCCCGTCGGCAACCCAAGCCTCGCGGAGACTAGTCAGCAGACACGATCTATCGTTAATCAATTTTTGTATATGAGGGAGATCGTGCTGTCCGGGACATGGCCATCTAGCACTCTGTCCTCCAGGGGGGAAGACTCCGGAATGGATGCAACATCCGGGAAGACGGAGCCCAGCGCATGGCGGACCTGTAGGTACCGAAAGTACTCACTGCCCTGCAGCTGAAACTCCGCCTGCAGCGTCTCAAAAGTTTTGAATCCCCCCCTCGTCCAGAGATCTCCCACCGTGCTGATTCCGATCGTGTCCCACTTCTCGAAGCCCTTCGACGTCCACAGGGAGCCCAACCTCTCAGATGCATACAGCGGAGACGCTCGGGTCAAACGGTCCTTCCACCCCATAGCTGCATTAGCCGCGTGCCAGACACGCATCATGACACGCGTCGGTCCCGTCAAACGGGAGTCGGGCGCGCCAGAGTAGAGCGCTCGATTATAATCGCCACCGGGCAGAAGCGTCCTGTCCATCTCAAATGCCGGGTTCAAGGCGGGCCCGTAAAGGCCATGATTAATTGCAGCTAGTTGGGAGGCCCAGTAATACCGTTTGATGTCCGGGAGGGCGACCCCTCCATCGTACCACGGGAGCGTCAATTTAGCCAGAGCAATACGCGGCCTCCCGTCCCAGAACAGGCGCCGCTGGAGGCCCTCCACCTCGCGAAAGTAGCGTGCCGGGACCAAGTCCATGGTATTCTGGAGGGCGTAGAGGAAGCGCGGCAGGGACATCATTTTAAATAAGGCCGCTCGGCCGAGCGGCGAGAGCGGCAGACGCCGCCAGCGCACCACGTCCTCCCTCAGACGCTGGAGGGGGGGCAGCAAGTTCCGCTCATAGCGGGCCTCCGGGTCAAGAGTGATATATATACCCAGGTACCGGAAACCCTGGGAGGCAATCTGGATCGGACAGTCCCGTGGCAGGACCGGGGCCTCCCCGGAGAGCACATAGACACAGGATTTCGCCCAGTTGATGACCAGGCCTGAGTTGCGACCGAAGGAGCGCAAAACATCAACCAGGACGATCAGTGACTTGCGCGGGGAGGCGAGATACAAAAGGATATCGTCAGCATAGAGGGACACGCGGTCCTCATGCTCGGGGGTCCAGCGGAGACCACGGATAGAAGGGTGCCACCGCAGCCACTCCGCCAGGGGCTCCATGGCCAGGGCGAACAGGAGAGGCGACAGGGGACAACCCTGTCGCGTGCCCCGCCCCAGCGCGAATGGGGCAGATACTCGCCCATTCACCACCACCTGCGCCAACGGGCCCGAATATAGCAATTTGACCCAGCTGACGAAACCCGGGCCGAACCCAAACTTCGCCAGCATCGCCCAAATATATGGCCATTCGAGCGTATCAAACGCCATGGTGGCGTCCAAGGACGCCAAGATGGCCGGCTCCCGCACAAATGGGACACGCGCGAGCACCCCGTGTAAGCGCCGCAGATTAAGCGCCGTGTTGCGGTGTGGTATAAAGCCCGATTGGTCTTGGTGGACCAAATCGCCCACCACGCCAACCAACCGGTTGGCCAACACCTTGGCGAGGATTTTGGGCTCCGCGTTCAAAAGCGAAATCGGCCTATAGGATGTGACCCGTTCACGGGGCTTCCCCTCCTTGTGGATCACCACAATGGTAGCCAGACGCTGGTCCGGCGGGAGGGAGCCCTGCGAGTGGGCCGCAAGGAACATCGCGCGCAGGTGGGGCGCCAACACATCCGGGCGTAACTTGTATAGCTCAATGGGAATACCATTGGGGCCCATGGCCTTGCCGGATGCAACCGAGCGAATAGCCGAGGCAATTTCGTCCGAGGTGGGAGGGGCGTCCAGCGAATCCCTGTCCTCCACCGTAAGGGAGGGCAGTGCGATGTCCCGAAGCAAGGCATGGGAATCTTCCTCCGAGCAGGGAGAAACCGGGGAGTAGACTTCGCGGAAATAATCCGCGAAGCAGGAGACAATGGCTTCCGGCTCAGTGACGCACACACCATCCACGCTCTCAATCAAAGGCACCACGCGGCTCGCTCTCTCCCTCTTGTCCAACCACGCAATCAATTTGCCAGCCTTGTCACCCACATCATACAATCGCCCCTGCTGCTCTCTACTGAGGCCCCTGGCCGCCTCCGTGACGAGGGCCCGATAGGCCGCCTGCTTTAAATGCAAAACATGCAACTTGGCGTCTGTTACCCCGCTCCCCAGGTCACCCTCCAGTTCTGCAATCTCGGCCTCAACCCGGGTCACCTCCTCCCGCTCGCGCCGCCGGGCATTGGAAATAAAGGAGAGGGCCTCCCCTCTAAGAACCACCTTGAAAGCCTCCCACAGGGAGATGGCAGACGGGACCGACCCCACATTCTCATCGAAATAGCGCTGTAAGGATTTGATCAAGTCGGCACGAATGGTGGGGTCGCGCAAATACCATGCATTGATCGGGGCCACCCTGCCATCCCCCCTCGGGAAGACATCGAAATGCAACAGCAATGGGGAGTGGTCTGAGATACCCCGTGCCAAATGGCGCACCTCCCCCACCCTCCCTGCATGGGCCGCCGGGACAAGGATGTAATCAAGCCGCGAGAGGCTACCATGGGCCCCCGAGTGGAAGGTGTACTGTTGCAATACGGGATGCTTTAAGCGCCAGCAATCCACCAGGCCCAGCGTGTCTAAAAGGCCGGGCAGCCACGCCTGTGCCCGGGGGAGGTCCCTAGGGGGATGGCGATCCATAGACCCAGAGGCAACCGCGTTAAAGTCCCCTCCAACCACCAACAGGCCACCCGGAAGGTCCAGAAGGAGGCGCCCCAGGTCCGCAAATGTAGTGGCTTGTAACCCAGGCGGGACGTACACTGATATAAAGATAAACACTCTACCCTCCATTCGTCCCACCAGAACAGTGTAGCGTCCCCTCTCATCATGGCGCACCTCGTCAATCTCCAACGGGAGCGAGTTCTTGACCATAATACCCACCCCCCGCGAGCCCGAAGTGAAGCCGGAGTGGGCCGCCAAACGATATCCCCGCCGATTCATTGCATGAAAGGTGTTACCTATAAGGTGCGTCTCCTGCAGGAAGACAACATCTGGTGAAATACGTTTTAAATACTGCAGGACCACACCACGCTTAATCCTATCCCCCAGGCCGTTAACATTCCATGACAACACAGTCAAATCCCTACCCCCCATCATACGTCGAAACAATCGGTCGTCCCCCACCGAGCATCTTAAAAACAACAAAACAGTTGCGGGTTTGCCTTGCGGTGCTAACAAACAACACACCCCCCCCACCCCCCGGTCCCAACAGAACTCCCCCCTCCCTGCACCCCTGCATGAGCCCAGACAGCCCCCCCAAAGTGCAGTGTGCCTGTCGCCCCATAGCTAAGTACTAACTAGTCCCCCAGAGGAGGAGGGAAGCCCCCAGCAGACCCCACCCGACCTCCATGGGAGGGGAACATACGAAAGCAATATACGGTAAAGGAACAATATCCAGAGCAAGGCCTATACAGTCACCCCTCAATTCTGATCCGGCGGGCCCTCCCCGCCAGCCGCGCCCCCCCCACCCCGATCTCCAGGCAAAGTATCTAACCAGTCCCCAGCCGCCTCGGGCCGGTCGAAGAAGTGCGTACGGCCATCCACCTCCACCCTCAGCTTAGCCGGAAAGAGCATTGAGTACTTGAGGTTTAGGTCCCTTAGGCGACGTTTAATACCAAGAAAGCTCTGTCGCTGCTTCTGGACCGCCGGAGTAAAGTCTGGGTAGAAGTGTACATCCATGTTGTCCAGCCTGACCGGTCCCTGTTGCCTGGAGGTCTGGAGGATGGCATCTCTGTCCCGGAAATTAAAAATCCGGGCAATAAGAGGCCGCGGCGGGGCACCGGTCTTAGGGCGGCCCCCGGGGACCCGGTGGGCACGCTCCACCGCAAAAAGCTTACTCAGCCCCCGGGGCTGGAGATGGGTCAGGATCAATTCTTCCACGAAGAGATCTGCCGCCTCCGCCTCTCGGCCCTCCGGCACACCAATAATGCGAACATTGTTCCTCCGGGCCCGACCCTCGGAATCCTCCAGTCGCCGGTCCATCAGGGCGCTCGCCTGGCCAAGCCGGCGCACCTCCTTCTGGAGGGCCACCACGTCCGTCGTGAGGCTCGTTGTGGTGTGGGCCAGGGAGTCGACTCGGTCGTTTGTTTTTGACAAGTCTGCCCTCACAAGGCCCACATCCACCAGGACCGAGTCAATTTTTTGCGCCAAGGTATCGAAACGCTGGTCCACTGAGGCCTTCATCTCTGCGATGGCGCCCATGACGTCCCGGAGGGTCAGGTCCACCGGTTGGGCAGGTGCCTCCGTCGGGCCCACCAGGGATGACCGCGATGTCTCCGGAGAACCCTTCTGGAGCGTGTAGCGATCCATACTATTGGCCTGGTGCGCCGTGCCACGGCGGGTTGTCTTCATCTTCGCCCGGTCGCCATCTTGTTTGGTGGACATGCTGGCCCTTACACCGTCGTGCCAAGATCTCCAAACGGGCCGCCACACCAAATCACGGGTGTCAGGGGGGGGGGGCGGGGGCGACCACCGGGCCGCGGGTCAACCCACCGCCGGCGGGTCAGCCGGGCACCTGGACAAGGCAACACCACTGCACCCCGCTCCGCAGCCCGACCCCGCCTGAAGCAAGGAGGGCGCAAAAGCGAAAGTGAAAGTGTGGGGTACGCGAGTCGCCCAGCCCCGCTCGCCGCTGTTATTCACTTCGTCCCCGGATCGCCCCACTACTCGAATCCGGGGGGCCGGCGAGGAGAAGGCCGCAACCTTCAATCGATGCTCCCACCGGTGTTCGGGGTCCGATTCGAGCCCAAAAAACGGGTGGCGCCTCAGCTCGGGTTCACCGACACAGTCCCCTCAACAAGGACAGGATATCGCCAGGATTAATTCAGGAGGTCGCGGAGGTCCTCGGGAGCCTCGCACCTACGCGGCCATCTTGGTTGCGCGCTAGGCTCCTCAGCGTGTACTTTCTAGAGGTAATCCTAACAAGAAGTATTCCTTCGGGAATCACACTATGTTAAGACACCTTGAGGATGTACACCCTAGGACACATGCTCGACATACTGGAGGAAACCCTTCAGTAAGTCGACCAAGCACATCCACAGCAGCTCAGCCGAGTCCATCTTCGGCAGCTCAGCTGAGCCCTTCATCTGTGGGGGGAGATTCACCTTTTTCTGGTCCTCTGGAAACTAACCATCGATTTGCGAGGGTTACAATGCGGTGCTCAAATTGCCATGGTCTAATTGTTCGTGGGGAGACCAGTGTTCCCCTAATTAACAACAGAATAGACCAGCACATTTGTCCTACCAGCTAATATTCCCATTCTTCCTTTCCTCTGTCCCTGCATGAACACAACGGCTCTTTTAAGAGCCAACCTTACCTCTCAACTTTTTAAAAAAAATTCTTAAAAACTTTTTTTTTTTTTTTTACCGTTTAAACACTAAAAAACAATTACCACATTACAAGGTCCTTGAGGGATTAATAACGAAATACTGAAAATCTGTTTGAGGAGAAGTGGAAAAAAAAAGGACCATCAAATTTCTGACTTACCTGACCCACCCAAAAATTTAATTATCAATTTAAATTTTATTGAAATTGCTTGAAAAAATGGTTTTATTTTTCGAAAATTTTCTTTCTCAATCTGAAAAAAAAAAGAAAAAAAGTATTAATATTTAATAAAACATTTTATAATACAGTACACGTATTTACATATTTTCCAAAAACAATTTTTTGCCATTTTTTTGCTGTTTTCAGAATATATTGCATTTCACTATAAATCGTGAAAGCAATTGCATTCATCACTTAACAGCGGGCAAAAAAAAAATAACTATCTCAAAGATTGTTTTAAAAAAGCCCAGAATCTCTTCTCACTTAAACATAACATTATATAAATGCAAAATATTAAAAAAAATATCATCTAATAACAATAACTATTTCTAAAAAATACCGTCTGACAATTTTGTTACAGAAGCATAATCACAAAAATATTATATCTCAAATAACTCCACAATACATCTGGTTACCTTTCCTTTAGGCCAAATGATAATTTTAAAATTCTTTTTTGATTAAATTTCCAATGGTAATCCAATAAAATTCCAAAATTTAAATTGTACAGATGTTACCGATTCTCTCTAAAATTTTGGTTTCCGAATGATTAATTAGGAATTAAATAAGTCCACAATACAATTGGTTACCTTTCCTTTAGGCCAAATGGTAATTTTAAAAATCTTTTTTGATTAAATTTCCAATGGTAATCCAATAAAATTCCAAAATTTAAATTGTACAGATGTTACCGATTCTCTCTAAAATTTTGGTTTCCGAAAGATTAATTAGGAATTAAATAATTCCACAATACAATTGGTTACCTTTCCTTTAGGCCAAATGGTAATTTTAAAAATCTTTTTATTTGAAAATTCCAATTGTAATCCAATAAAATGGTAAAATTGTTTTGTACAGATGTTGCCAATTCTCTTTAAAATTTAGGTTTCAGGAAGATTAGATAGGAATGTGCTAAATCAAAAGGCAAACGTTGCTTAAAAACCAATTGACAATCATTACACATTGTCCAGCCTTTTTTACATTTTAGATAAACTGTGTAATGACCAGAAGTTACAGTAGGTCCATCATGGAAAATTATTGCAACTGTTACAAAAGTTTTTCCTGAAATTGATAATTGCTGTCCTGTAAACTTCTTTATTAAAGTATCCAATTTTGAACCATCAGCTCTACATCGTTGCATCATTAAAATTACATACTGTCCGTATTCCTTTAAAATTAACGTTGAAAACATGTCAGATTTACACTCACCGCATTCCATGCTATGATTAGCATCTTTAACTAATTTAGCAAAAGTGACTGTTTTACTCTCTGGCAATGTTAAATAAATAAACCTTTCAGAATCAACATTAGAGCCACATGTATTGAAACAGTTTTCACAACTATGTTCCCATTTATAAGATAGACCAAACATATTTTCAATTTGTACCCCTTATTCTTCCAGTACCTGAAGAAAATACATCAAGAATTCCTGTGCGTCTTGCTGTACATTTTGAGAAAACTGTGTACATCCTGAACATACATCTAAAAGTTTTCTAATTTCAGTAGCACTTTCTATTTTAGTTTTATCATTACTCAGCTTTTCAAAAAGGAGACTCAACTCAGAACAGAATCTTTTTCTCTGATTTACTATTATCTGCTCTTGCAAACTTTCAAGATAAAATACAACATTCAGCACTACATTAGCGTAGCAGTTGACACCAGAGCTATTTTCAAAATGACAACCAACAACCTCTTCAACATTTTCCTTTTTCTTTTTGCTTGCAATTACATGACTCTTCTTTTTTTTTCTCCTCTCTACATCCTCATTACAGATATTCTCAATTCTCCTTTTTCGAGAAACAACACGTTTTTCCAACACAGGATACTGACCTAAATGAGGAGCATAGGTTCTTCTTAATCTATTATACTCCTTTACACAATTTGCATCAGCACTAACTTTTGAGTCATCAAAGTCTATCATAAATAAACCAGATAATGTTTTCACTCGTGACAAAGCAACATAAGCCATACCTTCTTTGAACACAGTTGAACCAATGTTCACAAAAGCACAATCTACAGTCAATCCTTGAGACTTGTGAATAGTTACAGCATATGCTAGAGAAAACGGAAACTGCTTCCTACGTACATATAAGTCTTTCACAAGCATGAAACGAACTGTACAACGACAAATGTCTATAACATCTTCTATCTGATCAAATTTTATTTTTAAACATTCAACTCCATCTTTTTTCTGGTAATTAATAAAACCCACAACTCTTCCCATAGCTCCATTCACTAAACCTTTTTCAACATCCAAATTTCTCCTTAAAAATACTCTACAGTTCATGCAAACATATAGATTTTTTTCTAATCCAGCAGTTTTGGAAATGCTCTTCTCTAGTGAATCCAATTTATTTTTCAGTTTGCCTGTTAATGTAATAGTAATTCTTTCATGCTGAATTTTGTCCACTGCTTCCAATTTCCTAATCTCTTCCTTTTCCAATTTCAAAAGTTCCTCATTGAATATTGAGCATTCACGTAGAGTTGGCATTAAGCAGATTACACTTTTCTTTTCTGCAATGTTCTTGTATATTTTCTCTGCAACTATTTCTTCCTTTGGGAATAAATTATGTAGCAACCGACTCTGTAATGCTTTCGTGCCAGCTTCAGTGAGTAGTCCAATTCTGATATCTTTCAGAATACTTCCATATTCTTCATCGTTTGCTTGCCTCATATTAGTAGTAAGTTCCTTGTACTCAAAGAAGGACCAAATATTTGCATTACCAATGCTTCCCAATGACTTCTTTGTGTCTTCATGTGTCACAGTATTAAACACTGGTTGTCCTTTAACTGGAGTAAGCTGTAGAAGATCCCCAAAAACTATGACATGTTTTCCACCAAATAACACGTCATAGTCTCTCCTTAGAATTTGCTGCATTCTTAAATGCACAAAGGCAAGCATTAAGTTTGATACCATGCTCACCTCATCAATAATGAGAACTTGCATCTTCTTCAATACTCTTGATACTTCCAAGCATGCTTCTCCAGTTAGCTTGTGGTATTGTATTTTGTTCTCATGCTCCACTGGTAACATTAGCAAACGATGTAAGGTGATTCCTTTTATGTTATATGCTGCTAACCCAGTTGGAGCAGTAACCACACAAGACAAAGTTGAATCCGTTTTTTGCTGTAGGTAGCTTCTGATGAATTTTATTAAGAAACTTTTTCCAGTTCCAGCTTGTCCGCTTACATACATCCTGATTGGTTGAAATGATATGCATGAGCACTCTTTTTTTTCATGTAGTAATCCGTGATCAATTTTGTTTCTGATCTCTTCATAAATTTGTTGCTGCTCTTCATTCAGTTGTCTTTCCAAATTTGGTAAGTCTATTAATTCTTCTTGAGCTTGATTCATAGCCGTTTCCACTTCAGTCATAGCTATTGCAGCTTCATTTTCTATGATTGGTTGTCCTAGGGGATCTTGAGTGAGTGTTCCAGAACTTTGGCTGTCTTGAGAACTGTCTCTAGCTACTTCAGCTGCAATTGTAGTTTCCTGTTCAATTTCTTCATTTAACATTTGGACATAAGTTATGAAAGTACTGCATTCTATGCTGTCTTTGCAAGCATTAAAGGAATCTTCATAGCTTTGAAATTCTCCCAGTAGTTCGTCCTCTGAACGCCATGGTTTAAACAGCTGTAAAAGAGGCAAGTAGTAAAATTCCTTTTTGTCAGTAGTGTCGCAACTCAGCTTCCTGTGATTTATCAAACTTCCTTTTGTTTGCTTCACCAAACATCCTTCCTCACCAATGACTTTATATTTTCCATTGTTGATGTCTTCTGTGGCTTTCCGTGAATAAATGTAGTTCTGCAGCACTTCATAGAGACACATGTTCTCAAGATGATGACTTTTCTTTGGGTAATATGTGTCCAACATGTTTGATTTCAAAATATCTGTACTTTCTGGGTCATTCTTGGCCAAATATTCAATTTCTCCAACAGATTTCAGTACCCGATTTCTCTTTGCTGCAAGGCCTAAACTTGCCCAAATTATTCTTCTTGATTTCGAGTAGAGACTTGCAGAAGATAACCTATCTGAACATTCATAGGATCCAATTTCTCGATGCGATAACATCTTTAAACTGAAACTGTATAGCTTCTTACTGACAGTCTTCTCGTGAGAAATCTCTTCCCACATTTCTTTCAATTCAGTTTTTTCTGATTTAGTAATGTAAGACGTTACATATCGAGCAACAGCAATGGAATTGTCAGCTACATACTGTATATCCGTGTTAGCATTCCACATGGATAAAATGACTGGGTTGTAGTCATTTATATTTTTTGATTCTTCTTTTCTTTTTAGGTTGTAGGTATTCTTAGGTGATTTTCTTGTAACAGTATGTCACACAGCTGACATAAAACTGTTTACTCTTCCTTTTGAAAGAACAGGTCTAGGAAATCCAAATCGACATTTAGTGTAGAATGTATCTTTGCTCTTGTATTTCCGTCGACAGTATTTTCCACACCGATGACTTTGGAAACGTAAAACTTGCTCCTTTAACTTTTTCTCTTCTGTGCTTTTTGGTATAGCACATGTTGCATATTCTTCAATGAAAGATAACACTGCTTCATCAGTATCTGTTCCAAACTTTGGGGCATCCTTGATCCACAACAGCATATGAATATGAGGAGCACCTCTTGCTTGGTACTCTTTTCTCCAAAAGAAATCCACAACTTCTCCAAGAGGTGGATTTTTTTTATTGCAGATGAAGCACATCATGGCCTCAAATCTATGATTGAAATATCTGCAAACATTAACCGGATCCAATGAGCACACTTCTCCTGCTGTCTTGTATTCGATGTTTTTAATGTTTGAATTTGCCTCTCGTAGAAAATCCAGTAAATCATCCCAAGCGTACTCGGCACAGCTTAGGGTAAGGAACCATGTTGGAGTTCCTAAATTCCGTAACATGCATTTTAATTCACCATGGCGTCGGTACCAATATTCATTTGTTCCACGCTGACAAGCCATCAGATTGATCAGTTGTGTTTCCAAATGATCATCTCGGTGCTGCACTTTCTCCACAAAATCCTTAGCAGACACATTTTGTAAATGTACTCCACTTTTTAAAATGTGATTTACTGCATAAGATAATGCAGACAAGTCACTTTCAAATAAAAGATGGAACAAATAAGGAATACTTTGTCGAAATCTTGGATCTTCTGCATATAGTCTTGTAGTCCGATACTCAGAAGCTGGAATCTGTTCTGGACGTTCATCGTATCGTCCTCCTTTTCCTGTAGGAAACAGCTGGGGAAAACATTGAGCTTCCAAGCTCTCCTCCCATACACTCACGGGAGTTCCTTTTGCTTTCTTCATCTGAAACAGATCAATAGTGTCTCCCATAACTTCTTTTGAATGAAGAGGATGTATGCTAAAATGTTCATAAATTTCTTCTTCCTTTGACTTGTCCACTTTTTCAATTTGTCCAGTTGGTGTTTCTGTGTCTTCTTGTAAATCTTCTACTTCTTCTTCTATATAAATTGATTCATACCATTTGTTATTCCTTTTCAAATACAAATTTGCTCTTTGTACTTTCCGTACATCTACCAGCTCCTGCCAAATCTTCTTATTCTTTGTAGGTACACCATTAACCAGAATAACTAATGGTTCACTTTCCAAAGTATCTGCATCAATAGTTTCCATATTTGTTCTCAAATCCAAGGGCAAATACACCACTCTACCTTTTAAACCTCTCAGTAAATCTGAAGGAGGTAATTTACCAGTTTTGGGCTCCATACGTACTATGGTCTGGAACGGATGAACACATTGAATGAGTATAGACTCATATGTATTTAATTCAGAAAGTTCGGCAGGAATAGCATCCAATTCTAAATTATTATGTACAGCTCTGGTCGGCATTCTATTTTCTTCTAACTTATTATAACAGTATTTACAAATACGCTGATCTTCACCCAATTCAAAAACAATTTTCAAGAAATATATATGTTGCAAAATCCTTCCACTTATAATTATCTTCATTTTCACTTTTTCTGTAGAGATCAACATTCCTGGTTTGTTTTCTATAATGAGTTCTACGGCAACAAATACAAGTAATATTTGGTCTTTCATTAGAGATTATTGCAAATTTTGTCATTTGATCATCAAATTTCTTACTTACAGAGGGTTCTACATTCTCTTCCACATCTTCCTCAATAACTGTGTCATTACCTGCACTGTCTTGTTCTGGACCAAAGTAACTAAACTGAATTTCATCAGTAACCTTCTCTACATCTGATACCGATCCACGGAACAGAGCCCTATTCAATTCATCTAACTTTATTGCTGGACTTTTAGCAAAATACAATCGTCTCACAAACTTTCTCATTTCAGTATGATGAACAGCCAGCATCCTAAAATGATGAAAAACACTTTTACACACTTTTCTAGATAGACAAGCCAGAGAATGTCCCTGCAAACCAGTATTCTCTCTCTCTCTGCATGGATTTAGAAACTCACGAAATTTATCAATAGATTCCTGACGCACAGTGCAAATACTACTACAATTCCAAGTATACACTGGGGCTTTAGGACGTCTCCCCATAACCTCATCCGCCATCACTTGTTCCTCATCTCTTGGAACCATTTTCTCCTTCTCCATTATACAACCATTTTTCACTTCATAAGCACAACCTCTGGTGTCAACTGCATGCAGCAAACTATTACTTTGAAGATAACTCTCTTCATTAAAAAAAGGTTCACTACTTGAACTATGCATCCATTCTCCTAAAAACACTTTACAAAAGTTTGTTCTTTTCACTAGTCTTTTCCTTTTGCTTTGTGATTTCAGTACATTGACCATTTTATCTAATGTACGCATCCTGTTCAAAATTAAAATGAATAGTTTCCTTTTTAATTCTAAAGCCTTTACTACAATGGCTTCAATTTCTTTTTTTCTCTTATAAAATTTTGCTTTTTTCTTATATTTCTTCACATCCTTTATCAAATTGGACATAACTCTTCTCTGAAACATTTTTCTACGAATCTCTTTAAACGCTGTTTTTCTTTTTAAGTTAATCTTTATTGTTTCTGAAGGTATATTTGCATTTACTAAATGCTCAATTTTTTCCTGTTGTTTTCTATTAAAAACATTATTTCCAGTACAGACATTTTGTACATTTTTCCTTTTTTTGAAGATATTTTTTTAAAAATCTTTTGTCTGCTTACCAGAAGACTTTCTCTTTTTCCCAACATGAGCATCTCCAACTAACTTAGGTCCTCCAGTTGTCTTCAAATATAGATTTTTTTTGTGGTTTTTCCTTAGTCTGGATTTTGTAGGCATCTTAAATTTTGTTCACTGCTCTTCGGCAATACCTGAAAAAAACTAAACAAAAATTCCTTTATTTTATTTAAATATATTACTATATTTTTTATGATCTTTTCAAATCTTAAAATACTATGTACCCCTTTCCTACAAGTGAAAATCACAATAAAACTATCACAAATTAAATATCTAAAAACAATTCCTGTGTGCACACAGAGTCATGGTTTGATATTAAGCAGAAAATGAAATTTCTTTGCCAATTTGAAAGCACACTTACTACTCTTTTTTTGGCAAGTGATAAGTACTTTTACAGTCTGACACATTTTCAATCCACTTTTCAGATTCTGAAAACAGCACATGTCCAAACAGGTTTTTGAGACCAGGAACATGTGTAACCTGGGTGAATGACTACACTCCAGCAAGGGCAACCAGCCTTAGTGATGCTGAATGTATTTGCATTACCCACTGCAACCTCAAACCTCACTCGGTTGTGAATACTATGCATGATTCTACAGGGTAAGCAGCTGGGTGTGTGCTAAGAGTCTGCTTCTGCAGAAAAATAGCTGCCCCTTTCCTACTAATGCAAATCTAAAATTACCAGAGTAATACGCAATAAATCTCTGTCAACAATTCCTCTTTGCACACAGAGTCATGGTTTGATATTAGGCAGAAAACGAAATTTCTTTGCCAATTTAAAGCACACTTACTACTCTTTTTTTGGCAAGTGATAAGTACTTTTACAGTCTGACACATTTTCAATCCACTTTTCAGATTCTGAAAACAGCACATGTCCAAACAGCTTTTTGAGACCAGGAACATGTGTAACCTGGGTGAATGACTACACTCCAGCAAGGGCAACCAGCCTTAGTGATGCTGAATGTATTTGCATTACTCACTGCAACCTCAAACCCCACTCGGTTGTGAATACTATGCATGATTCTACAGGGTAAGCAGCTGGGTGTGTGCTAAGAGTCTGCTTCTGCAGAAAAATAGCTGCCCCTTTCCTACTAACGCAAATCTAAAATTACCAGAGTAATACGCATTAAATCTCTGTCAACAATTCCAATTTGCACACAGAGTCATGGTTAGAAATTAGGCAGAAAACGAAATTTCTTTGCCAATTTGAAAGCACACTTACTACTCTTTTTTTGGCAAGTGATAAGTACTTTTACTGTCTGACACATTTTCAATCCACTTTTCAGATTCTGAAAACAGCACATGTCCAAACAGGTTTTTGAGACCAGGAACATGTGTAACCTGGGTGAATGACTACACTCCAGCAAGGGCAACCAGCCTTAGTGATGCTGAATGTATTTGCATTACTCACTGCAACCTCAAACCCCACTCGGTTGTGAATACTATGCATGAATCTACAGGATACGCAGCTGGGTGTGTGCTAAGAGTCTGCTTCTGCAGAAAAATAGCTGCCCCTTTCCTACTAATGCAAATCTAAAATTACCAGAGTAATACGCAATAAATCTCTGTCAACAATTCCTCTTTGCACACAGTCATCTTCTGATTCTATGCAGAAAACAGTATTCCTCATTTATACCAGTACACCTTAATTTATGGTGAAAACATAGTCCATAATATTTTACATGTTCCTTACATTTAAATTTCTCCCAAAACAAAAAATGAAAAACACAACTTCAACAAAATGAATTCCAATTCTATTATTCATTTCTAAATGTACCACATACATCCCCTCTCAAACTCATAACTCACCTTTAAAATTAGTTAGTTGTGAAAGAAATGTGGCACTCAAACAGCAGATTATCAGAGCCAGGATCTCTGTTCTGTACAGCTCTCTCCTCAAAGCAGAACCAGATAATGGCAATGTTTCCCTCTCTTTTTCCACACAGATACATGTTAATTACAAATCTCAGTGCTTCCCCCTTTTTTTCAAATGTTATAACACATTTCTATTGGTTGAAAACCAACCCTTTTCCAAAAGTACCCTTCCCCCAACTTGACTTCTGCCTAGTACCCTTCCCCCAACTTGACTTCTGCCTGCTACCATAGCAACAGCTCATGGAACACTGCTGTGTGGAGTCAGGTCAGAAGTTCACCACACAATGTTTCATTTTCAAAGTGCAAGAGTGCTTGACTTTTCAAACCTAACAGCAAATCCATAGTAATGTTCTTTGGTAACACATTTTTCTGTACCAATACAAAACATGCTTCTATAAATTTACACATACAGCCTAGTTTTTAGTGTAGAATGGTGTGAAACAGCCAATGAGTTCTTTTTATTTTAAAAAAATATGTATGCCTCCATTTCCAAACTGTCTTTCATTTCTTTTTCCCATTCTACTGAAATACACCTCCTGAGTGCATCCAGATCTCCTTTGAAGATGTTCACAGTGTGGATTGTAGGGCACAGCTATGTCTTCTTGAGTGAAAAGTATGCAGAGAAAACAGGTATGGTGAGAGACCTTGCTTTGCCAAATGTAGACATTAAATGGATTGGTCAGAGAGGGTTAAAGTGGCACCAATTGATGCCATTGGTGAAATCCTTCATGCAAATCCAACACCCTGACCTCATAATAGTGCACTGTGGTGGCAATGACCTAGGCACTTTGACTGGGGTAGGTCTGGAAATGCTTATGAAGGAGACCTTTGCACAACTGTTTTCACTTTTCCCTAAAACTGCCTTTGCGTATTTTAACATATGCCAAAGGCAAAAATGGAACTGGTCCAATCATTTTTGTCCACAGATTGACAAAGCTAGAAAGCACGTCAACAAATCTGTTTCTGCTTTCCTCCAAGACTATGGTATGGGTTCCATTTACCACAACAACTTGCGTTACAACATGCAAGACATTTATAGAGGAGATGGTGTACACTTCACTGATGAAGGGAACAGAGTCTTCCTCTTGAACCTTAGACTCTGCATCGGTACTTACTTGTAGGTACCACTAAAAAATCACTTCATAAACACAACGGCTCTTTTTAGAGCCCCCTAATATCTAAACACTTAACTCTGAATTTTATTTCTTTTTTTATTTTTATTTTCTACCGTACGCGTACAGTAAGCTTACCGTACGCGTACCCCGCAATTTTTTTTTTAAATTAATAAATGTTTTTTTCGTACTTTTGTGTCCTTCTTTGACCCCCTTTCAAATGTTAGGGGGTCTGTAACTCTCTTCCTTGCCCCCTTTTCACGTTATCTCCCTTTTTTTTTCTGTGTGAAACACACGAAATGGCGGCCGACACTTCCTGATTTCGTCCGATTCTAATGTTTACAGTCATGTGACAACCAATCAGATTTGAGCTCGCGCACGGCACCGTACGCGTACGGTAAGCTTACGGTAAGCGCACGGAGCACGCTTACAGATATATATATTGATTTAAATGCTATTTTCTCAGGAACTACTGAACAGATTTACACCAGACCTACAAAAGGCACATCCTTGACCTGCGGACTACCTCTCTGCCAAATTACAAGTAATTCTGTTCAGCCGTTCGGGCTGTAGCTGTGTCTAAAGGTCCTATGGAAAAATGCATGGGGAAAACGCGTTTTGGGACCCCCCTTTTTTCTCAGCCCCCGCTTGACTAATCACCCCGAGACTTTCAGGGTAGGAGCGGAGCGTAGCGCCCCATTAGTTTTGAAAATTTCGCGAGGATTCGTCAACCGGTGCCAAAGTTATTCAAAATAGAATTTTGAGATTTCCTATGGAAACACGGTCCTAACTATAACTACCTACTGGCGACCGCCAGTAGGTAATATGTATATGTATATATATATGTATACATATATATATTATCTACTTGCGGTCACCAGTAGATAGTTATAGTTAGAACCGAGTTTCAATAGGAAAAGCATTTTTTGATGTGTTTATACCTTTGGCGTCATTTGACGAATCTTTACGAAATTTTCCAAAAAGTTCCTCTTTTCAGATCAGCTCCTATCTTGAAAGTTTGGGGGTGATTTGTCAAGGGGGGCTGAGATAAAAGGGGGGTCCCAAAACGTGTTTTCTCCATGGAATTTCCATAGGAAACTTTAGACAAGGCTACAGGTCAAACTGCTGAACAGAATTAGGCCAAATTTGGCAGAGAGAAAGGTCTTGGTCCAAAAAGCACACTTGTGTTGAAATGGTGTAAATCTGTTTAGTAGTTTTTTAGACATTAAAGGAAAAAAATATATATATATCTGGGCGGGGCCTAACTCCCGAGCACGACCCTGCCTCTGATTGCCTGCGAACACTTCAAACCAGGAAGTGTTAGCATCCATATTGTGCCTCGCATCAAGTGAAAATAAAACAAAGGTCCCGGGGGCAATTTAATATACCGGAGCTCTGTCTGTGTGAGCTACCTCTTTCACACTCCCTCTACCCACATCTAGGGGTGGGCATATTTGGCGGAGTACTATGTGCACAAAGTTGAACACAAACTCCGTGTATCCGTGTATCCGTCAACAGAGACCTCATATACTTTTGATAAAATATCAAGTAACTCTGTCTTTACATGCCAAAATGCATATAGTCATTTCACTAAAGTGAAAATGAAAGTTTAGCAAGCAGTGAGAGAGGTGATGATTTTGGGATCCTCCCTAACCTAGGGAGAGAACCAAGCAGATGCCTTGAAAACAAAGAGCACATCTTGCTGAACAATTCAGTGGTGGTCACATCCTCTTAGGACCACCTCAAGCACAGTTATTATGGGCAAAAATACAATCCCAAACAAAGGCCCTGCAAAGCATTATGGGATTATAGTATCCAATATCAAAATAATTCTACAAAGAGCTGCAGTTCAACTCGTCATTACTATGTGTCCCTCAAGAGTCAAATACAAAAGCATTGAAATGATTACATCAAGCTGCAGTTCCACTAGTCATTAATAGATGTCCCTCACGAGTCAAATGCAAAAGCATTGAAACCCTTTCACAAAGCTGCAGTTCCACTAGTCATTACTAGGTGTCCCTCGCGAGTCAAATGCAAAAGCATTGAAACCCTGAGCTGAGAGCTAATACTATAAATTCTACAAAGAGCTGAACTGCAGCTTCACAAAAGGGTTTCAATGCTTTTGCATTTGACTCGTGAGGGACATCTAGTAATGACTAGTGGAACTGCAGCTTGATGTAATAATTTCAATGCTTTTGCATTTGACTCGTGAGGGACATCTAGTAACAACGAGTTGCACTGCAGCTCTTTGTAGAATTATTTTGATATTGGATGCTATAATATTCACTGCCCACAGCTAATCTCCTCCCATAATGCTTTGCAGGGTCTTTAGTTGGGATTGTATTTTTGCCCATAACTGTGCTTGGGGTGGTCCTAAGAGGATGGGAGCACCACTGAATCGTTCAGCATGATATGCTCTTTGTGTTCAAGGCATCTGTTTGGTCCTCCCCCTAGGTTAGGAGGGACCCCAAAATCATCACCTCTCTCATGGCCTGATATTTTTCATTTTCAAAATCCACTTTTGTGAATTGGTTTTATGCCTTTTAGCATGTAAAGTTGCTTTATCAAAGCATTTGTGGGTGCAGTATCTAATTCCATTAACAAATCTACCGATAGCGGAGCGGAGTTCATTGCCCAGGGTTACCCACATCACCATCTCGCAGCTATGCCTTTAGAAGCCAGTCCGTCGGCTCACAGCTCTCTACCTCTGTGAGCCAGTACGTTGCTAGGTCGGCTCGCAGCTCTCTACCTCTGCGAGCCAGTACGCTGCTGTGCCTTTGCGAGCAGATGGCCTGTGGCTCTCCCTCTGCGAGTCGAGTCCACGGGCCACAGCTCTCCCTCTGCAAGCCTGGGTGCGAACTGTTGAAACTAGAAACTGTTGGCAGCCATTATGTGATTCAGCCCACGTCAGCTCACATCTCTCCGTCTACAGGACATTGAGTCCGTAGTTCTACCTCTGCAAGGCAACTCTAAAAACATACTGGAGCTCTGTGCGAGATGCCCCTTTCATGCTTCCTGTCCCCACATCACCAGCTAGCAGCCGTCGGCTCACAGCTCTGCGTCTGCGAGCCGTCGGGCCCGCAGCTCTACCTCTGGGAGCCAGCCCATTAGTTCGTAGCTGTGTGTCTGCTAACAGGCCCATCGGCCCGTTGCTCTCTCTGTGCGAGTTAGACCATAGCTCTCTGAAGCATAGTCCCCAACAACCATCTCAGGCCCGCAACTCTCCCTCTATGAACCACCGACTCTTCATGTGCGAGTTCTCGGGCCCGCAGTTGTATCTCTGAAGCCAAGACTGGAAATATACCGCAGCTCTCTCTCAGCGACATACCCCTACACTCTCCTTCTCCCCACATCACTGTCCCGCAAGTTAGAAAAATCAGTACTAATGACAAATAGCAGAATAGTAGTTTAATATTTAAAAAACCTTTGAAATTCACTGAAAAAAATAGGTTTTACAGATGTTATAGTTAGAAATTAGCATTTAAAAAAACCTTTGAAATTCACTGAAAAAACCATAGGTTTCAGGGACGTTATAGTTAGAAATTAGCATTTCAAAAACCTTTGAAATTCACTGAAAAAACCATAGGTTTTACAGACGGTATAGTTAGAAATTAGCATTTAAAAAACCTTTGAAATTCACTGAAAAAAACATAGGTTTCAGGGACGTTATAGTTAGTAGGACATTTCACTCATATAAAACCAGAGAAATGCCACAGTTATATTTAGTTCAGCTAACTATAACTTGTGTCCCCGCAATGCACTGTTGATGGTGTCAAATATTACATAATTCATGACATGGTCAGTGACATCACTGATGACATCACTGATAACATCTCAAATTGCGTCACTGATGACATCACTGATGACATCATCCATGTAAAAATCTGATGCACCTCCTCACACCTGAATATAACCTTTGATACACCCACTCTAAAATACAGACTACCATTTTCCAAAAAATAGATACATCAATACCAGTTACTAAATACGCACTGACTGGTTCATTGGTAAACACACACATCTACTCATTCACCCATACAATCACTCATACATGCAGTCACTCATCAATGCAACACTATCATATGCACTCATACACCTATACAGACACTCACACACTACCACATATCCTGAGTTACTCACACAGCTAGTCAGTCATGCAAAGAATCAATCACACTTCCATTTACTCACCTATACAGTTAGACGGACACCAGCTCACTTATTCATACAGATACTAACACATCAGTTATGGATGATCTTAGAGGGGGCGTGGATAGATTGCTTACCCAGGCCCTGGTTCTCCTGGATTTGTCATCAGTTTTCGACACGGTTGATCACAACATCTTGATTGACCGTGTCAGTAATGCCGGGATCCAGGGCTTGGCTTTAAAATGGCTCGCCTCCTATCTTAGTAACCGATTTCAATCGGTACGTCTTGCCAACCCCAGGGCTCCTCCCTTTCCCTGCTTCTTTTTAACCTGTACCTCCTTCCTTTAATCTCCTCTCTTCGGGAAAGGAAAGCTGGGACATATAATTACGTGTATGATCTCCAACTAGTCTTTGACATTAATCTCCATTCATCTTCTGTGTCTCATTTTCAAGACACTATGACCTTCATAAGTGAGTTGATGAACGAAAATCAACTGAAGCTCAACCCCGTCAAAACTGAGCTGGTCCTCAATGGTGGACTTGCGAATCCATGGAACTCCAACTTCTGGCCATCTACCTTGGGCAACCCTCCCCTTCCTGTTAGCTCACCCAAAAGTTTGGGTATAGTGGTAAGCAATGACCTATCGATGAAGGCCCAGATCAGCTTGGTGGTCTCCGCTGGGTTTTTTCAACTACGTAGAATTAAGAAGATCAGCAGATTTCTGTCTCGGAAAGCTCTGACCTTAGTGATTTTGACCTTGGTCATCTCCCGACTGGACTATGCCAATTCTCTCTATGTAGGTATCCCGGCCTGCCAACTTAGACGCCTCCAGCTAGTCCAGAATCAGGCTGCTAGATTGGTTTTTCACCAACCTAAATAGCACCGTGTCAGGCCTTTGATGAAAAGCCTCCATTGGCTCCCTGTGGCTATGCGTGGCTTATTTAAGGTGGGATGCACGATTTCCAAAACTATCCACGGCAATAGTCCAGCCTTTATTTCGTCCAAGATTCTACGCTATGTCCCCACCTGTAACTTACGATCTTCCCATTTCAATCTATTAGTCATTCCCACTTTTAAACGCAAGAAACATGGTGGCTCCCGATTTGCAGTCTTAGCTCCTCAGTTCTGGAACTCGCTCCCGATGGAGCGGAGGTCGGTAGCCTCTTATGCACCTTTCAGAAAACAGCTGAAGACATGGCTGTTCTCCCAGGCATATGACAACTAGGCTTACCCCTCTGTTGCTGTCTCACGTCTCCTCCAGTGCCAAGAAACCGTTTGGTGAACGAGCGCTTGATAAGTACTTTATGACATAACATAACATAATTACTCTGTTATAGAATCACTGATACAAATACACACTCATCCATGCATCCACTCTCAAAATTACTGACTCTCACATATAGTTATTTATATACACCATCACTCACATATACTTCCTTTTACATATGTAGTTACTTGCACATGTATCACTGAAACATCCATTCACTCACCAACACACCCATATACACACTCACCCACCCATACTGCTGTTTCCACATACACTCTTGAACCCATACGCCCAGTGAATCAACCACTCACACATCTATGCACACCTCCCACCCACACACACACACACACTCAGGCAGCCATACAAATACTCAGGCAAGCAATCAAGAACTCATATAGAACCTCATGCAGCTACTCACCAACGCATGCAGCAGCTTACACAACAGACAAACTGATACAGACTTTCACACAGTTTAGTCACTAACCCATGCATTCAGTAAGACAAGATTAATCACTCACTTATACAGTCAGTCACGTACCTAGAAACTCCTCCATACAGGCACTTATACAACCACTCATTCTTCAATGCAGCTTGGTATATATATAAAACAAATTTAAACTTTACAGAAACAGACAGTCACTGGATGATGTCAATCAATGTTATTTGAGATGTCATCAGTGATGTCACTGACAATGTCATGAATGATGTAATATGTGACGTCATCAGCAGTGCACTGCGGTGGCTCGAGTTATAGCTAGCTGAACTAACTATAATGGTAGAATTTCTCTGGTTTTGTATGAGTGAAATGTCCAACTAACTATAACGTCCCTGAAACCTATGTTTTTTTCAGTGAATTTCAAAGGTTTTTTAAATGCTAATTTCTAACTACAACGTCTGTAATACCTATGGTTTTTTCAGTGAACATATATATGTATATAATAAAAAAACATACGTTTCAGGGACGTTATAGTTAGAAATAGACATTTAAAAAAACGTAGAGGAGGAGGAGCCTAGCGCGCAACCAAGATGGCCACGTAGGTGCGAGGCTCCCGAGGACCTCCGCAACCTCCTACGTTTATCCTGTCTTCATCCTGCCTCGGTTGAGGGGACTGTGTCGGTGAGCCTGAGCCGAGGTGGTACCCGTTCCCCGTTCTCGAATCGGACTTCGGGTACCGGAGTGAGCACCGATTGAAGTTTGCGGCCTACTTCTCGCCGGACACCGGATTTGTGCTGGGGGGTGACCCAGTGGCAAAGTGAACAACAACGGCGGGCTGGGCCTGGCGAGTCGCGTACCCCACACTTTCGCTTTCACTTTCGCACCCCCTTGCCGTCTCTGCAAGTGAGATCGCGGAGCTCTTTGTGTTGGTGTGGCCTCGCTGGGAGACCCTGCCTGCCTGCCGGCTGTGACCCACCCCGCCGACCTGGGGTGGCCCCCCGGAGCTCGTGGCCTTGATTGCTTGCCCTCTACGCGTAGCTGGTGCGGGTGTGAGACCCGTGGCGATGGCCACGAAACAAGATGGAGATCGGTCGAAGACCAAGTCGACCCGGCGTGGCGCCGTACATCAGGCCAACATCATGGACCGCTATACCCTCCAGAAGGGATCTCCCGGCGGACCGCACAAGTCCTCTGAGGGCCCCCCTGATGCCCCGGATTTGCCCACGGATCTGACTCTGCAAGACGTCATGGGCGCCATTGCTGAGATGAAGGCCTCGGTGGGCCAGCGGTTCGACACCTTGGCGCATAAGATCGACGCGGTCCTCGTGGATGTCGGCCTGGTGAGGGCTGATCTCTCCAAGACCAACGACCGGGTTGATTCTTTGGCCCAAACCGCGTCGGGCCTCACGACTGAGGTGGCGGCCCTCCAAACGGAGGTGCACCGACTTCGTCAGGCGAGTGCGCTTATGGATCGGCGCCTGGAGGATTCCGAGAGTCGGGCCCGGAGGAATAACATCCGCATCATCGGAGTACCCGAGGGACGGGAGGAGGCGGCGGCGGATCTTTTTGTAGAGGACCTGATCGCTACCCATCTCCAACCTCGGGGACTGAGTGAATTCTTTGCCGTGGAGAGGGCCCACAGAGTTCCCGGGGGAAGGCCGAAGGTCGGAGCCCATCCGCGGCCTCTCATTGCCCGGATTTTTAACTTTCGAGACAGGGACGCGATCTTGCAAGCCTCCAGACTGCAAGGGCCGATTAAGCTGGAAAATATGGAGGTGAACTTTTATCCTGATTTTACCCAAGCGGTCCAGAACCAGAGACTGAGTTTCCTGGGCGTCAAGCGCCGGCTCCGGGACATGAACTTAAAATACGCCATGCTCTTCCCGGCCAAGCTGCGGGTAGAGGTGGATGGTCGCACGCACTTTTTTGATCGTCCCGAAGCGGCCGGGGACTGGCTGGACACTCTGTCTGGGGGTAGTGATCGAGATGGTGGGGGGGGCGGCGGGAGGAGACGGCCCACTGGATCGGGACTGAGGGGTTGATATTGGGCCTCACTCTGGACGACTATGATGCCACTTTCGACCAAGCTTCTGTCTTTGTTCTTTCCCCTCCCTTGGAGGTTGTGTGGGGTCTAGAAGGGGTACTCTTTCCTCCTCTAGGGGGTCTAGCTAGTTTCATTATACAGGGGCGACAGGCACACTGCAAGTTGGGGGGGCTGTCTGGGCTCATGCAGGGGTGCAGGGAGGGGGGAGTTTTGTTGGGGCGGGTGGGTTGGGGTGGGTTGTTGTTCGTTTACACCACAAGGCAAAAGTATTGTTGTGTTATTTCTAAAGTGCTCTCTGGGGGACGAGTGATGGCTTCTTTTAATGATGGGGGGTAGGGGACTGAGTCTGTTGTCCTAGAATGTTAATGGATTGGGGGACAGGATAAAACGAGGTGTGGTCCTGCAGTTCTTGAAGCGAATTTCGCCCGATATAGTTTTTCTGCAGGAGACACACCTCATTGGCAACTCCTTTTGTGCTATGAATCGATGGGGCTACCGCCTTGTGGCCCATTCGGGCTTCACGTCTGGTTCAAGGGGTGTGGGCATTATGGTTAAGAACTCGCTCCCGTTGGAGATTGATGAGGTGCTCCATGACGACAGGGGACGTTACACGGTTTTGGTGGGTAGAATGGAGGGCAGAGTGGTCGTTTTCGTGTCTGTCTATGTCCCGCCGGGGCTGCAGACGACCACCTTTGCGGATCTGGGGCGCCTCCTCCTTGGCCTTCCGGAGGGGATTCTAGTGGTGGGGGGGATTTTAATGCTGTGGTTTCCGGAACTGTGGATCGTCACCCCCCAAGGGATCTCCCCCGTGCCCAGGCGTGGTTGTCTGGCCTCTTGGATACCTTGGGGCTGGTGGATTGTTGGCGTCTGAAACATCCCACGCAGCTACAGTACACCTTCCATTCAGGGGCTCATGGTAGTCTCTCACGGCTAGATTATGTCCTGGTTCCGGCGGCGCATGTGGGGAGGATAGGGGAGGTGCGCCATTTGGCACGGGGTATTTCGGACCACTCCCCACTCTTGTTGCACTATGATATTCTTCCGAGGGGAGAGGGTAGGGTGGTCCCGATTAATCCCTGGTACCTGCGTGACCCCACCATTCGCGCAGAGCTGGTTAAATCCCTTAAGCGCTACTTTGACGAGAATGTGGGGTCTGTGTCATCGGCGGTCTCACTGTGGGAGGCGTTCAAGACGGTACTCCGGGGAGAGGCCTTGTCCCTTATTTCCCATTCCCGGAGGCGCGAGCGGGAGGAGGTGACCCGTGTTGAAGCTGAGATAACCGAGTTGGAGGGTGATCTAGAATGTGGGGTGATGGATGACAAATTACATGTTCTCCGACTCAAGCAAGCGGCCTATAAGGCCCTCGTCACGGAGGCGGCCAGGGGCCTCAGTAGAGAGCAACAGGGGAGACTGTATGATGTGGGTGATAAGGCTGGTAAATTGATTGCGTGGCCGGACAAAAAGGAGAGAGCGAGTCGAGTTGTCCCGTTGATTGAGAAACAGAATGGTGTGTGTGTCACTGAACCAGAAGAAATTGTCTCCTGCTTTGCAGACTATTTCCGTGGGGTGTATTCCCCGGTGTCCTCCCGCTCTGAAGAGGATTCCCATGCCCTGCTCAGGGATATCGCGCTGCCCTCCCTTTCGGAGGAGGACAGAGTGTCGTTGGACGCCGCTCCAACTTCCGAAGAAATTGCCCTCGCCATACGCTCGGTCGCTTCCGCCAAGGCCATGGGTCCTAATGGTCTTCCCATCGAGTTGTATAAACTGCAACCGGATACGCTGGCGCCGCATCTCCGTGCTATGTTCCTCGCGGCCCACTCGGCGGGTTCCCTCCCACTAGACCAGCGTCTAGCTACTATCGTGGTTATCCATAAGGAGGGGAGGCCACGGGACCGGGTCACATCCTATCGGCCTATTTCGCTATTGAATGCGAAGCCCAAAATTCTCGCCAAGGTGTTGGCCAATCGGCTGGTCGGCGTAGTGTGTGACTTGATTCACCAGGATCAGTCCGGCTTTATCCCTCATCGCAACACAGCGCTTAACCTGAGGCGTTTGCATGGGGTGCTCGCACGTGTCCCGTTCATATGGGAGCCGGCCATTTTGGCGTCCTTGGACGCCACTATGGCGTTTGACACACTTGAATGGCCATATATTTGGGCGACGCTCGCGAAGTTTGGGTTTGGCCCAGGATTCATCGGTTGGGTAAAATTGTTGTACTCTGGCCCGCTGGCGCAGGTGGTTGTGAACGGTAGAGTGTCGGCTCCGTTTGAGCTGGGCAGGGGCACGCGACAGGGCTGCCCATTATCACCGCTCCTCTTCGCGCTTGCCCTGGAGCCCCTGGCGGAGTGGCTGCGGTGGGAACCTTCTATTCGTGGTCTCCGCTGGTCCCCCGAGTATGAGGACCGCGTATCTCTATACGCTGATGATATTCTCCTGTACCTGGCTTCCCCACGTAAATCACTGATAGTACTGGTCGACGTATTGCATTCATTTGGCCTTAACTCCGGCCTTGTCATCAACTGGGCTAAATCGTGCGTGTATGTTCTCTCTGGGGACTCTCTTTGTAGAATTATTTTGATATTGGATGCTATAATATTCACTGCCCACAGCTAATCTCCTGCCCACAGCTAATCTCCTCCCATAATGCTTTGCAGGGTCTTTAGTTGGGATTGTATTTTTGCCCATAACTGTGCTTGGGGTGGTCCTAAGAGGATGGGAGCACCACTGAATCGTTCAGCATGATATGCTCTTTGTGTTCAAGGCATCTGTTTGGTCCTCCCCCTAGGTTAGGAGGGACCCCAAAATCATCACCTCTCTCATGGCCTGATATTTTTCATTTTCAAAATCCACTTTTGTGAATTGGTTTTATGCCTTTTAGCATGTAAAGTTGCTTTATCAAAGCATTTGTGGGTGCAGTATCTAATTCCATTAACAAATCTACCGATAGCGGAGCGGAGTTCATTGCCCAGGGTTACCCACATCACCATCTCGCAGCTATGCCTTTAGAAGCCAGTCCGTCGGCTCACAGCTCTCTACCTCTGTGAGCCAGTACGTTGCTAGGTCGGCTCGCAGCTCTCTACCTCTGCGAGCCAGTACGCTGCTGTGCCTTTGCGAGCAGATGGCCTGTGGCTCTCCCTCTGCGAGTCGAGTCCACGGGCCACAGCTCTCCCTCTGCAAGCCTGGGTGCGAACTGTTGAAACTAGAAACTGTTGGCAGCCATTATGTGATTCAGCCCACGTCAGCTCACATCTCTCCGTCTACAGGACATTGAGTCCGTAGTTCTACCTCTGCAAGGCAACTCTAAAAACATACTGGAGCTCTGTGCGAGATGCCCCTTTCATGCTTCCTGTCCCCACATCACCAGCTAGCAGCCGTCGGCTCACAGCTCTGCGTCTGCGAGCCGTCGGGCCCGCAGCTCTACCTCTGGGAGCCAGCCCATTAGTTCGTAGCTGTGTGTCTGCTAACAGGCCCATCGGCCCGTTGCTCTCTCTGTGCGAGTTAGACCATAGCTCTCTGAAGCATAGTCCCCAACAACCATCTCAGGCCCGCAACTCTCCCTCTATGAACCACCGACTCTTCATGTGCGAGTTCTCGGGCCCGCAGTTGTATCTCTGAAGCCAAGACTGGAAATATACCGCAGCTCTCTCTCAGCGACATACCCCTACACTCTCCTTCTCCCCACATCACTGTCCCGCAAGTTAGAAAAATCAGTACTAATGACAAATAGCAGAATAGTAGTTTAATATTTAAAAAACCTTTGAAATTCACTGAAAAAAATAGGTTTTACAGATGTTATAGTTAGAAATTAGCATTTAAAAAAACCTTTGAAATTCACTGAAAAAACCATAGGTTTCAGGGACGTTATAGTTAGAAATTAGCATTTCAAAAACCTTTGAAATTCACTGAAAAAACCATAGGTTTTACAGACGGTATAGTTAGAAATTAGCATTTAAAAAACCTTTGAAATTCACTGAAAAAAACATAGGTTTCAGGGACGTTATAGTTAGTAGGACATTTCACTCATATAAAACCAGAGAAATGCCACAGTTATATTTAGTTCAGCTAACTATAACTTGTGTCCCCGCAATGCACTGTTGATGGTGTCAAATATTACATAATTCATGACATGGTCAGTGACATCACTGATGACATCACTGATAACATCTCAAATTGCGTCACTGATGACATCACTGATGACATCATCCATGTAAAAATCTGATGCACCTCCTCACACCTGAATATAACCTTTGATACACCCACTCTAAAATACAGACTACCATTTTCCAAAAAATAGATACATCAATACCAGTTACTAAATACGCACTGACTGGTTCATTGGTAAACACACACATCTACTCATTCACCCATACAATCACTCATACATGCAGTCACTCATCAATGCAACACTATCATATGCACTCATACACCTATACAGACACTCACACACTACCACATATCCTGAGTTACTCACACAGCTAGTCAGTCATGCAAAGAATCAATCACACTTCCATTTACTCACCTATACAGTTAGACGGACACCAGCTCACTTATTCATACAGATACTAACACATCAGTTATGGATGATCTTAGAGGGGGCGTGGATAGATTGCTTACCCAGGCCCTGGTTCTCCTGGATTTGTCATCAGTTTTCGACACGGTTGATCACAACATCTTGATTGACCGTGTCAGTAATGCCGGGATCCAGGGCTTGGCTTTAAAATGGCTCGCCTCCTATCTTAGTAACCGATTTCAATCGGTACGTCTTGCCAACCCCAGGGCTCCTCCCTTTCCCTGCTTCTTTTTAACCTGTACCTCCTTCCTTTAATCTCCTCTCTTCGGGAAAGGAAAGCTGGGACATATAATTACGTGTATGATCTCCAACTAGTCTTTGACATTAATCTCCATTCATCTTCTGTGTCTCATTTTCAAGACACTATGACCTTCATAAGTGAGTTGATGAACGAAAATCAACTGAAGCTCAACCCCGTCAAAACTGAGCTGGTCCTCAATGGTGGACTTGCGAATCCATGGAACTCCAACTTCTGGCCATCTACCTTGGGCAACCCTCCCCTTCCTGTTAGCTCACCCAAAAGTTTGGGTATAGTGGTAAGCAATGACCTATCGATGAAGGCCCAGATCAGCTTGGTGGTCTCCGCTGGGTTTTTTCAACTACGTAGAATTAAGAAGATCAGCAGATTTCTGTCTCGGAAAGCTCTGACCTTAGTGATTTTGACCTTGGTCATCTCCCGACTGGACTATGCCAATTCTCTCTATGTAGGTATCCCGGCCTGCCAACTTAGACGCCTCCAGCTAGTCCAGAATCAGGCTGCTAGATTGGTTTTTCACCAACCTAAATAGCACCGTGTCAGGCCTTTGATGAAAAGCCTCCATTGGCTCCCTGTGGCTATGCGTGGCTTATTTAAGGTGGGATGCACGATTTCCAAAACTATCCACGGCAATAGTCCAGCCTTTATTTCGTCCAAGATTCTACGCTATGTCCCCACCTGTAACTTACGATCTTCCCATTTCAATCTATTAGTCATTCCCACTTTTAAACGCAAGAAACATGGTGGCTCCCGATTTGCAGTCTTAGCTCCTCAGTTCTGGAACTCGCTCCCGATGGAGCGGAGGTCGGTAGCCTCTTATGCACCTTTCAGAAAACAGCTGAAGACATGGCTGTTCTCCCAGGCATATGACAACTAGGCTTACCCCTCTGTTGCTGTCTCACGTCTCCTCCAGTGCCAAGAAACCGTTTGGTGAACGAGCGCTTGATAAGTACTTTATGACATAACATAACATAATTACTCTGTTATAGAATCACTGATACAAATACACACTCATCCATGCATCCACTCTCAAAATTACTGACTCTCACATATAGTTATTTATATACACCATCACTCACATATACTTCCTTTTACATATGTAGTTACTTGCACATGTATCACTGAAACATCCATTCACTCACCAACACACCCATATACACACTCACCCACCCATACTGCTGTTTCCACATACACTCTTGAACCCATACGCCCAGTGAATCAACCACTCACACATCTATGCACACCTCCCACCCACACACACACACACACTCAGGCAGCCATACAAATACTCAGGCAAGCAATCAAGAACTCATATAGAACCTCATGCAGCTACTCACCAACGCATGCAGCAGCTTACACAACAGACAAACTGATACAGACTTTCACACAGTTTAGTCACTAACCCATGCATTCAGTAAGACAAGATTAATCACTCACTTATACAGTCAGTCACGTACCTAGAAACTCCTCCATACAGGCACTTATACAACCACTCATTCTTCAATGCAGCTTGGTATATATATAAAACAAATTTAAACTTTACAGAAACAGACAGTCACTGGATGATGTCAATCAATGTTATTTGAGATGTCATCAGTGATGTCACTGACAATGTCATGAATGATGTAATATGTGACGTCATCAGCAGTGCACTGCGGTGGCTCGAGTTATAGCTAGCTGAACTAACTATAATGGTAGAATTTCTCTGGTTTTGTATGAGTGAAATGTCCAACTAACTATAACGTCCCTGAAACCTATGTTTTTTTCAGTGAATTTCAAAGGTTTTTTAAATGCTAATTTCTAACTACAACGTCTGTAATACCTATGGTTTTTTCAGTGAACATATATATGTATATAATAAAAAAACATACGTTTCAGGGACGTTATAGTTAGAAATAGACATTTAAAAAAACGTAGAGGAGGAGGAGCCTAGCGCGCAACCAAGATGGCCACGTAGGTGCGAGGCTCCCGAGGACCTCCGCAACCTCCTACGTTTATCCTGTCTTCATCCTGCCTCGGTTGAGGGGACTGTGTCGGTGAGCCTGAGCCGAGGTGGTACCCGTTCCCCGTTCTCGAATCGGACTTCGGGTACCGGAGTGAGCACCGATTGAAGTTTGCGGCCTACTTCTCGCCGGACACCGGATTTGTGCTGGGGGGTGACCCAGTGGCAAAGTGAACAACAACGGCGGGCTGGGCCTGGCGAGTCGCGTACCCCACACTTTCGCTTTCACTTTCGCACCCCCTTGCCGTCTCTGCAAGTGAGATCGCGGAGCTCTTTGTGTTGGTGTGGCCTCGCTGGGAGACCCTGCCTGCCTGCCGGCTGTGACCCACCCCGCCGACCTGGGGTGGCCCCCCGGAGCTCGTGGCCTTGATTGCTTGCCCTCTACGCGTAGCTGGTGCGGGTGTGAGACCCGTGGCGATGGCCACGAAACAAGATGGAGATCGGTCGAAGACCAAGTCGACCCGGCGTGGCGCCGTACATCAGGCCAACATCATGGACCGCTATACCCTCCAGAAGGGATCTCCCGGCGGACCGCACAAGTCCTCTGAGGGCCCCCCTGATGCCCCGGATTTGCCCACGGATCTGACTCTGCAAGACGTCATGGGCGCCATTGCTGAGATGAAGGCCTCGGTGGGCCAGCGGTTCGACACCTTGGCGCATAAGATCGACGCGGTCCTCGTGGATGTCGGCCTGGTGAGGGCTGATCTCTCCAAGACCAACGACCGGGTTGATTCTTTGGCCCAAACCGCGTCGGGCCTCACGACTGAGGTGGCGGCCCTCCAAACGGAGGTGCACCGACTTCGTCAGGCGAGTGCGCTTATGGATCGGCGCCTGGAGGATTCCGAGAGTCGGGCCCGGAGGAATAACATCCGCATCATCGGAGTACCCGAGGGACGGGAGGAGGCGGCGGCGGATCTTTTTGTAGAGGACCTGATCGCTACCCATCTCCAACCTCGGGGACTGAGTGAATTCTTTGCCGTGGAGAGGGCCCACAGAGTTCCCGGGGGAAGGCCGAAGGTCGGAGCCCATCCGCGGCCTCTCATTGCCCGGATTTTTAACTTTCGAGACAGGGACGCGATCTTGCAAGCCTCCAGACTGCAAGGGCCGATTAAGCTGGAAAATATGGAGGTGAACTTTTATCCTGATTTTACCCAAGCGGTCCAGAACCAGAGACTGAGTTTCCTGGGCGTCAAGCGCCGGCTCCGGGACATGAACTTAAAATACGCCATGCTCTTCCCGGCCAAGCTGCGGGTAGAGGTGGATGGTCGCACGCACTTTTTTGATCGTCCCGAAGCGGCCGGGGACTGGCTGGACACTCTGTCTGGGGGTAGTGATCGAGATGGTGGGGGGGGCGGCGGGAGGAGACGGCCCACTGGATCGGGACTGAGGGGTTGATATTGGGCCTCACTCTGGACGACTATGATGCCACTTTCGACCAAGCTTCTGTCTTTGTTCTTTCCCCTCCCTTGGAGGTTGTGTGGGGTCTAGAAGGGGTACTCTTTCCTCCTCTAGGGGGTCTAGCTAGTTTCATTATACAGGGGCGACAGGCACACTGCAAGTTGGGGGGGCTGTCTGGGCTCATGCAGGGGTGCAGGGAGGGGGGAGTTTTGTTGGGGCGGGTGGGTTGGGGTGGGTTGTTGTTCGTTTACACCACAAGGCAAAAGTATTGTTGTGTTATTTCTAAAGTGCTCTCTGGGGGACGAGTGATGGCTTCTTTTAATGATGGGGGGTAGGGGACTGAGTCTGTTGTCCTAGAATGTTAATGGATTGGGGGACAGGATAAAACGAGGTGTGGTCCTGCAGTTCTTGAAGCGAATTTCGCCCGATATAGTTTTTCTGCAGGAGACACACCTCATTGGCAACTCCTTTTGTGCTATGAATCGATGGGGCTACCGCCTTGTGGCCCATTCGGGCTTCACGTCTGGTTCAAGGGGTGTGGGCATTATGGTTAAGAACTCGCTCCCGTTGGAGATTGATGAGGTGCTCCATGACGACAGGGGACGTTACACGGTTTTGGTGGGTAGAATGGAGGGCAGAGTGGTCGTTTTCGTGTCTGTCTATGTCCCGCCGGGGCTGCAGACGACCACCTTTGCGGATCTGGGGCGCCTCCTCCTTGGCCTTCCGGAGGGGATTCTAGTGGTGGGGGGGATTTTAATGCTGTGGTTTCCGGAACTGTGGATCGTCACCCCCCAAGGGATCTCCCCCGTGCCCAGGCGTGGTTGTCTGGCCTCTTGGATACCTTGGGGCTGGTGGATTGTTGGCGTCTGAAACATCCCACGCAGCTACAGTACACCTTCCATTCAGGGGCTCATGGTAGTCTCTCACGGCTAGATTATGTCCTGGTTCCGGCGGCGCATGTGGGGAGGATAGGGGAGGTGCGCCATTTGGCACGGGGTATTTCGGACCACTCCCCACTCTTGTTGCACTATGATATTCTTCCGAGGGGAGAGGGTAGGGTGGTCCCGATTAATCCCTGGTACCTGCGTGACCCCACCATTCGCGCAGAGCTGGTTAAATCCCTTAAGCGCTACTTTGACGAGAATGTGGGGTCTGTGTCATCGGCGGTCTCACTGTGGGAGGCGTTCAAGACGGTACTCCGGGGAGAGGCCTTGTCCCTTATTTCCCATTCCCGGAGGCGCGAGCGGGAGGAGGTGACCCGTGTTGAAGCTGAGATAACCGAGTTGGAGGGTGATCTAGAATGTGGGGTGATGGATGACAAATTACATGTTCTCCGACTCAAGCAAGCGGCCTATAAGGCCCTCGTCACGGAGACGGCCAGGGGCCTCAGTAGAGAGCAACAGGGGAGACTGTATGATGTGGGTGATAAGGCTGGTAAATTGATTGCGTGGCCGGACAAAAAGGAGAGAGCGAGTCGAGTTGTCCCGTTGATTGAGAAACAGAATGGTGTGTGTGTCACTGAACCAGAAGAAATTGTCTCCTGCTTTGCAGACTATTTCCGTGGGGTGTATTCCCCGGTGTCCTCCCGCTCTGAAGAGGATTCCCATGCCCTGCTCAGGGATATCGCGCTGCCCTCCCTTTCGGAGGAGGACAGAGTGTCGTTGGACGCCGCTCCAACTTCCGAAGAAATTGCCCTTGCCATACGCTCGGTCGCTTCCGCCAAGGCCATGGGTCCTAATGGTCTTCCCATCGAGTTGTATAAACTGCAACCGGATACGCTGGCGCCGCATCTCCGTGCTATGTTCCTCGCGGCCCACTCGGCGGGTTCCCTCCCACTAGACCAGCGTCTAGCTACTATCGTGGTTATCCATAAGGAGGGGAGGCCACGGGACCGGGTCACATCCTATCGGCCTATTTCGCTATTGAATGCGAAGCCCAAAATTCTCGCCAAGGTGTTGGCCAATCGGCTGGTCGGCGTAGTGTGTGACTTGATTCACCAGGATCAGTCCGGCTTTATCCCTCATCGCAACACAGCGCTTAACCTGAGGCGTTTGCATGGGGTGCTCGCACGTGTCCCGTTCATATGGGAGCCGGCCATTTTGGCGTCCTTGGACGCCACTATGGCGTTTGACACACTTGAATGGCCATATATTTGGGCGACGCTCGCGAAGTTTGGGTTTGGCCCAGGATTCATCGGTTGGGTAAAATTGTTGTACTCTGGCCCGCTGGCGCAGGTGGTTGTGAACGGTAGAGTGTCGGCTCCGTTTGAGCTGGGCAGGGGCACGCGACAGGGCTGCCCATTATCACCGCTCCTCTTCGCGCTTGCCCTGGAGCCCCTGGCGGAGTGGCTGCGGTGGGAACCTTCTATTCGTGGTCTCCGCTGGTCCCCCGAGTATGAGGACCGCGTATCTCTATACGCTGATGATATTCTCCTGTACCTGGCTTCCCCACGTAAATCACTGATAGTACTGGTCGACGTATTGCATTCATTTGGCCTTAACTCCGGCCTTGTCATCAACTGGGCTAAATCGTGCGTGTATGTTCTCTCTGGGGAGGATCCTATCCTTCCGCGGGGCTGTCCTATCCAGATCGCCCCGCGGGGATTTAGGTACCTGGGTGTCTTCATTACCCTGGACGCGGAGGCCCGATATAGTCAGAACTTGCTTCCCCCCCTCCAGCGCCTGAAGGAGGATGTCGCGCGTTGGAGGCGTTTGCCGCTCTCGCCGCTCGGCCGGGCGGCATTGTTTAAGATGATGTCGTTGCCGCGTTTCCTGTACGCTCTGCAGAACACAATGGACGTCGTCCTGGCGCGCTACTTTCGCGAGGTGGAGAGTTTGCAGCGCTGACTGTTCTGGGAAGGTAGACCGCGTATCGCCCTGGCGAAGCTGACGCTCCCGTGGTATGACGGGGGGATTGCCCTCCCGGATATCAAACGGTATTATTGGGCCTCCCAGCTGGCTGCGATTAATCACGGCCTGTACGGGCCCGCTCTAAACCCGGCCTTTGAAATGGATAAGATGTTACTGCCGGGTGGCGATTATAACCGAGCGCTTTACTCCAGCTCGCTTGACGCACGTCTGACGGGCCCCACGCGTGTCATGGTACGAGTGTGGCACGCGGCTAACGTGGCGATGGGGTGGAAAGATCGTTTGACCCGGGCGTCGCCACTATACGCATCTGAGCAGTTGGGCTCCCTGTGGACCTCGAAGGGCTTTGAGAAGTGGGACATGATAGGCATCAGCAGGGTGGGTGATCTCTGGACGAGGGGGGGATTCAAAACGTTCGAGATGCTGCAGACAGAATTCCAGTTGCAGGACAGGGAGTACTTTTGGTATATGCAGATCCGTCATGCGCTATGCTCCGTATTCCCGGACGTTGCCTCCATCCCGGAGTATTCCCCTCTGGAGGATAGAGTGCTAGATGGACATGTACCGGACAGCACGATTTCATTAATCTATAAAAAACTTATCAATGACCGCTCGGGACTGCTGACTAACCTTCGTGAGGCATGGGTTGTCAATGGATTGGAGCTGGATGACGAGGACTGGGTATCTGCGGTGGCCTCCCCGAAAGAGGTGGCCATACCGGCCCGCCTTTGCTTCGTCCAGCTCAAGATACTCCATAGGGTCTATGTTACGGGGCCAAGGCTACTGCGTATGGGCTATGCTGTGGACGGGTTGTGTAAGCGTGGGTGTGGTTCTTTGGGGACCTTTCTCCATATTTTGTGGGAATGCCCGGAGGTGGAGCGATTCTGGCGTGGTGTGCATGAGGTCCTGCGGGTGGTTACGCGTGTGTCGCTGCTGCCCGAAGCGAGGAGATGCCTTCTGAATGTGTGGGAGCCAACCGACTACTCGGTGCCGCAGACGTGGTGGGTGACTCTGGGATATATGGTGGCCAAACGCGACATTGCTCAACTGTGGGGTTCCCAGAGGTCGCCGACTGTCTCGGCATGGAAGGATAACATGGATTGGTGCATGTTTCGGGAAAAGGTAGTGTATGTTGCGAGAGGTAAGCCTGGGACATGGGTGAAAGTATGGGGCCCCTGGAACGCCTACCGCGGGGGAATCTGTACCCTCCCCATCCTGACCTTTTCCCCCCCTTGATACTCATATGGATTGGTAGGGTCCCCCCTCTAGGGGAGCACATGCTGCTGTTTCCGATTGTGGGTTGCCTTGAGGATTTGTTTTTTGTTGTTATTTATATTAAAATGAAACCGTTATGTGGGGTCCGGATGGTGTGGCTACCACCGCTTCTAACTCCTGTGCATTTCCCTTTGCCGCGGCATGCGCGCTATTGTTTGTATCACATGCTCCTCCTGCTTGCTGGCGGCCGGCCTGAAGGTTGTAGGCCCATCTTTGTATATTTTTTTAATTTTGTAATAAACGGTTTAAAAAAAAAAATTAAAAAAAAAGTAGAAATTCACTGAAAAATACCTCAGGTTTCAGACACATTATAGTTAGTTAGACATTTCGCTCGTACAAAACCAGCGAAATTCGGCTGCCGTTATAATTAGTTCAGCTAACTATAACTCGCGCCCCCGCAATGCACTGCTGATGTCGTCACATATTACATCCTTCATGAAATGGTCAGTGACATCACTGATGACATCTCAAATGACATCACTGATGACATCATCCAGTGACTGTGTGTTTTTGTAAAATAAATATATATATATATATATATATATATATATTCACTTAAAAAACCATAGGTTTCACACATGTTATAGTTAGCTGGACATTTCACTCGTGAAAAACCATTGAAATTCCCCCGTTATAGTTAGTGCAGGCAACTATAACTCACGCGACTGCAATCCTCTGGTTTTTTAAGTGAATTTGCAAGGTTTTTTAAATGCTAATTCCTAACTATAACGTGTGTGAAACCTTTGGTTTTTTCAGTGAATTTGTACGGTTTTTTAAATGCTAAGTTTTTTATTTATTTTTTTAAGGTTTTTCACCGTGCGCGCACCGTACGCGCACGGTGCACTTCGCGCACCGTTCGCCCACGTTACGCAGTTCGCAGAATTTTGCCGTTTCTACCGTACGCGCACGCTACGCGTACTCTGCTATTTTTCGTAAAAAAATTAAAATAAATTTTGGCCCTTGGGGGTCCTTTAGGACCCCCTGACAAAGGCTAGGGGGTCAGGAACTGTCCACCCTGCCCCCTTTTCACGTTCTCCACCTTTGTTTTTCACCCCATCCGACTGCGAGAGACAAAATGGCGGCCGACACTTCCTGGTTTCGACCGATTCGAATGTTTACTAAGATCTAACAACCAATCAGAACCGTGCGCTTACGGTAAGTCTTACCGTACGCGCACGGAGCGCGCCTATAGATATATATATTGATTTAAATGCTATTTTCTCAGGAACTACTGAACAGATTTACACCAGACCTGCAAAAGGCACATCCCTGACCTGAGGACTACCTCTCTGCCAAATTTCAAGTAATTCTGTTCAGCCGTTCAGGCTGTAGCTTGGACTAAAGGTCCTATGGAAAAATGCATGGGGAAAACGCGTTTTGGGACCCCCCTTTTTCTCAGCCCCCGCTTGACGAATCCCCCCGCGACTTTCAGGGAACGAGCGGAGTGGAGCGCCCCACCTATTTTGAAAATTTCGCAAGGATTCGACAATCTGCGCCAAAGTTATTCAAAATAGAATGTTGCGGATTTCCTATGGAAACACGGTCCTAACTATAACTATCTACTGGCAACCGCCAGTAGATAATATACATATATATATATATATATATATATATATATATTTTGAATAACTTTGGCGCTGTTTGACGAATCTTCGCGAAATTTTCAAAACTAATAGGGCGCTCCGCTCAGCTCCTACCCTGAAAGTCTCAGGGGGATTCGTCTAGCAGGGGCCGAGAAAAAAGGGGGGTCCCAAAACGCGTTTTCCCCATGCATTTTCCCATAGGACCTTTAGTCGAAGGTACAGCCCAAACGGCTGAACAGAATTACTTGAAATTTGGCAGAGAGGTAGTCCTCAGGTCAGGGATGTGCCTTTTGCATATATGGAGTCAATCTGTTCAGTAGTTCCAGAGAACATTGCAGTAAAAAGCACATACATATCTATAGCCGCGCACCGTGCGCGCACCGTGCGCGTACCCTAACGTGCGCGAGCGTAATTCTGGTTGGTTGTTACATGTCAGTCAACGTTCGAATCGGTCGAAATAAGGAAGTGTCGGCCGCCATTTTGTTTGTTTTCAGTGCGAGAGTGGAAAAGGAAGGTGGCGAACGTGAAAAGGGGGCAGGGTAGAGAGTTCCTGACCCCCTAGCCTTGGTCAGGGGGTCCCTGAAGGACCCCCAAGGCAGAAAAAAACATTTACATTTTTTTTTTAAATCGCGGCCGTGCGCGCACGGTGAAAAAAATAAAATAAATAATAATAATAATTTAATACGTAGTTTATTGAAAAATAAATATATATAAAAAAATTATAATACATACATAACTTAGCATTTAAAAAACCATACAAATTCACTGAAAAAACCATAGGTTTCACACACGTTATAGTTAGGAATTAGCATTTAAAAAACCTTTCAAATTCACTTAAAAAACCATAGATTTCACACATGTTATAGTTAGGTGGATATTTCACTCGTAAAAAACCAATGAAATTCCCCCGTTATAGTTAGTTGAGATAACTATAACTCGCGCGGCCGCCACTTTATCACAAGGATGATGTCATCAGTGATGTCATGAGTGATGCCACTGAACATGTCATGTGAGTGATGTAATATGTGACGTCATGAGCAGAGGATAGCGGGCGTGCGAGGTATAGTTATCTCAACTAACTATAACGGGGGAATTTCATTGGTTTTTTACGAGTGAGTATAACATGTGTGAAACCTATGGTTTTTTAAGTGAATATATATATATATATATATATATATATATATATATATATATATATATATGCCAAGGTGTATTGAAGAATGAGTGGGTGTATAAGAGTCTGAATGGATGATTTAGTAGGTGTGTGGCTGACTGTATAAGTGAGTGATTAAACGTATCTTACTGAATACATGGGTTAATTTCTAAACTGTGTGAATGTCTGTATCAGTCTGTTGGTTGGTATGTAAACAGCTGCATGGGTTGGTGTGTAGCTACATGAGTGTCTAGATGGGTTATTGATTGGTTGTCTGAATATCTGTATGGGTGCCTGAGTATCTGTGTGGGTGGGTGGGGGGGTGTATCTTCCCGCATGGATGTGTGAGAGGGTGATTCACTGGGTGTAAGGGTTCAATTGTGCATCTGTAAGGGCTGTATGGGTGGGTGAGTGTGTGTATGGGTGTGTTGGTAAGTACATGGATGTCTCAGTGGTACGTGTGTGAGTAACTACATATGTGAAAGGCAGTATATGTGAGTGTTGGAGTATATAAATGACTATATGTGAGAGTGAGTGATTGTGAGAGTGGCTGTATGGATGAGTGTGTGCTTGTATCCGTGATTGTATAAGAGAGTAAGTATGTGTTAGTATCTGCATGAATAAGTGAGGTGGTGTGTGTATAACTGTATAGATGAGTAAATGAGAGTGTGATTGATTCTTTGCATGACTGACTAGGTGTGTGAGTAACTCTATGGGTAAGTGGCAGTGTGTGAGTGTCTGTATAGGTGTATGAGTGCACATGATGGTGGCTGTATTGATGAGTGACTGAATGTATGAGTGACTGTATGGGTGAGTGAGTGGATGTGTGTGTAGACCTAGGAATCAATGAGTGGGTACATAGTAATTGGTATTGGTGTGTCTATGGTTTCGAAAATGGTAGTCTGTATTTTAGAGTGGGTGTATCAAAGGTTATATTAGGGTGTGAGGAGATGCATCAGATTATCACGTGGATGATGGCATCAGTGATGTCATCAGTGATGTCACTGACCATGTCATGACTGATGTAATAAATGATGTCATCAACAGTGCATTGCGGGGGCGCGAGTTATAGTTAGCTCAACTAACTATAACGTCCTTTTAATGAATTTCAAAGGTTTTTTAAATGCTTATTCTAACTATGCCCACAGAGGTAGGACATGTGCAGAAAGATGAAGAAAGGCGCAGAAAGAGGCCTTGTTGTAAAGTAATACTGTGCCCCCAACTTATTGCTGACTTGTACTGGTGGTAAGTGACTCTGACTAACCAGGCCCGAAGCCAGTGCTATGCTGAAAGATACTTAGAATACCATGAAAACACCTGCATAGACTAGGGTACACTATGGGTTGGGGTACCCCTGTGATTGGTATGACCTCCCCTGTAAAGCCTTAGTACACAATAGGGCAGGGAGATTAAAACTATCTCTAAGTCAGAGGTGCAGAAAGCGGCAAGAGAAGTGCAGAAAGAAGCAACAGAGGTGCTGAAAGAGGCAAGAGAGGTGCAAAAAGAAGCAACTGGAGTATAGAAAGAGGCAACAGAGGTGCAGAAAGAAGCAAGAGAAGTACAGAAAGAGGCAAGTGAGGAGCAGAAAGAAGCAAGAGCAGTGCAGAAAGAAGCAACAGAGGTGCTGATAGAGGCGCAACGGGTGCAGAAAGAGCAAGAGAAGTGCAGAAAGAGGCAAGTGAGGTACAGAAGGAGGCAAGAGGAGAGCTGCAGAAAGAGGCAAGAGAGTTGCAGAAACAGGCAAAAGGGGTGCAGACAGAGGGAACAAGTGTGCAGAGGCAAGAGAGGTGCAAGAAGAGGGGTACAGAAAGAGGCACGATGGGTACAGAACGAAGCAAGAAAGGTGCAGAAAGAAACAAAAGAAGTGCAGAAAGAAGGAACAGAGGTGCAGAAAGAGGCAAGAGGAGTGCAGAAAGAGGGAGGTGGGGCGCATAAAGAAGCAAGAACAGTGCAGAAAGAACCCACAGAGGTGCAACAAGAGGCAAGAGGGGTGTAGAAAAAGGGAAGAGAGGTGCACAAAGAGGCAAGAGAGGTACGGAAAGAGGCAGGAGGGGTGCAGAAAGAAGGAAGAGAAGTGCAGAAAGCAACAGGGGTGCTGAAAAAAGGCACGCAGGGTGCAGAAAGAGCATGAGAAGTGCAGAAAGAGGCAAGTGAGGTTCAGAAGGAGGCAAGAGAAGTGCAGAAAGAGGCAAGAGAGTTGCAGAAACAGGCAAAAGGGGTGCAGAAAAAGGGAAAAAGTGTGCAGACAGAGGCAAGAAAGGTATAGAAATCGGAAAGAGGGGTACAGAAAGAGGAAAGATAGGTGCAGAAAGAAGCAAGAGAGGTGCAGAAAGAAGGAACAGAGGTGCAGAAAGAGGCAAGAGAACTGCAGAAAGAAGAAAGAGTGGTACAGAAAGAGGCACGAGGGATGCAGAAAGAAGCAAGAAAGGTACAGAAAGAAACAAAAGAAGTGCAGAAAGAAGCAACAGAGGTACAGAAAGGGGCAAGAAGGGAGCAGAAAGAGGAAGAGGAATGCAGAAAGAGGCACAAGGGTTGAAGATAGAAGGGACAGAGGTGCAGAAAGAGGGAAGAGGGGTACAGAAAGAGGCAAGATAGGTGCAGAAAGAAGCAAGAGAGGTGCAGAAAGAAGCAAGAGAGGTGCAGAAAGAAACAAAGGAAGTACAGAAAGAAGGAACAGAGGTGCAGAAAGAGGCAAGAGAACTGCAGAAAGAAGAAAGAGTGGTATAGAAAGAGGCACGAGGGATGCAGAAAGAAGCAAGAAAGGTACAGAAAGAAACAAAAGAAGTGCAGAAAGAAGCAACAGAGGTACAGAAAGGGGCAAGAAGGGAGCAGAAAGAGGAAGAGGAATGCAGAAAGAGGCACAAGGGTTGAAGATAGAAGGGACAGAGGTGCAGAAAGAGGGAAGAGGGGTACAGAAAGAAGCACGAGTGGTGCACAAAGAAGCAAGAGAGTTACAGAAAGAAGCAACAGAGATGCAGAAAGGGGAGGTGGGTGGAAAAAGAGGCAATGGGGTGAAAAAAGAAGCAGGAGAAGTGCAGAAAGAAACAAAAGACGTGCAGAAAGAAGCAACAGAGGTACAGAAAGAGGCAACAGGAGTACAGAAATAGGGAAGAGGGGTTCAGAAAGAGGCATGAGGGGTGCATAAAGAAGCAAGAGAGGTACAGAAAGAAGCAATAGAAGTGCATAAATAAGCAGCAGAGATGCAGAAAGGGCGAATTGGGGAGGAGAAATAGGCAAGAGGTATACAAACAGAATCAAGACAATTGCAGAAAGAAACAAAAGAAATGCAGAAAGAAGGAACAGAGGTGCAGAAAGAGGCGAGAGGGGAGCAGAAAGAGAAAAGTGGTGTGCAGAAAGAGGCACATGGGTTATAGAAAGAAGGGACAGAGGTGCAGAAAGAAGCAAGAGAAGTGCAGAAAGAAGCAACAGAGGCACAGAAAGAGGGATGATGGGTGTAAACAAAGGCAAGAGAAGTGCAGAAAAAAGCAACAGAGATGCAAAAAGGGGGAACAGGGGTGGAGAAAGGACAAGAGGGATGCATAAAGAAGTAAGAGGTTGCAGAAAGAAACAAAAGAAGAGCAGAAAGAAGGAACAGGGGTGCAGAAAGTGGGAAGAGGGGTATAGAAAGAAGCACCAGTGGTGCACAAAGAAGCAAGAGAGGTACAGAAAGAAGCAACAGAGATGTAGAAAGGGGAGGTGGGTGGAGAAAGGCAATGGGGTGAAAAAAGAAGCAAGAGGGTGCAGAAAGAAACAAAAGAAGAGCAGAAAGAAGGAACAGGGGTGCAGAAAGAGGGAAGAGGGGTACAGAAAGAAGCACGAGTGGTGCACAAAGAAGCAAGAGAGGTACAGAAAGAAGCAACAGAGATGCAGAAAGGGGAGGTGGGTGGAGAAAGAGGCAATGGGGTGAAAAAAGAAGGAAGAGGACCACTCTATTGTTTGCGCTGTGATGATCGCTAGTGTGCGAGCGTGCTGCGCCTAATATTGAAATCTTTATGCCGCTTCTCGCGCTAATTGCGTGTTTTTAAACCTTCCTGTTCTAATATTTAATTTAATTTCTGTTGTTTGCCCTGTTTTTATTGAAGCCCCTCACCTGCACATTAAATTGTGAATTCACCGCACTTGGCGGGCCCTTGTCCTGACAGTTTGGATTTTGGCGGCCATCTTGGGTGGGTGGTACGCCGGACGGCGCCACTGTTGTTTGATGGTCTAGACGTCATAAGAACGCTAGACCTCTACTTAAGGGGGCCTCGCCTTCGCGCAGCGGATACGCGCTGCGGATCGCTGACCTTCCGCCGAACTTACGCCGGAGTTACACCAGAGTTCAGCCGTCTGTGCCCGTCCGTGCCAGACTGGGCCAGGGGCTATGCCTCCCTCTACGAGCTCCTGCGGTAGAGTCAACTATTCAGGTGAGGTCTTAAAATCCCTTTGTCCCACTCGCCTTACAAACTGCACCGTTTGCTCTCTCCCGATTTATAAGTTTGTTTGTGCTGGCTGCGGCTATTCTCTTGGTAAAAGGTCCTTGGGCAAAGTAACACATCAGTCCTATACTCGGGGTAGAAGGCGGAGACGGCACCCACATCCTAGTAGCCACACACTCCAGTTCTGGAGTATTAATTGCCGATCCCTCCCGAAACATAAGCATCATATCCACGACTTTATTGTCGAAGAGCAGCCTGATGCATTGTTTCTTACCGAGACTTGGCTTCAGGATTGTTCAGGTCCTGATGTCGCCGTTGCTGTTCCCAACAACTATGTCACGGTAAGATTGCATAGAAAGTCCGGACAGGGGGGAGGGATTGCCATTATTTTTAAGGCAAAATATACATGCAAGCTTGAAGCCCTTCTTATGTCTGGAAGTGAGACTGCATTTTTAAAATTAGTTATTAATCCTCAATTTACCTTATCCGGCCTTTTGATTTATCGCCCTCCTGGGAATGCCTCTTCTTGGATATCTTCATTAGTTGACATCATAGCTCCCCTACTTCTTAGGGCAGCCAATTTCACCATTCTTGGTGACCTTAATTTACATCTTGAAGATCCTCAGTGTACAAATAGCAAACGTTTTTTGTCTGACCTGGAGGCTCTCAATCTGCCTCTGCTTAATATTGGCCCCACCCATTCTGCTGGACACCTATTGGATCCTATTCTTTCCAATGTCTCCTTTGATTGCTCTCAGAGTGCCCGTCCTCTGGAGTGGTCAGATCACTTTGCTGTCCATTTTTCCATACTGTACACTAAAAACCAGGTAAATAGAATCCTAGATAAGGGCGCTCCAACTCATCGTTGGGGGAAACTCGATATCAATAAGTTCAATCACCACCTCTCTAATACTTGTCCTGAGGAATGTAAGGCTTCAGCTGCTGAGATGAACACGGCTGTCTCCCATTGGCTTATAAACGCTGTTACTACTCTTCTTCCGCTCTCTTCTAAACACTTCAGGTCACATCGCACCCCGGCGCCTTGGTTTTCCATTGACTTGAAAGCCCTGCGTACTAAATGCAAGGCCTTAGAACGGAAATGGAGGCACTCCTACTCAGTCTCACAGAAGACTGTTTATAAAGAGGCTTTAAAAGATTACCATCTAAAATGTAGAACCGCGAGAGCTGCTTACACTGCGGACACTGTTACACAAGCTCAGAACTGCCCTCGTACCCTTTTTTCTGTCGTTAAAAAATTGACAGGAGCTGATACCATCCCAACACCTCCAGCTTTAGATGAGGCCCAGTGTAACTCTATTGCAAAATTTTTCATCGCAAAGGTTGAACGTATATATGATTCTATGAGCCCTCCCTTGAATGCAGAGGAATTGTGTTCTGGACAGACTGGAGGTACTGAACCGTTTTTTCTATGGTGAAGATGACACATTGGAAACTGTTTGACGACATTTCGTTCTCCACCTGTTTAAGCAGTATACGATCTGGTTCACCGTGTGATCCTGTACCTGTAAAATTTCTTAAATTACTGGATCTTGCACCTCGGCGGGTTCCTATGAGACTTTTAAACGCCTCATTATGTGAATCCCAGGTGTTACAGGATTGGAAGCACGCAATGGTTGTCCCCCTCCTGAAAAAAGCTGGAGCTGACGTGTCCAATCTTGCCAATTTCAGACCGATATCCTTGCTACCCGTACTTTCTAAAGTGCTGGAAAGGCATATCAACACCCAATTATACCATCTAGTGGAATCGTCGGGATTTTTGCATCCATCCCAGTCTGGCTTTCGCGCCCATTATTCCACTGAGACCGCCATTCTAGGGGTAACAGAGAGTTTAAGACACGGTATCGACCGCGGCGAAACATCTGCGCTTATCCTTTTGGATTTAAGTGCGGCGTTCGATACCGTGTCCCATTCCATTCTTTTGAACTCTCTTCGATCCCTGGGATTGGACGGTCCGGCTTTGGCCTGGATTGCCTCCTTTTTAAGTGAGCGCACCTTCCAAGTCTTCTCCACGAAAGCCACTTCTTCCACTTGTACATCGGCATATGGCGTCCCTCAGGGGTCCATACTCAGCCCTCTGTTGTTCAACATCTACGTGAGACCCCTGGCTTCTATTGCAGAAGACGCCGGGCTGACCATCTTTTCATATGCTGATGACACGCAAATTATTTTTTCCCTTTCTAGCTGTGAAAGCAATGGTATATCGGTTTTGAAAATCGGGTTGTCACGTATAGCTGAGTGGATGCAAAGGCATCTCCTCAAGCTAAACGGTGACAAAACCGAAATCCTCATTTTTGGGAAACAGAAAGATCTATGGGGCCCGCAACATTAGCCTAGCGAGATGGGACCTCTTCCTCAGCCATCCTCAGTGGTCCGTAACCTCGGCTTTCTCATCGATGACAAACTCTCCATGAGACAGCAGGCCACTCAGGTGGCCGCCATCTGTTTTACTACTCTACGATGGCTCCAGAAAATTCTATGGATGCTGCCTCTATCCACCAGGAGAACTGTTGTCCAGGCGCTAGTAACCTCTCGCCTGGACTACGGAAATGTCCTCTACCTTGGTGCTGATGCGGCCACTGTAAATAAACTTCAGGTTGTTCAGAATTCAGCAGCCCGTCTTCTTTGTAATATCCCTAGAAGACAATCAGCCATTCAGGCTTTACGTGATCTACATTGGCTCAGGATCTCTAGTCGTATCAACTTTAAAGCCATATGTTATCTCTTTAAAATTAAGCAGGGCTCGGCCCCGAAGTACTTGCGAAACCTTGTCCAACCTTATAAGCCAAATCGCACACTTAGATCCTCTGCTAATTGTGACTTTGTTATTCCTCGATTTAAGCGTGTAAGAATGGGAGGGCGGGCCTTCTCTCATCTAGCCCCTAAACACTGGAATGCGTTACCCTCCACCTTGAAAACGGAGACTAATTTTCTCACCTTTAGAAAAAAATTAAAAACATTACTCTTCCAGTGATTTGCATGTCGATCTAGTTGTTTCATGGTGCTGCTTCTAGAGGTCTGTTTTTCTTCTTGAGTCTATCCCTTCGCGCCGGGAAACCCACTGTGGGTAGCTGTTGCGCGTTATAAGTTCAAATAAATAAATAAATAAGAGGGTGCAGAAAGAAACAAAAGAAGAGCAGAAAGAGGCAAGATGGGTGCAGAAAGAGGGAAGAGGGTTACAGAAAGAAGCAAGAGTGGTGCACAAAGAAACAAGAGAGGTACAGAAAGAAGCAATAGTAGTGCAGAAAGATGCAACAGAGGTGCAGAAAGAGTCAAGTGGAATGCAAAAACAGGGAAGAGGGGTGCAGAAAGAGGCACGAGGGGTACAGAAAGAAGCAAGAGAGGTACAGAAAGAAGCAACAGAGGAGCAGTAAGAGGGTAGTGGGGTGGAAAAAGAGGCAAGAGTGGGACAGAAAGAAGCAAGAGAGGTGCAGAAAGGGGGAAGAGGAGTGCAGAAAGAGAAGAGGGGTGCAGAAAGAGGCACAAGGGGTGCAGAAAGAAGCAAGAGAGGTACAGAAAGATGTAAGATAATTGCAGAAAGAAGCAACAGAGATGCAGAAAGAGGGAAGAGGGGTGGAGAAAGAGGCAAGAGAAGTACAGAAAGAAGCAACAGACATGCAGAAAGGGGTAAGAAGGTGGAGAAAGAGGCAAGAGGGGTGCAGAAAGAAACAAGAGAGGTGCAGAAAGAAACAAAAGAAGTGCAGAAAGAAGGAGCAAAGGTGCAGAAGGAGGCAGGAGGAGTGCAAAAATAAGCTAAAGGGGTGCAAAAAGAGGCAAGAGAGGTGCAGAAAGATGCAAGGGAGGTACACAATGAAGCAAGTGAGGTACAGAAAGAAGCAACAGAGGTGCAGAAAGAGGCAAAAGAGGTGCAGAAAGTAGAAGAGATGTGCAGAAAGAGGCAAGAGAAGTGCAGAAAAAGAAAGGTACAGAAAGAAGCAACAGAAATGCAGAAAGAGGCAAGAGAGGTGCAGAAAGAAGCAAGAGTTGCTTGCACACCATTAGTACCAATTTAACACCCACATTTATAAATAAGTAACAGGTGACCATTCTAGGTTTACAAAGGACCTTTCACCACACTGTAACACTTGTCACTGCATTTTTAGTAACATTTGATCCGTTTGAGCTAGAAACAAGGCCTTTTTTGTTCAAATCTGCAGATTAGGCAGCAGATGATGAATTATGTGGCTAATGCGGAAAATGTATAATTGCGCAAACGTTGGTGCAGCCAAACAGTCACATAATTCCAGTGGCCCTGCTCATACCTCTGACTAGGTCCAGAAGTGCGCCGCAGTGATTCCTTATTTTTTTTATCTCATTTAGTTCATAGTTTAGCTTCTATGGAAACGAGGAAAACTAAACCTGAGGTTACCACTCCACATCAGAGACTACCATACCACATAATTACTCTCCATAACACATATTCTCACTCTAGATAATTCCTATACACTAAATACCACATACTTTCTATCCACATAATTTCACCACACAATATACCACATAATTCCACTACACACAACGTACATCCACTCCTCTCCAAGAAACATTAATAAAACACTTTTAGATTTACAATGTTATTAGTTCTAACTCTTGCAAATGTGAGACCTATTACATTACAAATGCTTCTTTAACTGGTAGTCACGTTTGCAGAGTGGTGGAGAAAGGGAGCTGGGCCTCCAACCAGCGCTCAGGAATTCCGCTGCGTAGGACTTACACGAGGTACCAGGAGGGCTAATTGGCCACCAAAGTCCCTCAGGAGTAAAGTGGACTTCATCCCCCAACCAGTACTGTGCCAGGAGGTTCTTTTGCAGAGGGGTGGAGAAAGGTGAGCGTGGCCTTTGAAGACCTCTTAGCAATCCCACAGTGTGGCATTTACTGGAGGTAACAGAAGGGGTAGTTAGCCCCTAAGGTTACCCTTGGAGGTCAACTACTCCTTCTATTACCTCCAGTAAGTCCCACACAGCAGGATTGCTAAGTTCTCATAGAAGGCCACGCCTCCTTTCCCCACCACTCTGCAAACGCACTTCCTGGAGCGCTCTTGGATGGGGATTAAAGTCTCCTTCGCTGCTGGGGGTCCTTAGAAGCCAACCACCCCACCTGATACCTCCAGTATGCCCCAGATGGTGGGATAGCTGACAGGTGGACACAGGCCACATCCCCTTTCTCCACCACTCTGCAAACGCGCCTCCTGGCGCGTTTTGGGTTGGGGAATTAAGTCCCCTTGAATCCTGAGGATCCCTGGGGGCAATTAGCCCACCAGGTACCGCCAGTATGCCCCACACAGCTGGATTGCTGAGAGTGATCCGAGGCCGCGCCCCTTTTTTACACCATTCTGCAAATGCACCTCCTGGCACTCTGCTGCTCGGGGTATGAAGTCCACTTTAGTCCTGAGGTCCTCAGGACACAAGAGGACCTCGACACCCCACCAGCAGTGCGCTAAGAGGCCTGGGCATTTTTTTCCTTTTTTTTAAAAAAAAAACATGAAGGGGGCCCCCCTCCCCTGGCCGATTTTGGCCCCGGGGACCCTGTCCCCCGGGGCCTGGCCACATTTTTTTAAATTGAAAAAATATATATTTTTAGGGAGAGGAGCCGCGTAGCCTCCCTGCTGAGGCCAGTTTTGACCCCGGGGATCCCAACCCCCGTGGCCCAGCCTTATTTATGTATTTATTTAAATTAGAAAGGGAGGAGGGCCTGGCCTCTTTGGTGGGGACCATGGGGGGAACCCCAATGCCCCCACTGTCCCTGCTGGCTCCCCGCCTCCTGCGGGAGCCAGCATTGCTTTTGGGCAAGGGTGCTGCTAACATGCAGCTCCCCTTGTCCAAAAGCAATACTGCTTTGCTTCGTGGAAGCGAGAGCAGGTTTCCAGCAAGAGTTTGCAATGACAGGGCAGGAGCAGCGCTCCCGCCCTGCCATTGCAAACTGCAATGTCCCAGGGGTGGGCACCCCGGGACACTGCAGGAGCCGACCCTAGGGAGTGGCGGGCCCCAGGGCAATTGAGGGATCCAGGAGGGGAGCTGTGCGCCCCCTCCCATCATTTGCACAGCCCCAGGGAGGTGGTGGTCCCAGGGGCCGTGTTGGGGGGCTCAAGCCTCCCCACACATATGTTTTGAAAAGTCAGAGCCCCGGAGAGGTAGCAGTCCCCAGGGTTGCAGGGGGGGGCCACGTGTGCCCCTTGTTTAATTATTAAAGCCCCGGGGAGGTGGTGCCCCCAGGGCTGTGTGGGGGAGACATAAGCCCCCCACGCCTTTTAATTATAATAAAGCCCAGGGGGATGGTAGTTTCCGGGGCTGCAGCGCCCCCGCAGGCCCTCGCAATATATTTTGTGATTGCTCCCGGGACCTGGCACACCCGGGGGCTTAATTAAATAAAGCGCTTCGTTATTTTTGATTTTCGTCCAGATACGCGCACCCAGCGCAAATGTGGCCGATTCTTTTTTTTTAATGCTGTTTTGGGCCCTAGGGGTTCCTGTGGGACCCCCTGAGCAGGCCTGGGGGTTAGGGTGTTTCTACCCTGCCCCCTTTTCTTGTTTTTTACCTCGGTTACCATGTCAAAATATGGCTGCCAACACATTCTGGTTTGGAGTGTTAGCAGCCATTCAGAATGAAGCTCTGGCTCGGGAGGGTTCGCGAATCCTCCGCGGTGCTCATTTTTTTTTTAATTTCTCAGCAACTACTGAATAGATTTACACCATTTAAAAAAAAGGGTCTCTTTCACAACTAAGAGCTGCCTTTTTGCCAAATTTCGTGTAATTCCGTTCAGCAGTTTGGGCTGTATCCAAGTCTATAGTTCCTATGGAAATTAACATGGAGAAAATGCATTTTGAGGCCCCCCTTTTTTCTTGGCCCCCGCTTGACGAGTCACCCCGAAACTTAGAAGACAGGAGCTGACCTGAGCGAACCATTAGTTTTGAAAATTTCGCGAAGATTTGTCAAACAGCACGAAAGATATTGGCAAAAGAAAAAACGCTTTTTGAATAGAAACTAGGTCCTGACTATAACTACCGACCACCAGTAGGTAATATATGTGGATGGATGGATGGATGGATGGATGGATGGATAGATAGATAGATAGATAGATAGATAGATAGATAGATAGATAGATAGATAGATAGATAGATAGATAGATAGATAGATAGATAGATAGATAGATAGATAGATAGATAGACAGACAGACAGACAGACAGACAGACAGACAGACAGAAAGACAGACAGACAGACAGACAGACAGACAGACAGACAGACAGACAGACAGACAGACAGACAGACAGACAGACAGACAGATAGATAGATAGATAGATAGATAGATAGATAGATAGATAGATAGATAGATAGATAGATAGATAGATAGATAGATAGATAGATATCAATTGCATCATAAGGAAAACCAGTACAATAATACCTGGTAAAGTAGGGTCACCACAGGATACATTTGTACTCCCCTTTCCCACCCAAGTCTTGGAGGTCTGTCCTGTGAATCTGCTGCTCCTCTTGTGTTGCACAAGCCCAGCCATACCCAGCCTGCTGGCTTACCTCCTCTCTCACAATGATTGGAAGGCTGTGGTTGGGGGAAATATTAGGCTGGGTTCCAGGGGTAGGGGGTATCTTGAGCTGGTGGAGAAGACAGCGCTGTTGAGTGATTCAGCACATATACCCATAGAGGGTCCCATATGTCTTCACGCTTCAGGAGTTTAGATCTTCAGTGCTTCGGAGACACAGACCTGCAGGAAGGGACTCCTGATCATGCAGTGGTGAAGGGAGGAAACTGACGTTTGTGTGAACTAAGGGCATGGTGCAGATGTATGCTATAGGGTGTGCACACAGTAACATAGGACAACTTGAGCTCTCTTTGGGGGTTGTGGGTTTCCTCCGTGGTACACCACACAGCACCTCGCCTGGGCTGCGTATAAAAACACAAAAACAAGCCTATGAGGAGCTGCCCAGCTGTAGAGCCATCCCTGGAGCTCGGCAGGTACGGACAGGTTACTTACTCCGATATACCTATACAAGGCAGGTGGCGCAGTGAGACTAGCCTGCTAGATGGCTGCTTCGTAAGAGAGCTCCTTGCGGTCACCTAATAATCCTTTAATTATCCTCCACTTCCAGCCTCTCCCATGCGCTAGAATTAACAGACCCAAGCATCGGAGTGCTGTGGCGTACAAAAATGCTAACTCTCAAGAATGACATTGCCTGGGAAGTCCTCAAAAACTGCGAAGAAATTGTCGAAATTGTCGAAATTGTCAAAGTGCGCATGTATGGCCCCAGAGCGGCGTTGCTGGAGGGGCTGCGGAGCGGTATCTGCGAGATCCCTCCCCTGCTAGGGGAGCAATACTGAAGAGCCCGTGAAATTATCTGCTGTGGCGCTGCTGAGAGCCGGGGAGACGGAGGACTGAGCGGCGAGGGCCGCGGGGCTCCGGCCGCACTGGAGAGCGAAGGTGACAGCGGCCTGAAGTGACCTGAAGCGGGGGACTGTGGCTCTGCTGCAGTGGAAGTGCGGCCGGCTGCCGCAATATCGGGCAGCACTGCAGGGCCCGCACTAAAGGTGAGCGAATCTGCTCTGCGTGGTTGCGGCACTCCCCTGCTCCCCCCTAGCGCGTGGACTGCAAACTGACCTGGGCCCAGCCTACACTACACAGCGCCTGACGACGGGACTCGCACTGCTCCTCTGCGGAACTACCAAATGTGTGCGTGTTCCACATTGTGCGTTGCGCGCTGCGATTTACTCATCATTCGCCCCAACTTTCAGGACAGGTGACACTGAGGCGCCACACTGCCAAATCTGCCGCCCAACACTGGTCTAACGGAACATGTCCTAGACTGCCCTGAGGAGGCCCGGAGATTGACCGGTGTGGTAGTGGGAACACGCAGCAGGACTTGGCCGGCAACCTGCGCTCGAGGGACCTTGTCCAGGGGCCTATAAGATGACAGGGCCCGTGTGCACTGAATTATTACGGCCATCCTAAAGTACACCATTGCCCCGAGCATACCTACTGGACTCCACCACTAAAGTGGGCCACACGCTGAGCAGTAATGCGCAAGCTGTAGCGGCCATTCATCATACTCCAGAGTCCCTGCCTGTGTGTCGCCCAACATCGATGCAGTGCCTCATCGGCTGCGGGAAAGTGACAATGGGTAAGCCGGACCGGAATCAGACCAGACTGAACTTTGAGCAGGAAAAGAAAATGGCGGACAATCCTGGGGCAGAACAAGCATCAGCGCCTGCGGTGGACATGCAACCCGCTGCCGCGGTGGACTTCCAATCTATGTTCACGACGATACAAGCAACGCTAACCAACATAGATGGGAAAATTTATAAATTGACCTATAAAGTGGATCGTATGTCTGAACGACTGGATCGACACACAGAACGGATCGATATGGCAGAGAGGCAGATTTCTGACGCAGAGGATGCACAACGCCAAACAGAAACAAAACAGGAAAAGACAGATAAAGTGCTGGCAGCTCTCATGGCGAAATCTGAAGACTTTGAAGCGAGATCCCGCTGCAACAATCTATGCTTTATGGGCATAGCAGAATCAACCAACACGGGTAACATGGAAGATACATAGAAACTCTGCTGATAACACTGCTGAGTAAGGACACATTTTCCACTGTCTTTATTGTTGAAAGGGCACATAGATCGCTGGCGCTGCTCCCTCCACCTGGAGCGAGACCGCGCCCATTATAGCAAAACTTCTAAACTACAGAGACCGGGACGCAGCACTCCGAAAAGCGAGGGAACTGGGCACTCTGTCACACGAGGGTATGACTATCTCTATCAACCCAGATTTCACACAAAGTCCAAGAGGCACGGAAAAAGTTTGTGGACGTCAAGAAGACGCTACGTGATCAAAATATCCCGTACGCAATGATCTACCCCGCCCATCTCTGTGTCACGGAGGGGGGGGAACAGAATTTACAATTACCCTAAAGAGGTGCTTACATTTCTGAGACAGAGAGGCACACAAGCACCGCATGGACGATCACCCAGGACTGAACAAGAGAATCAGGAGCACACATCGGATGTGGAATAGGGGTCATTTGTCCTGTATTGTGCCTTGCAGTTGATCTTTGAATCCCGGGTAGCCTTGGCAGCGCCACACACGGACACAGATAAGTGCTCACCACGAACTCATGCTATGTATCCATATGTATGTCTGGACTTGGTGGGTGTAGGATACTTGCAAAGGGTGCAGCACTGTATTCAGCAGTATTATGTGAGATGATCCACAGCTGAAACAGGAGGGCGGGGTTGGTGGCACTATACATTTAACGTGACCCCTATGAACGTGACCCCTAGGAAGTGAAATCCTTGCTTCTTCACCTGATATGGGGAGGTAAACAGGCCAGAGTGAGCAGGGCTACACTTACGCTAGATTATGCTAAAGGCAGATTTAATGCACCAGACCTATACCTTTACTATCTATGTGCGCAAGCGCAGTACACCTATCACTGCTTCAGGCCGCACGCTGCATGTAGCGGTGGAGGACGGGGACTCACACCCAGTTCCGCTAGCGGGGGTTCTCACACACATTCACAGGGGCACACCCTGCACAGAAATTAACTCAGTAGACACGATTATAGGAGCATGGCAAGCAATAGGTAACATCACTAACAGACTTCCTATTTATGGGCCGGCACTGCCCATAGCACACCATGCAGCCCTCTCGGTAACACGGGAAGAGGGCCCCATTAAGGCCCTGAGGGAAGTGGGTCTCGTGTACATGCGGGATGTATACCCAGAGGGACACTTTCTTACGGAGGAACATCTATCCTATATAACAAATCCATCGCTATTGTTTAAGTTTACCATCTACAGACTACGGCGCGCAATTAGGGGTCACTACCAAACATATCCAGATGAACCACCAACACAAAGTGCTCTGCAGATGCTGTTGATAGCGCCATCTCAACGAAAGTTTGTTACAAAATTATAGAGGGAGGGAGGTAAGGGAAGGCAGGGTCCCCGCACCGGACAGAAGCCTAGCTCAATGGAACCGAAGCCTAACTCCTCCACTGCTAGACAAGGACTGGGAGCATGTTTGTAGGTTGACTGGTTCCCTTACACCTGACGGCAATCTACGCATAATCCATTTCAATTACATCCACCAGACTTACCACACTCTGGCCAAGCTGCATAGATATAGCCTCAGGGATACAAGAAACTGTAAACGGTGTGGCCATCCAGACGCTGACTTTCTACATTTGGCATGGGACTGTAGATGCGTACTGTTGTTTTGGGAGGGGGTATCGCAACAACTACAAGAGATGACGGGGACTATCTTGCAATGTACGCCTACAATTTGTTTACTATGTTTTGCTCCACAGCTGAAGGGAGCGTTGGGAAAGGTTGTGCGCATTTGGTACGGTACGTAAGCGAGAACGGTACACCGGTGTCTACGGCATCCGAAAACACCCTTCTGTTTGCACAGGACCTATCATATGTTTCCAGAAGACCCTGAAGCATTTATAATGAATGAACCCAGGATATAAAATAAGAAATGATGATCTGTCAGGAGAAATTACAGTAAAGAAGTAAAATGTATACATAAATGAATAAGCACAAAAGTCAGTATCCAAATTGCAGACTGTGGTTATGTAGAAGTGATTATATGCAAGGATGCTATTGTTAGATTTAAATTAAGAAGGCTAAAAAAGAAAGTCACACTTAGAATGCGTTCTCAATAAACCTGAGTCAATCTGTTGGGCCTTGAGTTGACCCAGCAGCGGAGAGTGTTCATGCTCAGCTCAAAGTACACGTCCTGCACAACAGGGGGGGTATTCTCAATGGAACTGCGGAGGGCATTAGCAACTTGCACGCATTTTGAGGACTTTCATTGATATTGCAGAGTTAACCTCCCTGTAGAGGACAGGGCTCTGTGGCCATGAGTCCACATGGATTCGAAGTACACAGGAACATACCGTCAAGACAACACCGCATTGTGTGACAATCAATCAATCAATCAAAGGCATTTATAACGCGCACTACTCACCCGGAGGGTCTCAAGGCGCTTGGGGGGGGGGGGGGTCCGCTACTGCTCGAACAGCCAGGTCTTGAGCTTCTTCCTGAACGAGAGGTGGTCTTGGGTCAGGCGTAGTTCGGGAGGGAGGGAGTTCCAGGTCTTGGCGGCCAGGTGGGAGAAGGACCTTCCTCCTGTTGTCGCTCTTCGGATGCGGGGGACGGCGGCGAGGGCGAGACTGGTCGATCGGAGATGGCGTTTGGGAGCGTAGAAGTTGAGGCGGCTGTTGAGGTAACTCGGGCCTTGGTTGTGTAGGGCTTTGTGTGCGTGGGTGAGGAGCCGGAAGGTAATTCTCTTGTTGACCGGGAGCCAGTGCAGGTCTCTCAGGTGTCTGGAGATGTGGCTGTGTCTGGGGATGTCGAGGATGAGTCTCGCTGAGGCGTTCTGGATCCGCTGGAGTCTCTTCTGGAGCTTGGCGGTGATTCCGGCGTAGAGGGCGTTGCCGTAGTCCAGACGGCTGGTGACGAGGGCCTGGGTGACCGTCTTCCTGGTCTCGGTGGGGATCCACCGGAAGATCTTACGTAGCATGCGCAGGATGTTGAAACAAGACGAGGAGACGGCGTTGACTTGTCTGGTCATGGAGAGGGAGGAGTCCAGGATGAAGCCCAGGTTGCGTGCGTGGTCTGTCGGTTTGGGTGCGGTGCCCAGGGCGGGGGGCCACCAGGAGTCGTCCCAGGCGGAGGGCGAGGAGCCCAGGATGAGGACTTCCGTCTTGTCTGAGTTCAGTTTCAAGCGGCTGGTCGTCATCCATTCGGCTACGTCTTTCATCCCTTGGTGTAGGTTGGCTCTGGCGGTGGCGGGGTCGTTGGTGAGGGAGAGGATCAGCTGTGTGTCGTCGGCGTAGGAGATGATGTTGAGGTTGTGTTGGCGTGCGATGGCCGCAAGGGGGCTCATGTAGACATTGAAGAGGGTGGGGCTGAGCGAGGAGCCTTGGGGAACGCCGCAGATGACTTCTGTTGCTGCAGATCCGAACTCTCTGTGTCCTTCCAACGAGGAAGGAGATGATCCAATCCAGTGCCTTCTCCTGGATTCCGACGTTGTTGAGGCGCTGCACTAGGGTGCGGTGGCAGACAGTGTTGAATGCCGCGGAGAGGTCTAGGAGGATGAGGGCCGCTGTTTCTCCGTTGTCCCGCAGGGCTCGGATGTCATCGGTGGCAGCGATGAGGGCGGTTTCGGTGCTGTGGTTGGCCCGGAAGCCAGACTGTGAGGGGTCGAGGGATCCGTTCGTCTCGAGGAAGGCGGCCAGCTGCTTGTTGACTGTCTTCTCGATGACTTTGGCTGGAAATGGGAGGAGCGAGATGGGGCGGTAGTTCTTGAGTTCGGTGGGGTCCGCTGTTGGTTTCTTTAGTAGAGCGCTGAGATCGGCGTGCTTCCAGCTCTCCGGGAAGGTGGCGGTGTCGAAGGAGGTGTTGATGATGTCCCGCAGGTGGGGTGCGATGACAGCGTCGGCCTTGTTGAAGACGTGGTGAGGGCAGGGGTCGGTTGGGGATCCGGAGTAGATGGAGTTCATCGTGCGGATGGTGTCTTCGGTGTTGATCGGTGTCCAGGCGCTGAGGGTGGTGGTGGGGGGCGTTGGTGCAGTCGTGGGGGGCGTTGTTTGTGTGCTGAAGCTGTTGTGTATGTCAGCGATCTTGTTGTGGAAGTACGAGGCGAGGGAGTTGCAGAGGTCTTGCGATGGGGTGATGTCGTTGTTTCCGGCGTTGGGGTTGGAGAGCTCTTTCATGATGTTGAAGAGTTCCTTGCTGTTGTGTGCGTTGTTGTCCAGGCGGTCCTTGAATGCTGTTTTCTTGGTGGTGTGGATCAGTTGATGGTGCTTTCAGGTGGCGAGCTTGAGGGTAGTCATGTTGTCCGGTGTTGGGTCTCTTCTCCAGGCTTTCTCGAGGGCTCGGCAGTTCTTCTTGGAGCATTTGAGTTCGTCGGTGAACCAAGGGGCCTTCTTGCTGCCGGGTCTGCTGGGCGGGGTCCTCAGAGGGGCGAGTTCGTCCGCGCAGTTGCTGATCCACTTCGTGAGGTTGTCGGCGGCCTGGCTGGGGTTCGCTGAGCTGGCGGGAGGGTGCTGGCTCAGGGATGCGGCGAGTTGGTCGGCTGTGATCTTGTTCCAGCTTCTTCGTGCAACTTGTGGCTGGTGGTGGTGGATCGTGGTCCTTCTGAAGCTGAAGTGGATGCAGCTGTGGTCCGTCCAGTGGAGTCCGGTGGCGTGGCTGAAGACGATGTCCTTGCTGGAAGAGAAGACGGCGTCGAGTGTGTGTCCGGCGAGGTGGGTGGGGGTGGTCACCAGCTGCTTGAGTCCGAGGTTGGCGAGGTTGTCAAGCAGGGTGGTGGTGTTGCGGTCGTTGTCGTTCTCCAGGTGGAAGTTGAGGTCCCCGAGGAGGATGTAGTCAGCGGAGGGGAGGGCGTGCGGGCTGATGAAGTCGGCGATGTCTTCGCTGAATGGTGTGCGGGGTCCCGGGGGTCGGTAGATCAGGGTGCCTCTGAGGGTGGTCTTGGGGTCGGCGTGGATCTGGAAGTGCAGGTGTTCGGCGGTTGTCAGGGTGTCGTCGGTGTTGGTCGTGATGCGGATGGTGTTCCTGTGGATGATGGCGATGCCTCCTCCGGTCTGGTTGCCGCGGTCCCTCCGGGTGATCTTGTAGCCCTCTGGGATGGCGATGGCGATGTCGGGCGCTGAGGAGGCGTTCATCCATGTTTCCGTGAGGAAGGCGACGTCAGGAGCTGTGGTGTCGAGGAGGTTCCCGAGTTGGACGGCGTGTCTGTGGACGGAGCGGGTGTTGAGCAGGATGCACTTCAGGTGGTTGCTGCTGGTGTTCGGCTTGGTGAGTGTTGGTGCAGTGCAGGTCCGGATGCTGGTGAACTTGCAGGAGTGGCAGCTGAAGGGTCCGTGGGTGCGTCTCGGGGTGGCTCGGTAGCATCCTGGGATTCGGCCGGTGTTGAGTGCGTTGAGGGTGGCGGCGTCGTAAGTCCGGCGGGTGGGCTGGGGTCTGCGGGGGCCAGGGGTCCTGGCGCGGGGCGCGGTCCAGGCGCGGACGGGCGTAGACGGGCTTACCTTTGGCGCACCTTCGGCGCTCAATCGGTGCTCCCGCTGCGCGCGTCCGCTGCGCGGTCGCTCAGGGGGCGTCATAAGAAGGGAGCCGGGAGGGAGGGTCCGCTGGGAGGCGGGGAGCGCGGGGGCCAATCGGCAGGCGGGGGGGCGGGGTCGCGGCAGGGAACTTCGGGAAAACCTATGCGGGCTTAGTGGGCGGCCCTGCGGCGGCTGGGGTGCCGGGGATCCGAGGTCGGGCGGCCCTGCGGCGGCTGGGGCGCCGGGGATCCGAGGTCGGGCAGGCAGCAGGTAAGGAGGCAGGCAGAGCAGGCAGGCAGCGTGGGGGCGACCAGGCCGTGGAGGGCGCAGTGGTCGCTGTGATGTCAGGCCCCAGTAGTGTTTCCTCAAACTTCTTATACTTAGTTCATGGCTCATGGCATACGTGTAACCGTCATTGATGTTGACTTTTAGGACTTAGTCATTTTGAAGCATTAGGCTATGAAAGCCATTGACCCAAGACAATAAATCCAAGTTCACAGAGGTGAGTATTATGTGTCCCTGCCTCGTTTTCAGCAAGGCAAATATCGCAGTCCCACAGAAATAGAAGAAATTAAGCACGTTTTCCTTCCAATGGCTATTTTGGTCGTTTTGGTCAAAGTTGAACTACAACAACCCAAAGAACAAAACGGCTCCATGCATCCGTCGGCACAGCGAGATAGTAAGAAGAATCTTTGCTCGATATGGGACCAGCCGCAGCTCGAGTCCATTATTTGTTATGACCGCCAATTGTCGCCAAATCTCAGGAAGGCTAATGCTCTGAACGGGCATGAGTGGGTTTGTCTTCTAAAGCAGTTTTGTGCCCAAAACTTGCTGGGTATGAAGACATGTACACTCCCAGACCAGTGCTCTCAATTGGATGAAGTCATAAAGCAAAGTAATTCTGAACTGTTTGTACTTAGGTCATGAATATTTGCAGGTGTGATTCTGAATGTAATTGTCTAGCACAGCTCAAAGTGCGCCACCTTACCACAATGTATCACCCCACATATGTTGCAGTTAAAACAAAAATCTTAGATATTAAACCAATGGGTTCAACGAATCACCATTGATTTTGGCAGAACTGTATTATAAAGGGTCACCACATACACATCAGATGAGTCAAAATCAGAGGCGCAACTAGAGCCGAATTTCGGGGGGGGGCTACTTGAAATTTCAGTGGGGACTAATTCTTCTAGCAATAGACAGAGTGGAGATGAAGGGGTGAAAAAAACAACAAAGTCTCGTTAACACGTAAATGATCTTTTAAAGACCTGTGAAGTACTCAGGTGCAGCTGTGATAAGCTCAAAACCTGGCTGACACACACGACAGGGCGGTGGGGGCTGAAGCTCATTGAGGCCAATGGGCGTTGCGCGCCTGGTCAAAATATGGTTCTCAAATGAGTTTCTTCTCTGTTACTGGACAAAATAATCATTCCAAACTTGCAGAGTGGCCCTGCCCACCGTTACTGGAGGCATGAATCATGCAGCACAGGACATTATTCAATATATTGGAGAGGCTATTGATCATGTAACCCTCCCTAAAAATGGTTAAACCCTTCCGAAGAATTTATACAGTCCCTGGTGTTCTTAAGTCTTGTAAATGTAAAGCTCTTAAGAGGGTCTTGTGCAAAAGGTACAACTTGGTGAGTAAATTTCAATGCGCAGAAGCTTTTAAGAAATACCAAAATACTGGTCAAAGAAACAAAAGCAGCTTTCAGAGCCGCCAGGAATATCTTGGCTTGTAATAGTACAAGAGAAGTCTTTAAGAGCCTAAATAAACTGTCTAAACCCCACTGTTGTGTCACCCCAGGGATTCCCAGAACTTTGTGAATCGCTGGCGATATATCTTTTGCTAAGATAAAAACAATCCCCAGATCTTTTCAATCATAGATAGTTGAAAAGACTACTGATCTTGGGTCTAACTCATTAAGCTCTTAACATAATAGGGATAAAATCTGCCTCTTCCCTGGATCCTTGCCCTTCAAAAATGTACCATCTTTCAATGGACACTGTGGCTTCCAAACAAGCTATCACAAATTGCTCCTTTTACACAGCCATGGTTCGGGCTATCTTGTCCCTACTGAAAGTTACACATGTAAATTGTTACAGTGCAGCCCCAATGTTAGCCAATGTTAGCCTATGGGACGGACAGTATTTCACTATCAGGACATGTCACACACACCCGTACATGTCCTACCTTTCACATACACTGCACCCTACCCGTACGGGTGCCTTGGGTCCACCTAAGGAGTGCCTTATATGTAAGAAAAGGGAAGGTTAGGGTCTGGCAAGTGGGTGCACTTGCCAGGTCGACATGGCAGTTTACAACTGTGACAGATCTGAGACACATTCACAGGGCTACTCATGTGGAAGGCACAACCAGTGCTGCAGGTCCACTAGGAGCATTTGGTTTACAGGCCCTGACACACTCAGTGCACTTTAATAGGGACTTAACCAGCAAATCAAATATGCCAATCATGGATAACCAATCATATCACAATTTACATGTAGAGCATATGCACTTTCAGCACTGAGTAGTAGTGGTAAAGTGCCCAGAATCATATAGCCAACAAAAACAGGGACAGAAAAATAGGAGGCCAAAGGTTTGGGGGTAAACCTGAAAAAAGGGCCAAGTCTAACACGTACGATACATGCACAGGCACTTAACATACACAAGACGTCAGTGCAATGTTGTGGGTATGACATAATAGTGGAAGTTTAATAGTGGAAGGTGTCAGTAGGCCACAATCTTACTGACACAGATAAAAAGATAAGGTCAAATATGTGATCACAAAACATGGTATGGTGCCACCACCCCTTTATGTTCTAAACCCAAGACGCATAGTAGTTCTCTATCCCCTATGAGGGCACACTAAGTGCGGTGCTCAAGGTCACCAAGCAGGTTCCGGACCTTGTATTGTCAGGGACAGGCCTAGGCCTCTGCAGATTAGCGTGATGTCAGAGCTAAAATGCAAGTCAGCATGCCAGTTTCACATGCAGTTGGGTACTCAGGGCAGAGGCACATGTCATCATTACAGTGATGTACTTATTTCTATATGTCATTACTTGCAAATTTGATGTATAGGCTTTCAGTTCCAAAACAGTTTGAAATTTCAGAAATTAGCTCAATTCCCAGAAATGCAACAATCATATATATATATACACACGCACACACACGCACATACACACACACTCACAGACACACACACACACTGGCAGTGGCTGGTGACCTTCCTGAATGCCAGGGATCCAGCTGCGTTGGCACGCGCACCACCGCCGACTCCCTGTCTCCTTGAACTTTACTCATCCAGCAAAGAGCTGCACACAAATATAGTGCAAATCAATTTTATTGTAGCATAATATGGGTGCCAAACATCAACACATTTTTAGCTGACCAACATCCTTGTTCACGATGCATGATGCCATCTTGTGTTCATTTAAATAATCACGTGAACCAGTATAGCAAAATAAACATGAAAAACATATTTCATAAGTAGCCCTGCTGCAATACAAAGCAGATTATGCTGGAACAAGGCAATCCAAATAAACCTAATAAAAAAAATGTAAACAATAAAAATAATTGGCCAGCTCTCAGTAGTTATGCAAAATATTAGCATATACTATTCACAGATGAGGATAAGCCTTAATGCCATTGAGTACACACATAATCACTTCAGTACAACTATGGAACCTATATCCTATATCCTGCAGCACCCAGACAATAATAAGACTCACACATCCAGCTCACATGCCAACTCACACATTAATACCATACAGATCATACCTCTTTTTTCTGAAACGCGCATATTGAGCACTCCGTGTGCACTTCACTGAAGGACCTGCGTTTGCCAGTAACCCCGATGGAGTCCTGATTGGTGGTATTCCGTCAACTCGCCTCACCGCATTCCAGTTCGGAACCATCACGGGAGCAATGCATTGTCCTGTCTGCAACTCGTCAGAAGTAAGAGTGGGTGGCAAACTCTGCTCCGCCAGCAGAGTTTGTGGAATTTTGCCAACTCCGCGCTCCGCTGGGAGCGTGGAGTTAGCCAAAAGACTCTAATTTCACACTGTGGCAGGGTTTGCTACCACCGCCCACCTCTACAGTCCTTACCTGGATCTCGGCATGGCGTTCTTGGTGCCCGGCCTGTCTTCTCGGCCGTGCAGGATTCTTCTCCTGGGCTGTAACTAATGAAACCCCTTTGCTGCAGGTCTCATGAGGACTGCGCATGCACACGCATGGGGAGTGGAGACTGGCTTAAGGTCTCCACTCTCTATGTGTGCGAATGTGCAGTCCTCGCGAGTCCCGCAGTGAAGCGGTTTCATTAGTTACAGCCCAGGAGAAGAAACACCATGGATTACCACCACGGCAGCAGGAGGGGTGGCAGCACCATTGGCGCAGAAGACCAGCAACTAAACCGGACGAGAGGTAAAAGCTGGAGGCAGTCTGGGGCTCAGTGGAAGGGGGAAGGAACCCTCCATGACAAACGCGCAGTGCGCTGCCAGCCAGGTCTGGGACTCTGCTGCTACCATAGGGCAGACAGAATTCCACAGAAATTGTAGGCAACTCGGCGGAATTCCGCATAGAGCCACTCTGCCAATTCTGCCCACCATTAATCAGAAGGAGACAGGCCCGCGCCACATGATACGGCTCCTGGGTGCCAATGTCAGTGGGGGGTTGACGTGCCTCCCAAGTGCCCTGCAACACATTGTTGCCCACTGACCTCCTCTAAGCCCCCTTGTTAAGAAGGACACCGCTCCTAGGTCAGGAGAGACCTCAGTGGTGCATGGATGGTACTGAGCTTGGCAGCTGCACAGCTTGCTCATGAGCATCTGCTGTTGGGAGTTGATAGCAGGGGACACAGCCAAGTCTTCTACGTGGCCTGAAGTGTATGCGCCCCTCCGTTTGGGCCTTACCTGAAGGCACTTGTTCCTTGAGTGTCCATTATGGAGTGAGTCCTCAATCAGGAACTTGCTGATGAGGAAAACATTTCCAAAAAGGAAAAATTACCGTGATGCAACTTATAGGCACGCAGGTGCTCCTGTGCCCTACCGGGGATGCCTAATGAATGTACGAAGTTTAGTAGGAGTGCAGGTGCGCTGCATCCTACACTTATGGTGTTATTTAGTGATCCATGTACTTATGGTGATATTTTGTGGTTTGTGTTTTCCCTCTAACATAACTGGCATTACATGCCCTGATGTTATGATGAAAGTCGTTTTTATTCTTGCATTGTCCAGGATAATATGCCCTGTATTTATGGTTCATGTCTTATGTTATGCACAATATACTATATTTTTAAATAATACTGTGTGGAGTTTCTTTTGTGCGGTAGTCATTGTGTTTCTGTGTTTGTGTGTTGCGCAAACGCTTTTCACATTGCCTCTGATAATAAGCCTGCCTGCTCTGTGCCAGGCTACCAGAGGGTGAGCTTAGGTTATCTTTGATGTGTAACTTACTTGCCCTAACTAGAGTGGTGGGTTCTACCTCGCTTAGGAGCATACCTTAGCCAACCAGAAATCCCATTTCTAACACGTTGCCTCTAGCTTGGACTATTTCTTTACTTCGACAAGACCTCTAAACGACAGAAGGTTAATGATTCTTGGTAGGATCTTTCTTGTGAAACAATAACCTGTAATTAACTTTTACATAGGATTGAGTGACAATGAATCCAGGCCCTGGCATACCCATTTGTTCTTTCTGGATTTAGTTAACAACGGGTGTATTATATTCCAGATTTCAAGATACTACCTTGACATGTGACAGTCAATGAAAGTAGTAAGTATGACCTGAATGAAGTCCATGAGCGTGAATATGTAAATGTTTGCCAGTTGGTAACATAATATTAACAGACAACAGTAGAGGAAAAACTCAAATATTCTACTCAACCACTCATTTCAAACCCTAGCGTTGTTATAGACTATTCCAAAACTTATAAAATGTGTCTATCTTTTGTCATGAAATCTCTCAACTGCAATTAGAATTTTCTGTCTTAGGACTTGATCAGCTAAGATATTAATGCACTTAAATTCAAACACCATCATTAACGAGCACAAAAATCATCATTTATGCACTTGAAGTTCCATCAGTGTGGCAAACAATTCTATGTGAGTAAATCTACTCACAGGGCAGGTTGGTAGAATTCTGGGGTAAGGCTACATGCCAAGGTTGGTGAGCACTCACAAACCTGGAGTTTATGGGTAATCGCAAACCTTGGTCACACCCATTCTTTCCAAATTAGATGGAGATTAAATCCTACCAATGGCCGGAGAAAGGCCTTCATTTATGGGGATTTGGCATAAGGTAGCGCAGCTAGTCACCTTGCAGCGCTGCTCTACGCCAAAGTGAAAGGGCAGAAATGTACTGCATTTATCCAATACGGTGCATTGCTTCCCCTTACCCCTGCGATAATACCATTTTGGCAGCCTAGTGCCAACGCAGGCACCCTTGCACTGCAGGTTTTTTGTCAGCAGGATTTTTCCTGCACAAAAACAATTCTGAGAGGTGTTTTATTCTTTCTATGTGTGCTGCAGAATGCAGTACACATAGAAAGAGGAAAAACAGGGAGAAATAGAGATATTTCTCCTTGTTATGCCTCGCCTCGGGAGGCATAAGATTTGGACGCATTCCCAGGTTTACAAGTCCTTGTAAATTTGTGAATGCGTCAAAACTCATGGGAGTTGTGTGGGAACACCCACCGCAATGCCCATGGAACGCCTCCTTTGCGATATGTGGCCTTACTCAAGACTTATGAGGCCGCTCAAATTCATGCAAGATGGCTATGCGTGGCTTCATAAATCTGACTCAGAGCCTTGCATCATGCATTTTCCACTTTGCATGGTGCAATCGTGACACAAGGCTCTCATAAAGATGCCCCTAAGTCGGTATCCTGCATGGTAATGAAGAAGGATCATCCCAAAATTGGAGGAAGCCCTGTGGGAAAGGGTTTCTTCGAAAGAAAAAATATTTTTCTTGTGGGGAGAAAAATAATTTGTAAATGTAAAAGTGTAATTTCTACGTGCAGAAATGCGAACTTGCTACATGTGGAAATGTTCATGTATGTGAGTGCCCCTGGTTATTGAATTTGGAAAGAATTTAATGTGGGATTAAAGACCAGAATACAATGTCCGCGGAAATCAGGCAGTTTTTTGAGGCATTTATGGGGATGCTTCAGTGTCCAACGGATTTGCACAGATATGCAATTTTCAACCACATTTGACCTTTTTTATGTCCAATGCTTTATCCATGATGCGTTTCATTTTGTGGTCTAAACTTTGTAAATGTTTTTTATAATCAAAAATATGTACTTTAAAAAGCTAACTACAGCCCTCCCAACCTTTAAATAGTTCTCACTGTAGAGCTCTACGGGGAGAAGGGGCGGAGTCATGGGTATTGGGGCTTTGGACCAACTGCAGTACTTAATAGCCACCACTACCGTCCTCCCCGGAGGGAAGGAACTAATCTGAATCCACCGTCCATGTCCAGAGGAGGTTTAAATGGAGCCCAGCTGTGCAGAGAGTTCACCATGCTCTCAAATTGCTTCTACTCAAATTGCTTTTGCCCACACGCTCTCAAACTACTTCTGCACCTTTTCCCTCGTCAAACAACCCCAAGACGCCCTCGGGCATGAGTAGCGCTTTATAAATTGCATTCACATTCACACCTGAGCTGGAAACCTAGTCTGTGGAAGAGTTTCCAGCTCACCATTCAATGGTGGCTCTTCAGCGTGGCCCTGTGAAGAGGGATAAAACTGGGTGTCACACAGCGGCACTGGGAAATTACAACGTAAATCAACAATATTCTCTGCCTTTTGTGGCCAGGGTCCAGACAGCGCACAAACACTGGGAATTCTGAGAGGTCTGACCTGCAGGGCTACCAAATGTGGTGGGACTTCAGAGAGGTGGAAAACACTCTCTGAGAACATAAAATTAACATAATTGAGGCACCGCGAACACAAGTATTAAACGTGATGCTTATATGAGTATAATGTTGGTTAGCACCTAATCAACATAGGAGAATAGTGGACACCTTGGTGATTAGAATCTTCAAAATCAGTTTCTAACTTTGACCTCTTGAAGCATCATTCTGAAGCGGCTCTGGAATAGCTCTATCCAGGACCGATGCAGCAGAGGGCTTTCGCTCTAGTTCCGGGGCACTGCCCCAAGCCCAAGTGTGAGTAAAACTGTGCCAGTGACAAACTCTTTGATGTGACGACGATAAGACACCAAAAAACACAATGGAAAGTTGGAATATCCTACCGTGACTGAAGCAATTCTCCAGAAAGATTCTATTGCGTTGTTTTCACATTCGGAGGTTGTAGGGCAAGAAATATAGTCAACTCCTGGAGGAAATGTAAGAATGATATTCTTAAAAAAATGGTGTCAGAGATTAGGTAATGAACATATTCTAAAGTATGGATGGATGGATGGATGGATGGATGGATGGATGGATGGATGGATGGCTGGATGGCTGGATGGATGGATGGATGGATGGATGGATGGATGGATGGATGGATGGATGGATGGATGGATGGATGGATGGATGGATGGATGGATGGATGGATGGATGGATTATGGTGTGGATGGATGGAAGGTGTTGATAGGTTGATTGTGTTGATGGGTTGTTGGTGTTGAATGGTTCAATCAACAAAATATATTTTAAACAAAAGCAAACCATAGTGCAAATTAACAAAAACTGCTCTTTGCGGCTACCTGCGGCCAGCCAGCGCTTACAAAACTGTGACAGCTGAAAGGTCCACTCTAAAGGGCACATATGGATGGAAGGTGGGTGGATGGATGGGTTGCGAGTGAAAGGATGGTTTGGGATGGATGTAATGTAGTACACAAAAGTTAACATTTGCAAGGTTTGTTGAAAGAGACGGTCACGTTATTACTCGCTGCAATGTCTTTCGAAGATCTGACCTCTGGGGTGCTGTCTCAGGTATTTGTGAGGCTCAGCCCTCTGCTTGGGGTTTCTTTGTGGTTAGTAGGGACACTGGCATCGGGAAATAGCGAGCTGAATAAGATGCCCTTTATTAAAATGGCAAATGAACAATAGAATGCCGTTCTTATCGGGGCATTAGTTTCTGGGAGATGTTTTTAGAGAATATAGACATAACCAATATGAATTCTTACTATATAGTTGTAAAAAAAGATGGCACATAATACTTCAGAACGCTTCTTTCGATGGGGAGGGGAAGAGAGGGAGTCAGAGGGTGCTTCGGGGTGATTCCCGTGACTGTATCTCAAGATCCAGCACTGTTGAGCCTCGCACAAGTGCTAGACTCGGGGACAGATCACCACGGCCCTCGTGCCCACAGGAACAAGCGAGTTTGCAACCACTTGGAGGGTTTTTCAACATCTGAGGTGGCACGAGGCGGAGTTCAGTGACGCAGTGAGGCCGCGTGAACCTGTTTCGGTCTGCTATGGAAACATTTTGAGATGCGCTGCGAAGTCAGACTCGTGGCAGATTGTGCACTATCCAAGTGCTAGGCAACAAAACAACCGGTCGCTATTGTTTGTGATTTTTACTTCTGACCAATCTGTCGACACGATAGTTTAAAAATAGGAATAGCTTGGTTGGTAGACTCGTCGGACACGATACTGCAGGGTAAAGCTTGTAAGACAAATAGCGTAAAATTATATGTTGTCTATAAACCCATAATCAGAAGGAGTGACGCAGTCAGAGAGCGAGACCATGAGGTCACACTGCTGGGGCCGGCAGCAGCACTGCCTGCCAAATGCTGACCGGAACACCAGCACAGCTGGATATTACACTTTGCCCTGGGTAATGACGGGGCTTGACTATCCACAAACGTCTGCATTATTATCATGTCCCAAACCCACTGTGCACTCTAACGTTAGGCGTGTCTGCCTCTGAACCTCTAAAGGTCGCGTGTGTCTCTCAGTGAACCTTGCGGTCCAGCTCACAAAGACCCGGCCACACAGCACGTGATGCATTTACTCCAATGGATGGACACACTGAGAACAAGGTGGTTCGTACCCTAAACTCTGATTGGCAATGCAGCCGCCTGTGGCCCTTTGCTTCGTGGAAGGGCTGTGACCTGGAGGAGGATTCGTGGGACCAGGGCTTGATGGTCATGCTGTGCGGCTGAGAGTCATGTTCCTGTCAAGCCCCACCTGTGGGCTTGTCTTGCGGTTGATGGTGCTGGCAGGTGATGTTGCAACTGTGCACAGCGCGCAGACCTCATGATGCCCATGATGGCCTCAGATCCAGTGGTAAGCGGCTGCTTTCATGGTGGGCTTGCTGCACTACTATGGTTGACCCCGTAAAGAGATACAATCAACGTTCAGGGCAACGCAGGAGCTGTATTCTGCAGAAGTGTATTTACATGCCTAGGGGCACCAGGAGCTAGTTTTCCCCTCCCTTCCGCTTATGATACTACAGCTCCTAGAATCTTTTGCCAAGAGCAGTCTTCAGAGATGTGCAGATATAAAAGGGGATTCATCCTTCTAGCATCTGCTCTGTATGTGGCAAACTACAAGGGCTGTCTCCACCAGTGGACTAAAATCTTTAGTTTTTGTTGCCTGCTAAGGTAAACTCCACTGAGGCAGTGACAAACAAGCATTTACAATGCAATGGTCTCGGCAATATTATAGGTAGAGCTATTGCTATTGCTCATTATTTTTTTATCATTATTGTATGACACAATGGGTTGCTGGGAAGCAAGCTTCCCAGGCGAACAGCATTCGAGAAGAATACAGAACCACACACAAGAAACCCGCAAGGAAAAGATACAAGACTCACTCCACATTAGTAGCACCCCAACGACAGAGAATCCATCTCCGACCTGCATATTAGTTTACAGATAATCTAGACCTCTAGGCTCAATCTCACCTAGTAGTATACAATGGTAATAGGAGATGATCCCCTCTATCAACAAAACAATGAACATATATACTACTTCTGACAGCACCCTATGAAATATAGATACGACCACCCATAACAACTATACACAAACATACAACGGAACCAGACAGACTGACCCCCCCACCTACCCGCGCCACCCTGAAAACATAAACCCAAACAAACAGCACGTCTACTTTATTATTATGTACGGTTTCCAGCTCCCGGCGTTAACTAGAAGTCTAACAACCCAGAGATATATGCAATATTCTTTCCCGCCCCCCTCTCGTACTCAATGTGACTCACCTACAGGCCCCCCTCAGGCTATCACTCAGGGCCCTGGTCTCTTACCGCTATCTTACTCACTATTCCCCTGCAGCTCCTCCTGTGGAGACAATCTATCTCAATGCCGCCTACTCTTAACTCTATGATTCTTCTCGAATCATGCTCCGACCTCTGCCTCAGCCAAAGGCCGTCGCATCGCATGGGGACTCGCAGACACTTTTCTCTATGTCTGGTGCGCGCGGAGTTATCAGGCACCGCCCACTGGAGCAGAGCAGTACATGGAGGGAGTGTTTAGAGGGAGTGTTGCTCAAGTCTTAACAGGAAGATACACAATGCTCCGTTGCCCATACAAACGTGAGAGACTAGACAAAGAAATGTTCACGATCTCCAATAGCTACAATATATTGATCCTGTTTATGTCCAGTGAGATGGCTAGCTGCGTGCTCATGCTAAAAAAACGAAGTGATGTGTACACTCCTGTCAGGAACGCCAACACCACTATAGCGGTCCGCACGGAAAACAAACCACACCCCAATCACTTGAAAGAGAGGAAGGACTAAAAAAAATCTAATGTAGCAGGTAACGCTCGTGAAAGAAATATATGACAGATTACATACAATTCAATCAATCAGTCGAGTTTGTCAGACATTCCAGAAGGGTGAAAGAATATTTTGACAAACTTTACCCGTTGTTAGAATGGGGAACCTCTGGTTGGCACAGGTAGGTACTTGTGACAAGCAGTGGTCCCTTCTTCTATTCAGGGCGAGAGAATTACCCCTTCAGAACAACCCCTGCTCACCCTATAGGTAGTGTGGCGCGAGCCGTCAGGGCTAAACTTCAGGGCGCTAGTCAGTTAAGCATTTATGATCACACACAGTAAACCACAATGATCCCCCACAAATGGACACCAGGCGTAAGTTGTATCAAAAATACGGATGCTTTATATAAAAGATTCTTTGTTACGCAGGCATGTACAAGACCATCAATAACGGTTGCGAAATGGAAGCCACAAGATGATAATTAGGCACTGTTCTTGTCTTTGGTAACTTATTCGATCACGAGCGCTTCACAGGGCTCGGTTGAGTCGGTCCAGTCACGGTGATGCGCAGTGCACCCGGGATACAGTGATACGGGGAAATCAGAACGTTGCGGACCCCAAGTCCAATAGATAGTTCACTGTACCTGGGAACGTGCGATGTGTTTGGACGAGTCTTCAGGGGAGATGCAGGTTCTGCACCTCGTGGGTCTTCCGGATCAAGAATTCAGCGGGCGGCTCTCGGTAGACAGGTGCGGCCCAGGGCCTCCGACACGGACTGTGCGGGAGGTCACTGCGGAGGGCGGCACGGTCAGACTCAGGCTGGGAGGTGAAGCGGGGCGGCCGGATACGTTACGACGTACGGGCGGCCGTCCGAGGCTTGATTTCACTTCCCAATTAGAAATCCGGTGGGAGGGCGAGAGGGCACCAGGCACGCTCCAGTGGCAGGCAGGTGACAGGGAAGCGGGGCGGCCAGCCTCGATGGGTCCAGAGCGACTCAGGTAGAGCGGGGCTCTCGGCGAGGGGAGGCGGCCAGGCTTCTGGGTGTCACGGCCCTAGGAGGGGTGGCAAGGTGCGCAGAGCACTCCGGCGGGAGAAAGCACACGGCTTGAGTTCTCAGACGAGCGGAGACACGGTGAACCCACTGGTCCTGGGGTTCAGTTCAGGGGGCAAGCTCTTCTTCCAAGCCCTTGGAGATAGTTGAAGAACAAAGTGCAAAAGTCTCTTTCAGTCTTTTTCCTCTCCTTCCTCAGCAAGGCACCTACTGCAGGCCAGTCCCTCAGGTCAGGGAAAGTTATTCCTCCTTCAGCTTCTTCCAGGTCCTTCTAGTCGGGCAGAGTTCCTTCGTGGTTCAATCTGGATCTGATTTCTTAGGAGCCAGGCTCCTACTTTTATACAGGGATTCTTTTGTTCTTTAGCGCCAGGGGGCCTGGGCCTGGCTCAGTCCAGTTTTGGAGCACTCTGTTGTGGTGACTCAGCTTGTTCCTTTCAGCAGCAGGGCAGAGACATCAGCCGCTCCACAGGGGGCGGCGCCGGCTTTGTGGGGGCAGAGCACAGGTCTATTCAAGAGTCAGGGTGTACTCCTCCCACCCATCCTGGTGTAATCTCTCTACCCACCACCTGGCAGACAACCTGTCTCCTGGAATCCCCCAGCCCTGCTCCTGTACTGTTGCTAGGCAGAACACACACACACAGCAGAGGCAGACTGAGATAGACAGGCACGCAAAGGCTAACTTTCTAAAAGTAGCATTTGCAAACCCAGGATATTAAAATAACCTTTACTAAAAGATGTATTTTATTATCCCGAGTTCAGGCATACTAAACATGACTTTCTACCATGCTCTCTGAGTCCACTGGGGTCACAGCGTGTAGCGATCCCAGCAGCCCATTCTGGCCTATGGAGAGCAGGTAGCCTTCAATAGTGAAAAACGAAAATGGCTGTAATTCACTATTAAGACATGCCACACACATCAGGGCATGTCCTACCTTATGCCTACAATGCACCCTGCGCTTAGGCCTACCAGAGGGGTGACTAACATGTAGTTAAGGGAAGGTTTAGGGACTGGTAAGTGGGGACACTTGCTCAGTCAGCGCGACGGTACCAGACCGCGCGCAGGTTCTGCAGTGGCAGACCCTAGACACATTTTACCCCGCTGCTTCGGTGGGTGGCTGTTCTGCTTGGGTTTTCGGATCAGATAGAACCCGCTCAGCAGAGCCTCTCTAACCCAAACCAGAACGTTACCCCCTCCCTAGGGCCTATTTACACCTAAATAACCACATATATGTACCACCTAAGGACAGGGAATTCCTACTATATATACCAAGACCTACAAGTCACAGCCTCGCGGTCCCAAACGGACCCAGGACTTCCTGCCCAGACGGCAGCCACAGACTTCCTGCCCAGACGGCAGTCACAGCCTCGCGGTCCCAAACGGACCCAGGACTTCCTGCCCAGACGGCAGCCACAGCCTCGCGGTCCCAAACGGACCCAGGACTTCCTGCCCAGACGGCAGCCACAGCCTCGCGGTCCCAAACGGACCCAGGACGTCCTGCCCAGACGGCAGCCACAGCCTCGCGGTCCCAAACGGACCCAGGACTTCCTGCCCAGACGGCAGCCTTAGCACGAGTTCATCCTATAATTACCACGGCATACAACAAGGGAATCAGTGTTACTATATATCAGATCACACAAAGACAGCTAGTTGAGCACAACTTGTTCCCCAGTTCGAAGGGCTCCTTTCTCCCTTATTCAGTTACCACCTACCTGATCAGGATTAACATCTGTTCATGTCAAGTCATTGCTTTACTACAAACTGAATACTTTATTTAGTTATTACATGCACACTCACGGAACATAATACATATCACATAACCTGCAAAGAAAAGTGAAAGATTAAGTTGTACACTCTAATAGTAAGGGGTTGACATCACCTTGGTCGTATGTAGCCTGCACTCAATGGTCATCTAGGTTCCCTTCTCGTCTGCGCCTCGGCTTCGCCTGGAAGTCACACCTCCGCAATCACGGGTTTACTCCCGTCTCCCTCTCCGAGTCACTGGGACCTCTTCCTCATCGGCTACTCTCTTCTCTTTGGAATATCTATTTCTCGGTTTTTCTCCACCTCCAAGTTTGTCATCTGTCTTCCCTGGAATAAGTAGCAGCTTTACTACTAACGGCCAGGTGCCGCCTATGGACTAGAAGCAAGTGCCAGTATCTGCCTCAAACTTTTACTAATATAGATGTGCATTTCCTCATGGAAAATTCCAGCCCGTAACCTGCCGCCCACCAAATTCTTGTACCTCCCCGTGCCAAGGACACATTCCCAGCCGGCCGGCCTGATGTAGTGTCTTCGGCATGAAGAAAAATACAATCCTTCGATAAGGGCCGGCCTGAACCGGTTCTCTCCAAGCGAATAACACCTCCTAACTAAAACACTGCCTATGACCTAGAAACATCCCAAGCTGCCAGAGCAGGAGGAAAGATGGAGTCTCTCCCGTTTAAGGCCTACCAGGCCTGAATTCAGCACGGCTCCATGAAATACCCTCACTACAGAACAGATTACCCCTAATGCTAACGAATCTATCCCCTAGGATATGTATGCAAACCCTGATCTATGGGGAAGAACACAGGATCATGTCGAAGTGCCTAATAAATAGGCTCTATACACTACTCTAACCCTTAGACTTGAATGGAAAGAGACTGAAGTCACCTAAATCACCCTTCAACACAATAAGACCGGAAAAATCGAGCAGTACATTTCACCCTTGACTTCAGTCTATTATACATTCATTAAATGGAGCTAACATCTGTGGAAGAATAATATGAAACAAAGCTAACTGATCTATGTCTAGTACCAAGTGTGCAGAATTGAAGTAATGAAGGAATACACTGAATAAAGCAACAGATAGAAATCAAAACAGCAACAGCAATCAAAATACCACCTAATATTTGGCGTAGCATGTGTATATCAGGTAACCAATTAAAGAGCCAGTCAAACCAGCCCTGGTCAATGTGTTTTCTAACTTCTTCTGTTAAGTCACGCAACTTGTCGATGTGAGCACGAATGGATTGTGTATGGTCAGACAAGTTAAAACAACAGAGACCTTCGAAGTCCGAGCAATCATGTCCATGTTTAAGCAAAAGATAATCAATGGCTGCCCTATTTTGCAAAATGGCCCTACGTTCACCCTGGGCGTCTAATAGCATGTCAGACAAAATTGTAGAAGTATGATTAATAGATTTCACCATCCAGCAGGCCATTTTCCCAATAGATTTGGCATTATAAACCGCCAAAGCAGGAACACCAATAATTGAAACAGCTAAGCTAAGGTATTCAGACTTGGAATATAAATGCAAAGATGGGTCACAATCCTCCTGTAACATTACAGTATCTCGAAGCACACGAGAGTTGGCATTCGGATGCGATGCGAACATCAACAAACTGAGTCTCGTAATGGCACAAGGGCCTCCGGAAATGTTTGCAGGGACAAATGGCCAGGAAGTATTACCACATGAGAAAAGCCATCCGGCAGGTAGTAACATCGTGCGATAGTGACTGGGGGTAACTACCAAACTATTACAAGTCATATTGTTCTGAACTGAAACACATGTGGTCGGTGTCCTTTGAAAGCACAAAGTCCGTTCGTGAGCGGTAAATGAAGTGGCGCCTTTTAGTTTGAGGCGTAGATATTCAGAGATCGCACTAGGATTACACGTAAGAAAGAAGCACAAATCACCTTGTGTGATATTATAAGTAAGTATTTGGGACTGGATGGGGGTTTGCTCGTTCGGCAATTCAATACATAGGGGGCAATATACATGGGTAGCAAAATCACCCAGGAGAATATTGGGACGGGCCTTCGAGACATTAAAAATATGAGTTAAAGTTTCCAATGAGGCGGGGACAGCAACCAGACAGGTCGCCAGAATATCATGTACAGATCTCATCGGTGTCAAACAGAAGTGAGGGGCGTCAGTCACCCTCTTAGCGAGTGCGGTCCAAAAGTTCGATGATGAATCCCATGCAGCGAAGGAACGCAACACTCGGGTTCCCAGTTCATCCCGGGTTGATAGGATCCCTCCTTTCTCGTCGTACCAGTCCGAAAACAGTCCGGCTCTGACACATCCTGCAGCAACAATCCAAAGAATGATCTGAAAGAGAACCAAATACAGGCATTAATCATTCTCGTAAATAACATTTATCAGCCGGGACCGCTTCCCAGCTATCTTTCCCTGGTCTCATAACCAAAATGGTATTGTCCTGACCGGTGGCAATGACCTCTGCTTGTACACCTGTCTCTATGATGACTCGATCTCTACTTTTTATAACAATGTCATCCATAGCATGCAAGTCTAAACCTGCCGACCCTGGGGTCGCTCTACATGGAGCCAAAGCTCCGGGAGTAATTTCCCAATACATCACAGTTTCTCTGATTTCATTAGGCATAGCCTCAACATTCGGGGGAAACAAACGCATAAGTGGAGATTCAGCATTTAAAAAAGGACGATTATTCAAAATCAATAGTGCTTGGGGCAAAAAGTCTCGCCAATTTTTATACTTGTCATCCGTTAACTTACGCAGCTGGTCCTTTAGCAGGCCATTCAATCTCTCCACCAGGCCCGAGGCCTGTGGGTAGTAGGGGATATGGAATATCCATTCAATATTGTTTTCCGCACAGAATTCCTGTACCAATCTTCCACGAAAATGGGATGCATTATCAGATTGAATTTGGAATGGCACACCATAGTACATCATAATTAATTCTAATGTTTTAATGGTATTCAATTGGGTAGCTTGCTTACAGGGAAGGGCTACCAGCAGGCCACTGTATGTATCAACAATAGTGCAAACATATTGACAATTCCTACTCATGGGAAGTGGACCAATGTAATCGATCTGCCAAATTTGAGCGGGCAGTTTGCCGCGATGTAAATGACCTTTAACAATTTGGGGCACCTTACGCCGTCTGATATGCTGACAAACGGGGCAGTGTAAAATAACATTTTTGATTAAATCTAAGGGAATATAAATTCCTCGATCAGCAGCCCACCTGCTAGTGGCCTTCTCTCCAAAATGTCCTGCCTTCTGGTGTGCCCATTTCGCCAATCCCGCAATATCAGAATCTTGCCTGTCCACCACTGCCTCAGCAATTTTAGACTTCTCATCTGCAATGTTATGAAAAAATTTGTCAAGAGAATCTATCGGGGTGTGAGCGTCCACATGGAAGATTGTAACAGTACTCTGTGGGAGCATCTCCCAAATTTCTTGCCATAACTCTTTTCCCCATAATTCTTTGGAATGTAACTTCCAATTATGGGAATGCCAAGTTGGCAACCAAACAGCCAGTCCATTGGCAGTAGACCAAGAATCAGTGAAAATATGACATGTACCAGGTAACTCTTGTTTCAAAACTTGGTAAACAGCGTAAAGCTCGGCAAATTGGCTGCTTTTACCTTCACCAGTTGTGCTCAACAATTTCTGTGTGATCGGATTATAGGACACCGCCTTCCAGTGCCGTGTCATCCCTATAAACCTCGCTGAACCATCAGTGAACCAAACATGGTTTCTTTCCGCTGCGGACAAATCATCAAAAGGCTTACCCCACTTGACAGGAGACTCCTGTGCTAAAGGTACGGAACATTCACTCTCAGTCTCAGTCGATGGCGCTCGCGCCACCTGCTCATGTAAAGAAGCAACTCCTTTCGGGCCCACACGTGCCCTGTCTTGTATGTACCATTTCCATTTGATCACACTCGCCTCTTGAGCGTGTCCAATTCGGTGAGTTTTCGGCGAACTCAGAACCCACTGCATGATAGGAATTTCCGGACGCAGAACTATATCATGTTCCAAAGTCAATTGCTCGGTATCCACCAGAGCCCAATAACAAGCAAGTAACTGTTTCTCAAAGGGTGTGTAACGCTCACCAGCATCAGGTAACTTTTTGGTCCAAAAACCTAACGGTACTTTACTCCTGCCTTGTTTCTGCCACAAACTCCAATTTGCATAAAGGCCCTGTACAGACACATTCAAATCCACGTCACCATCACGTACAGGCCATAAATCCAGAGCATGTTGAATTGCCTCTTTTGCCAGACTAAACGCATCTTGCTGTGGTTTATCCCATTCAAATGCATTCTTTTTACGCGTGACAAGGGGGCCAATATTTGACTCAAATGAGGAATATGCTGGCGCCAAAAGCCAAACAGACCAATGAAGCTCTGGGCTTCTTTCCTATTTCTAGGAACTGCAAAATCAAGAATCTTCTGTTTAACCTGAGGGATCACTTCACGGTGCCCTTCATGCCAATTAATACCCAAAAATTTTACAGCCTGGGACGGACCTTGCAATTTATCTGGGTTGATTTCCCAACCTTTCTCACGCAGGCACTCAATGACTCTGTCTAATTGGGTCTGAACTTCCACTTGTGTTTCGCCTTGGATCAAAACATCATCAATATAATGACATATCTGAATTTGGGGATGAACCGGTACCTCAGCCAAATGCTCTGCCACCAGCCGGTGACATATCGTAGGACTATGCACATAGCCCTGGGGAAGACTTCTAAACGTCATCTGACGCCCGTTCCACGTAAAACTGAATTGTTCCTGACACTCTGGGGCAATCGGAATTGAAAAGAAAGCATTAGCAATATCAATGGACGCGTACCATGTACCTGGATGCTTTTGGATTCTCTCAATTAGTGTAATAACATCCGGTACTGCAACAGTCAAAGAGGGTATGTGCTTGTTCAACTCTCGATAATCAACGGTCATGCGCCAAGAGTTATCACGCTTACGCACCGGCCAAACAGGATTATTCCAAGCAGAAGTAACTGGGGTTATGACTCCTGCATCCACTAACTCCTGAATAGTGGTACTAATCTCCTCATGACCACCTGGAATACAATACTGCTTCTGACAAACCACTTTTGTCGCATGGGGAACTTGTATGGGGGGCATTCTTAAACGACCAACCCGTATAGGTCTGGACGATATATAATGCGTTGTTCCAAATTGGTAACATCCGTCATCTAGATGCAAAGTCATTCCTCTCAAAATATCAATCCCAATTATGAATTCTAGAAGTGGCACTACTAGTACAGAATACTCTTTTCTAGGAATTCTACCTATTCTCATTTCAAGCAAAGTTTGAACTGCAGGGGTTTCTTTTCCACCTAATCCGGTAATAGTAAAAGGCTGACCTGTAAACTTCTTCGATTTTCCATGAATAAGAGTGGCCTCCGCTCCTGTATCTACCAATGCTCGGGCCCTTTGGATATTACGATGTCTCCAATAAATGTCAATATCTACATAGGGTCTATTATCTCTGTGAGCCCATCTGTGTACCGGAGCTTGACCTCTTTCCTAATCATTCTTACTGCATTCTGTATACCAGGATAAATCAGGATAAAGACTCTCACGCTTCTTAGGTATCGGTACCTCCTGTTCATATCCATTCCCAGTACGGAACGGATTCGTATCTTCTGCATTGTACTGCGGGTTACGATCGACCAAACTGTGACGATCCTCTCTCCTCCTCAACTCAGGGGATTGATCCCTATCATCTCTACGTCTGCTGTAAACATAGTCAGTTCTCCCCCTTTCTCTTTCCCCCTCTCTCTCCCTGTCTCTCTCTCGACGGGGGGACACATCACGTGCAGAACGTCGATCATCACGATGAACAGAGCGCCCACGGCGGTCGTCATCACCGCTACCGTCAGAACCACCACGATCACACTCAGTGGTCCGAACACGCCGGGCACCCTCCTTTCGATCCAAGCCACGTTTGCGAAACAATTCCCACAAACGAGCGGTAGTCTCACCATCAATGTCCTCCCTCCGCACACCATCAGCCAGAAGACCAGAAAAAATATCACGTCTAGTAAGTTTATTTTCACCAGGAGTACGAGTGTCAGGCCGGGACTGACGTTCAGGTTTAAACCACTCACCCAACTCACCGAGTTGGCGCACCGATTCCAAAACCGTAGATAACACGTTACCAGTCTGATTAATCAATAAAGTCATCATGACCTGCTTATAGGCAACAGGGGAAGATCGAATGATACGGTTCCACACAGAAGATGTCAACGAACCATCAAGCAACCTGTCAGCAGTACCCAGAAAAATTGCCGTTTTCATCACCTCCTCTTTGAGACGTTGAGCAGCATCACGCAAAGTATACCACGGCTTGTCATTCACAGGCCAGTCAGATTCAGTAGGATATTTTAGATTACAACCCTCAGTCGCCAATTGGAGTAAAGAAATCTGACCAACACCATTATAGTTACGAAAATGATCCTGCACAGTAGAATCCAAACTCAAGGAACAGAACTTTAAACAATCGCCAGTATCCAACATAATACCAGCAGCGCCCAGTTCATAAAGGCGCACCATCCATGTGAGCAAGGACTCACCAGCTCGCTGCCGAAATCGCTGCAAAATATCACTAATTTCCTGCTGATTAAAGTCTTCTAAACAGTCCAAAGAAATACCCTGCGGAGCATTGGGAGACTGCTGCAACTTCCGACGGAAAACTGGATGCGCAGAAACCGCGGGACGAGCATCACAAGGAGCCCGATCAGTACTCGTAGAGGGACAATCAGTGTAAGAAGCATTGATCCCACTCGAAGAACGAGCGTAATCACGGGGTGCACCATCAAAGGTGCGAGAAGCAGACTTACAATCATGGCGGGAGCGAGAAGACTCGCGCTTGGCAGGCTCCTCACCCGAGGAACAAGAATCAGTCGAGTTCCAGATATTACCATCCCATTCATCAGGATTCCAATCCAGCCCGGCTGTCGCCACGACCAGACGCACCTTTCGCGTCGAAACCCGACCGCGCCTGTTCTTGTATTTATAACGAGCAATTCGCACAGCCGCCCGTTCGGCAATAGTTTGGTAAGTCTCAAGTTTATCAGCAAGCAACTTATTTTGACACCGCAACAAAGTATGAGAATTCTGAATCTCAACAAAGTGCGCTTCCACATCTTTAAGAGATATCTGTAACTTCAACAATCTCTCATGCAGAATCCTGTATGCAGACAAAAGAATCCAACCTCTGCGCCCCAAAATGGGAATCTCCTCACCCTTCGATACGGGTGCCTTCTGCAAACAAGCAATCACATTAGCCGGCTCTGCCAGCTCCAAAGAAGAATTCCAATTCTCACTCAAACCAGTAGAATCAGCCCATTCACGGGCCAAGGCTTCATAAGGCGTTGAATCCCATCCGGGAATATCAACGGGCAACTTAAAAGTAGATTTAGACCTTCTAGAAAACATTGTGAAAAAGGAAAAAGAAGAAAAGAAGAAAAAGAAAAGAAGGAAGAAAAATAAAAACTATACACACAAATATACAAAAATAAAATGCAAACAAAACCACGCACGCGCCGAAAGCAAACACAAGACAACCACAACGCACACAGGTTTCGTAAACGGTTCGTGACGCCAAATGTTCTGCTTGGGTTTTCGGATCAGATAGAACCCGCTCAGCAGAGCCTCTCTAACCCAAACCAGAACGTTACCCCCTCCCTAGGGCCTATTTACACCTAAATAACCACATATATGTACCACCTAAGGACAGGGAATTCCTACTATATATACCAAGACCTACAAGTCACAGCCTCGCGGTCCCAAACGGACCCAGGACTTCCTGCCCAGACGGCAGCCACAGACTTCCTGCCCAGACGGCAGTCACAGCCTCGCGGTCCCAAACGGACCCAGGACTTCCTGCCCAGACGGCAGCCACAGACTTCCTGCCCAGACGGCAGTCACAGCCTCGCGGTCCCAAACGGACCCAGGACTTCCTGCCCAGACGGCAGCCACAGCCTCGCGGTCCCAAACGGACCCAGGACTTCCTGCCCAGACGGCAGCCACAGCCTCGCGGTCCCAAACGGACCCAGGACTTCCTGCCCAGACGGCAGCCACAGCCTCGCGGTCCCAAACGGACCCAGGACTTCCTGCCCAGACGGCAGCCACAGCCTCGCGGTCCCAAACGGACCCAGGACTTCCTGCCCAGACGGCAGCCACAGCCTCGCGGTCCCAAACGGACCCAGGACTTCCTGCCCAGACGGCAGCCTTAGCACGAGTTCATCCTATAATTACCACGGCATACAACAAGGGAATCAGTGTTACTATATATCAGATCACACAAAGACAGCTAGTTGAGCACAACTTGTTCCCCAGTTCGAAGGGCTCCTTTCTCCCTTATTCAGTTACCACCTACCTGATCAGGATTAACATCTGTTCATGTCAAGTCACAGCTGACTAGAAGAATAGGTTACCCTCTTACACAAGAACACGTAGCACATATTGCTTTACTACAAACTGAATACTTTATTTAGTTATTACATGCACACTCACGGAACATAATACATATCACATAACCTGCAAAGAAAAGTGAAAGATTAAGTTGTACACTCTAATAGTAAGGGGTTGACATCACCTTGGTCGTATGTAGCCTGCACTCAATGGTCATCTAGGTTCCCTTCTCGTCTGCGCCTCGGCTTCGCCTGGAAGTCACACCTCCGCAATCACGGGTTTACTCCCGTCTCCCTCTCCGAGTCACTGGGACCTCTTCCTCATCGGCTACTCTCTTCTCTTTGGAATATCTATTTCTCGGTTTTTCTCCACCTCCAAGTTTGTCATCTGTCTTCCCTGGAATAAGTAGCAGCTTTACTACTAACGGCCAGGTGCCGCCTATGGACTAGAAGCAAGTGCCAGTATCTGCCTCAAACTTTTACTAATATAGATGTGCATTTCCTCATGGAAAATTCCAGCCCGTAACCTGCCGCCCACCAAATTCTTGTACCTCCCCGTGCCAAGGACACATTCCCAGCCGGCCGGCCTGATGTAGTGTCTTCGGCATGAAGAAAAATACAATCCTTCGATAAGGGCCGGCCTGAACCGGTTCTCTCCAAGCGAATAACACCTCCTAACTAAAACACTGCCTATGACCTAGAAACATCCCAAGCTGCCAGAGCAGGAGGAAAGATGGAGTCTCTCCCGTTTAAGGCCTACCAGGCCTGAATTCAGCACGGCTCCATGAAATACCCTCACTACAGAACAGATTACCCCTAATGCTAACGAATCTATCCTCTAGGATATGTATGCAAACCCTGATCTATGGGGAAGAACACAGGATCATGTCGAAGTGCCTAATAAATAGGCTCTATACACTACTCTAACCCTTAGACTTGAATGGAAAGAGACTGAAGTCACCTAAATCACCCTTCAACACAATAAGACCGGAAAAATCGAGCAGTACAGTGGCACAAGCAGTGCTGCAAGCCCACTAGCAGCATTTGGATATACAAGCCCTTGGAACCCCTGGTGCACTCTACTAGGGACTGATAGTAAACCAAATAAACCAAACGTGGAAGTCAATTCACATAATACATTTTACCATAGGGAGCACTTGCACTGTGGCACTGGATGGCAGTGGCACAGTGCCCTGAGCAGCTAACACCAACACAAAAACACATTGAGGCACAGACAAAAATGGAAGGGTGACCCACGCCAATGGTGCCAGGTCTAACACCCGTGCTCTCTGGGCTGATTCTACAAGAAGACTCTCGCTGGTGGTGAACTGCGACCGGAACCCTTTAATCTGACGCCAGAACCTTTTGCTTGTCCCTTCCGCTATACTTCCGCAGAACTCCTCGGGATGCTCTTCCAAACTTTTTCGGCTTCGAGGGCGTGTTCCTGCTGTTCTAAAAAGGGCGTGGCTAAAAAGTGGAAAGAACAGCACGGAACACGCCCCCGAATCTGAAAAAGACGGAGCCTATTTGGAGGGACGGCTCTCTCCTCCAATGGCTGGCCTCTGTTTAGGAAGCCAGCCAATGGAGGAGAGCCAAAAAGAGAGGCGGGCTAAAGAGCCACTCTCAGAAACATAAGATCTCCGGACTTCCGGTTCTGCCTTCGGCAGACCGGATGGTCCCTCGACCTAAAAACGACTGAGGCATTCAGCCAGAAAGGTGGGTGGCATCTTGTCTCGGTTTTCTGTGCATCATTTTACGCATCAAATCAATGCTACATGGAGCGGGTTGCAGGACACAGCTCTGCAGCCCAGAGGCCTTTCAGCCTTGATTGCAGAACAAAGTACCATATTTAGAACAAAATTTATATACAATTTTTGTCTCAAACAAGACAGAAAAATGTGTATTTAGGGAGTTTGATGGATGGTCTCATATGACTCCTTTAAATACAGGAATAGAACAGGAATGGTAACAGGTGTCTATAAGATGGGTGCGATGCTGTGCACTGGACTAAAGGCGAGGCCATGTTCCAGTGGGAGAGCATAGGGACCTCTTCCCTAAGGCATGAGAGAGTCTGTATGGATACAAAGTCTCATTTATTAACATGTTTGTGAGGGGCTCCTGCAGCCGTCGGGGGCTGCCACAACTGGAGTGGCAAGGAAAGGGACTGACAAAGAAGAGTTTAATCCTTTCAGGCACATCTTCGCTGACAGATATCATCTGTTGGGTTTTGCAAACATCTGATTACTGGTAAGCAAAAGAAATTAGTTGTACAAATTACCACCCTCCATAAATGTCTCTGAAACACGGTTTTCCCTATTTTTTCTCATACATTGAGTCCTGTTTTGCCAGCAGACTTTCACAGTAGGTTTTTAGCTTGTAACGAAGATGGCAGCAGGAAGTTGATACCTTTTCTTGCTAGAGGGAATTTCCTCCTCTGAATTCTGATTCTAATAGCACAAATTGTTACAAGGACTGACTATACCATGATATTAATAGTAAGGTGCACTTTTGTAATAGGTCTACTATGTAATTTACTTGCACATGACATACAGAAACATTGGATATTCCCGTATTAACAATTTAAGATGCCTCATCAAGAAATTGAAAAATGATGGAAGTGTTTTGAGCTAGTTCAAAGGGTGTGCATTTATTGTAATACTTTCTACTACTTACAGGAACGAATCCAAGATCATATTAGTGAATACTCACCTAAAAGAGCAGCAGAGTAATACCCTCACCTCTATTACATTTGTTCACTAGAGGTGCTCCATTTCCCTTAAATAATTATTTCACTCTTACCTCTCGACCCACAAATAAAGCCTGACTTCTGGGTATTGGTGGGGTCATTTTAATTGACTTGCACACACCTCTTTTAGGCCCACACACCCACAGGCACAACTGCGTCGTCTCCTAAAAGATCTCCAACAAAGAGCCCTCTCGCGGGGCCCGTGGAAGACAGCAGCACCACCCCCACGAGGAGCAACGCCGATAATGAAGCATAACACTCGCAAGAGTTTGTGAGGGCACTATTTCCTAAAGGAGAAATTCCCCCACCTTCATCAGACTTGCACCACACACAGAGACCATCATTTATCTTCTCTTTCTGCATAACCGATTAGGTTATTGCTTGTCTTATAGGAACAGTTACCTGTCAGTGAGTATATGATAAATTCCTCTAACATAACTTCACATTTTACCTTTTTTTAAACTAATGACCGGTTTGCATTGGTCATGGATCGTTTGTTACATCTTTCAGTATTGAAGAGAACTGCAGGTTGCAAGTGGGTATAATTACATTGTAATTGAAACCTCGTGCCCTCAGAGCAGCAGAGGACTGTGGACACTGTATCAGTTAATTTACCTATCTAACACCTCTCCTCGAATATCTGGAGGAAAGACTGAAATTTCCCAAATATCGTAAAACAGGATTGGACAATCACAGAGGCTCCTTCAGGGAGATGATAAAGGCAAACATCTAGGAATACCACATAACACTGGTACCTCCTCAGAGTACCTACCTCTGCTCAGCATGCTGTGATTTCAGGCTAAACCACATCCACCTGTCCTCGGACAGCATTTTCCAGCAGTAATGTACCAGTCTTTTCACTTCATAGAACACAGTTAAACAATGAGCTATTTTACTCTGCCTCCATAGTTAAGAGAGAGAGGATGGGTAACCTGGAATAAAATAAAAGCAGTTTATGTGTTGCGTAGGAGCTTTGGTCTGACCCTGTAATGCTTTATAGGTCTAGTTGTTTAACTATACTGAAATATATACAGGTATATTTATTTATAAAGGTGAATGTGAAGACTATGGAGGTTAAGACAAAATTGAAAAGATGAAGATCATCTCTATTTACTGCATTTTAGCTAAGTCAGTATTGACATGTTAACCAGCGGTCAACCACATATAATTTATTACTCAAATTACCTGACAATTTGATTTTATATTATTTATAATTTGAAGAGCCCATAGTTCAAACTATTGGATTTTGGTACTGAAATAGATCAATAACCTAACAAGAATATCCCATATAAAACATGTAGTGACTAAAAAAACTGTATAAATAGTCAGCAGATCAGCCATGTCTTAAGAACCCATTAAAGCTTAGGTGATCAGAAAGGGAACGCAAGTCGAATGGGAGTGCTTGCCCAGTTTATACCACAAGTAATTGACCTCCCAAACAATCACAGTGAGTCTGAAGCCCCTGTAGCAGAGTAGAATGACAAATGATAAGGAACACGAGGGATGTAGAGGAGTAAAGTATTACTGCAGACAAGAACACTCAAGTACAGATAAAGACTGTACATCATGCAGAGTACCTAAAAACAGATCCTTGGTTGCAAGCCCATCCATTGGTGAGCTCCACGAGTCCCGACACATGATCACATTTTCTTAGTGCTCTGGACTGCAAAATTCTGCACTGTCAGTAATTAAGAGACTGAAGGTTCTATACTCAACACAGAGAATTCTCATTTTGTTTATTATTACTTTTTTATGTTTTACAGATGTCAAAGTGTGGCAAAACACAAGGCTAACTGCCTTAAAGGAAAGTTCATTAGAAAGAAATTGAAGACCTTGCCCTAAAAGAAGTAATACATTTAGCTTTTAGGAATGACACATTCTTCCACTGCTGGATACTAATAAGAAAGTTAATTCAATTAGGTGCAGAGCTGGGAGCTGAATGATCCAGCAGAGCCACCAGTTGATGGCCACCTGCATATGATACCGCAAAACAGCAGAAGAATCTGATACGTTGGGCTGATGGTTGTGCATAAATATTTAAAAGAATAGGGGCAGGGCTTATCCTTGAATGGCATAACACTGGCTTGGAAAGCTCCTGGAAAGGAAGGGAAGCAAGGACAGTGTTTGGTGTATATCCCGTCTGAAGGATGACTATCAGTTTTTCACCGATTCACAGATGCCTATCTGGTTGAGCCACATCATTATGATGGTGTGATTGACCATATTGATCACAGTCAATAGACCTAAAAGGCTCACACCTGCCACATGCCCATTATCAACAATGGATCATTGCCAAAGCCTTTTGTTTAGTGGGGTTAAAGCACCTGCTTTCCACTCTGTGGGATCAAGATCAAAGGATAAGTATAGTTTTGACACTTGGTAAGAATCTGGATACTAACAGTGACCAACTACTGGAACACAAAGAGAAACAAAATGTAATCTGCAGATCCATAATTAATAGCGTGAAGGAGCCTGAAACTCCTTCTGAAATTGGAATAGACTTGCAGCAGTAGTCCTTTGCTATGTGTGGGATAGTGCCACCACTGACTGATCTTCAGATGGAGATTTTTATTATAAAATATTTTGCTATTTTTCAAGTTCAATAAAATGTTTCTTATACTTTAACCCTGATCCCCCTATGGCAAAGTATGGCCTACTTGTAAAATGTTTGGTAACAAAAGATTGTAAAACTATTTTTATGTTATATATTAATGAAAATTAATTGTATATATTTATTTTAAATGTATAAAAAAAGTTACTACATTCATAACTAAATTGGTATTTGTGGTGGTAGTGGCATTTGAGCAGTGGGCATACTGTTCAACTGAATCTACTGCCTGACAAAAGCATCTAGAAGACCACTATATCACATGCAAATAACGTTGTTTCTCTCTACAGTGTTGCAACGTTGGATTGAATGCTAATCTGAAAATGCCTTCTGTATATTCCTCAAACCCTGCATGAAAACTGACCTTGACTTAAAACATATGATTATCACCTCAATGGGACTTTCCTTACTTTCCATCCCTGCGTTCTTTCTTTCTCTGAATACAGCATACTTTGTCACGTGTTTTGCCTTAATCTCTATTATTTCATCTCTGCAAATTGACCACTCCACTTTCCAATGATCATAACAAACTATTTTGTAACATATACTCCTACCTCCCCTCTTGCTCATGTATCAATCCCACCAACCATCTCAATGAATTCACATGCCCCTACTGATGATCACACTTAAGTCCTATTAATTTCATCCACTACAAAGAAAATAAAGTAACTGTGTGGCCTGGCTTCCTTGAGAGCGAAAGATTAATATCTATAACCAACAATAACCAAAAACCACAGGACCTACCACTAACATTGGGTTCCGGGAGCAGAGTGCTGCCCGGCGTAAAGCTCTGCGAAGCCTCGTCCGAGGTTGTAAGCACTATCTAAATACAATGACAATTGCTGTAATTATAATTAAAAATGTAATTACTTGGACTACAAATTAAAAAGATTTCTGAAGCTTATAAAAAGAATTCCCACCTAAAGTAAAATAATATATTTATTATTAGGTATTAATACTTACTAAAAGTGATACATAGAATTAATTAAAAGTAATGTCATTATATTCTAATAAAAAATTATGTTACATTAATTTGTAAATTCAACAAATGTTATTAAAATATTTGAAAATAAAAATAGGTTCTATTTTTAGATAATTATTTTATATTTTTATCTATTTTAAATAATTTAATTTAATGTAACAATATTTCCTATTAGGTTCTATTTTAAGTCACTACCGCCAACATTTTCTTTTGGAGAGTGTTGAAATATTAGTGAATTGCCATGTGTGGGGGTGCACATACTCCAGCTCTGAGCTGGTGTACATTTACGGCTGTTTTGGGTCCTTTTTTTCGAATGTAGTAAATTTAGAAGTACAGTTTGTGAATAGGAATGGCCTTACTCTTTTATGGGAGGTGTTGTGTCCCTCCTTAAACCCCTTCTTAACACTCTATTTAGCCCTCCTTATTCCTCCCTTAGCCCCTCCCTTTTAGGAGTAAGTATGTCCCATTGACCACCCTGATCGTGCCAAATTTACTAATAAAACATATAGTTACGTGTGCAGAGACTCTGCAGTCGAGGTGGAGATCTCTGCACAAAAAAAGATAGAAGAAGTAGAACCTCTACACGTAGTTTGCAGTAGAGTAGAAATGCTATTGTGGCACTACTAATCTTACTACAAAAGGTTGTTTTTTGAATAGGCCTCATTGTATGTAACTCGAGCTGCAACTGCATTACTTTGTGTCCTTCTGTTACTTATTCGTTTTGTGTGCTTTTCTTCGATTGCTATTTTTTTTAAAAACAAGTTTTATTGAGTTTGTAAAGGTCAGTACAGGATTTCCATAGGATGATAGACTTGTAGATAATAACATTTGGAAATAGGGAAGAAATTACAGCCCACATCTTCTACAGTATCGTAGGATTACTCTCAATGAACAAAAACAGCAACATTAACAACCGCATCTAGCTAATCCCGAATCTGCGTCTAGTCATTTACCTATATCTCGTGATTACTTGTGTCACAGTTGCTAGTGTAAGGTAACAGTGTAAGCCCTCAATCCTTAATGGCTTGTTACAACTTCGGGCATTAATAAGTGATCTTCTGTGGTGTGTATCTCCAAGGGTATGTTCCTATATGTGGCCCACTGTTTCCATATTTTGGTGGGCTTGTGAGGACACTCATGGGCGATAAACACTGGTTGTTCCATCTCCATGGCATAATCCATGTTACTCTTCCATGTCGATACGCGAGGGGGGTTTCAGCCTTCCACTGGTGTGCAATATCCCGCTTTGCAAGTGTCAGGCCCAGGAATAGTAGGTGTCTTTTATAATGGTTACCCCCAATTTCATCTGTGCAATGCAGGAGCGAGAGTTTGGGAGATCGGGGAATAACCGATTTTAAGACTGTGGATAGGCTTTGTAGAGCTCCCCACCAAAATCTGTCGAGGGTGGGACACATCCAGACAGTATGTAGGAAGGTGCCCTCTTCAGTATGACAGCGGAGACATTGGGGTGAGGTGATCAGTCCCGCCCACCATAGTCTATGTCGAGTGTGATACACCCTGTGTAGGTATTTGAACTGTATATAACGTAGTCTGGTGGGGTTTGCGGCTTTACCAATCAATCAATCAATCAATGACACTTATAAAGCGCGCTACATACCCGTAGGGTCTCAAGGCGCTGGGGGGGGGGGTGCCGCTACTGCTCGAACAGCCAGGTCTTCAGCTTCTTCCTGAAGGAGAGGTGGTCTTGGGTCAGGCGCAGGTCGGACGGGAGGGAGTTCCAGGTCTTGGCGGCCAGGTAGGAGAAGGACCTTCCTCCTGTAGTCGCTCTTCGGATGCGGGGGACGGCGGCGAGGGCGTGGTTGGCTGATCGGAGGTGGCGTTTGGGAGCGTAGAAGTTGACTCGGCTGTTGAGGTAGCTCGGGCCTTGGTCGTGTATGGCTTTGTGTGCGTGGGTGAGGAGGCGGAAGGTGATTCTCTTGTTGACGGGGAGCCAGTGAAGGTCTCTCAGATGTCCGGAGATGTGGCTGGATCGTGGGATGTCGAGGATGAGTCTGGCTGAGGCGTTTTGGATCCGCTGGAGTCTCTTCTGGAGCTTGGCGGTGGTCCCGGCGTAGAGGGCGTTGCCGTAGTCCAGTCGGCTGGTGACGAGGGCCTGGGTGACGGTCTTCCTGGTCTCTGTGGGGATCCACCAGAAGATCTTCCGTAGCATGCGTAGGATGTTGAAGCACGCCGAGGAGACGCTGTTGACTTGCCTGGTCATGGAGAGGGAGGAGTCCAGGATGAAGCCCAGGTTTCGTGCATGGTCTGTCGGTTTGGGTGCGGTGCCCAGGGCGGGAGGCCACCAGGAGTCGTCCCAGGCGGAGGGTGAGGAGCCCAGGATGAGGACCTCCGTCTTGTCCGAGTTCAGTTTCAGGCGGCTGGTCGTCATCCACTCGGCTACCTCTTTCATCCCTTCGTGCAGGTTGGCTCTGGCGGCGGCGGGGTCGTTGGTCAGGGAGAGGATCAGCTGGGTGTCGTCGGCGTAGGAGATTATGCTGAGGTGGTGTTTGCGTACGATGGCCGCGAGGGGGCTCATGTAGACGTTGAAGAGGGTGGGGCTCAGGGATGATCCTTGGGGGACGCCGCAGATGACTTCGGAGGCCTCTGACTTGTACGGTGGTAGGCGGACTCTCTGTGTTCTTCCGTCGAGGAAGGAGATGATCCATTCCAGCGCCTTGTCCTGGATTCCGATGTTGCTGAGGCGCCGTACTAGGGTGCGGTGGCAGACCGTGTCGAATGCCGCGGAGAGGTCTAGGAGGATGAGGGCCGCTGTTTCTCCCTTGTCCATCAGGGCTCGGATGTCATCGGTGGCGGCGATGAGGGCGGTCTCGGTGCTGTGTTTGGCTCGGAAGCCGGACTGTGAGGGGTCGAGGGATCCGTTCGTCTCGAGGAAGGCGGCCATCTGCTTGTTGACGGTCTTCTCGATGACTTTGGCTGGAAACGGGAGAAGCGAGATGGGGCGGTAATTCTTGAGGTCGGTGGGGTCCGCTGTTGGTTTCTTGAGTAGAGCGCTGAGTTCGGCGTGTTTCCAGCTTTCAGGGAAGATGGCGGTGTCGAAGGAGGTGTTGATGATGTCTCGCAGGTGGGGTGCGATGACAGCGTCGGCCTTGTTGAAGACGTGGTGAGGGCAGGGGTCGGTCGGTGATCCGGAGTGGATGGAGTTCATCATGCGGATGGTGTCTTCGGTGCTGATCGGGGTCCAGGCGTGGAGGGTGGTGGTGGGGGGGGTGGCTGGTCGGTCGTGGTGTGCGTTGGTTGGTTGTTGAAGCTGCTGTGTATGTCCGTGATCTTGTTGTGGAAGTATGAGGCGAGGGAGTTGCAGAGGTCTTGCGATGGGGTGATGTCGTTGTTTCCTGCATGGTGATTGGAGTGCCTCGGACCAGTCATCGTCTATGGGTCCGATATCTTTGCCCCATGAGGCCCGTAGAGAGGCTAGGGTTGTAGGGCTATTTGTCACTAGGGTCTGGTAAATTTTAGAAATTCCATGGTCCCCAGGTCCCCCATCAGGAGCTTGCCCTCTAATGGACTAAACTTAGGTAGGAATGTCAGGTCCCTAATATAGGGCTGCAGGGCATGGCATAACTGTAAATATTTATAAAACTGAGAGTGAGGCAAGGACTTCCATGTATGGCCCCTCATAAGATCCCCTAGGGTTGATATTCCCATATTATCCCATCCACTGAACCCCTGTAAATCTGCTACTTGAGAGAGTAGGTGGTTTTGCCACAGTGTGGTCTTCTGTGTATGGCATTCCCACCAGCCCATACGATGCAGTGACTGTCTCCAGAACAAAATTACCACCAATGTCACGGGGGAAGGTCCATTGGTGACGTTCTGTTATAAAGGAGAGGATATAGGGATGGTTCCCCCATTAACCATTGTTCGATCTTATATGCGGGTTCATTCCTAGGCCCATACCACCACTTATTCAGGACCTGTAACTGTGATGCCGCATAGTAGGAGAGTATGTCTGCCGCGTCGATGCCTCCGCAGTATGTGGATTGCATGCATGTACGCAGGGTGACTCTGTCCGTGGAGCCACCACACATGAATTGGCCCAGGGCAGCATTCATTTGCCGGAACCAGGTCGCTTGAATCAGGTATGGATAGGATTGTAATTGATACAATAGTTTCGGCAGGGATACCATCTTGAAGATGGCCAATCTTCCATAGAGCGAAAGGGGGAGTGAGGGCCAATTTTTCATCTCGGCTTTAACCTTGATTGTGGTCTTTTCCAGGTTTTCTTTCCAGGAGGGTGTTTGACTGTCTGCAACAAAGATGCCTAAATATGTGAAGACCTGTGCAGCCCGCTTCAGACCGTCGGCCCTTCTCCCATTCCCCAATGACCCCCTGAGTGGCCATATTTGAGACTTAGTAGGGGTTCATGTGAAGGCCCGATGTCTCGCCAAAGATATACATAACCTGAATTATACGAGGCCCTGTCCAATGGGGATCGGTCAAGAAGAACAGGATGTCAGCCGTGTATAAGGCTATGCGATCAGATATGTCCACAGTCCACTTGAACCCGCTATGTAGGGCATCGTGTCTTACCCAGGCTGCAAGGGGCTCAGCCGCTAGGGCGAATAAAAGAGGTGAGAGGGGACAACCCTGACGTGTACCACAATTGATAGGGAAATTATCTAAAATTGTGCCGGACACCCGCATGGAAGTTGTTAGGTCAATATATAGTAAGACATCAGCCCCCAGGTGCTTTCGCACATTTAAGAATTACGGCCCTCTTGATTTTATCCAGGAGGCCCTGGACATTCCAGGAGACTACTTTGATTACGCCAAGCAGGGCGGAATTATTCGAGGGTACAGACATGATATATGACATGAGGGTTGGATACATGTGAGGCGCAGATTCCACAATCAAGCAAAATGTTGTAGATGCGTAACACTTTAACAACCATTGAGAATTGAAATAGGAACATTTCCACCCATCCCACCCCCACCCTAACCCAACCCAATACCTCAAAGAATGCTGTATTATCTGTCGCAGACTTTTTATGGATCTCACCCCAATGGGGGTGGGAGCCGATGAAGTCCAAAATTTACCCCCCAAGAGACCCATCACTTTTGTACGTCCATGGGACCTGTGAAGGACTATATATTATCGTAATAGCCTTTGTTGTTGCCGATATGTAGTCATATTTGAACTGAAGATTCCGCAGCATAAACATAACGCAGCAATGTGCAGGTCTGGCACCCATTACAAATCCGGTTTCTGGGTTCCGAGTTGTTTATTTCCACTGGAGCGAGAGCGCTAGGAGGATCTTGACCGGTGCTGCAGTTTTACTTTCGGAGATGTGTTCTTTTGCAGGCGTGGGTCGTTGGATGATTAATCTGAGTACCGGGGTGGCGGCGTGTGAGCCTTGACCGGCAAGCGCTCATCTGTCCATTAAAATACCGCCTCCGGGGTGTCGAAGAGCAGTGTATTATTTTTATAGTTGACTCTGAGTCGAGCTGGAAAGAGCAGCATATAGGATATTTGCAATTCGTGTAGGCGTTCTTTGGCGGCCGTAAATGACTGTTATGTTATGTTATGGCAATTTTTAAAGCCCACGATTACCTGGAGGTGTCCTGGCGCTAGTAACTTCTCCCTAATGCATGGCTAGAAAAAAAGAAAAGGTTTAATTATCAAAAAGCCAGGTCAGCAGCCCTTTCCTGAAAGCTAGAAGATTGGTGGCATTTCTCAGATGGAATGGCAAGCCATTCCAGGCTTTTGCTGCGCATTAAGAGAAGCTTCTGCCACCCCACTGAGCTTTTTTTGTGGGTGGGACTACTCCTGTCTAAAATTCTGGTGTCGTCTGGAAAAATCATAATCTGGTGGGATTCAAAGGTTAAGGACTTTTGGCTCCGTGCTTGTCTCGGGATTACGCCCTGGTCATATTAGTTGAGGATTCGCGCAATAACGGGGTAAGGGCGAGCCCCAGGCGGTGGTCTGGCTGTGAGCACCCAGTGTGCGCGCCCCAGCACGAAGCACGAGGACAGGGCCTCATCTGGTATTCAGGATTTGAGCCACCGGTCCAAGAATGCACTCATGTCCGAGCCCTCTCACCCCTCTGGGAACCCCACAAAGGGCAGGTTGTTGCGTTGGGCTCTTCCCTCAACTCAAGCGGCCAGACCCTGTGTGAGACCCTCCAGGGTACGGACATTGCCTTGCAGTGTTGTAATGCCATCCTCCGCCCCTGATATCCTGTTTTCAGACTGCGTCATGTGCTCAACCACGTTGCGAAGGTCCTGCCGCAATAGCATAATGTCTGCACCGACTATACTAATTTTAGCGTCAAATGTGTCCCTTGCTTGCGTGATCGCAGTTAGAAGCAGCATTGTCTGGGGTGGCCATGGATGTATCAATCGAAGTGGCATGACCAGTGGCACCTGCAGCGTATTTATCTAAGGTGCTCTGCTTCTAGGCCTGTCCGGATGTCTGGCTTTTAGACATGATGGCGGGTCTGAATATTGCAGGGATGTGCAATGTAGAAGACTTGATGGAGGGATTGAGAGGCCGGGGCCCTGATACATGAACTGAGGGAGTCTGCACAATGGGTGTGGATCCCACCCACAGCCGAACCGAGACCTAACCCAGTGCTTTCACAAGCGGGACCACAACCCAGCCGCTAACGGGCGCCTCCCTTGGATTTAGTCCTCACGAGACAAGCGGGTCCTCGGCCACCCACTTAGGCCTGGTCGGTCCTCCACAGGGTCCTGCGCCCCTTCACTTTCGAGGTGGTGAGCAGTGATCTCTGTAATCTGTGTAGTTACACAGGCCTTCAAGGCCAATTTCTACTGTGTAATATGCTGTCTCTAGGTGGGGCTTCAGGATATGGCCCGTTGAGACGGACGGGTGCCAGCCCTCGTCTTGATGGCCTTGCGCCCGATGCTACACAGTTGCAATGCCATTCAGGGCATTAGACCTCACCACTCCTCACCTGCTTCATCCGGTCTCCAAGTTGTGTTCTCCTCCTTGGATGAGGGGCAGATATGGGTCGCCTCCGATGGCTGTGCGACGTCCAATGCAGCTCTCCAGGCAAGAGCAGCCCGCCAGGCCCAGCAGCACTCATGTACCCGCACCATGGCCGAGCAGCGACTCCACTCCTAGCCACGGCTTCAGTGGCATTCAGGAAGACCACGGAGACCAGGGCCCCGGCATCCACAAGCACTGGGCGCCCCCTGCACACCAGGGTCACCAGCGTCATCTGGCCACGGCCAGGGAGTCCGGGTCCCTTCCCAGCTCCGGATCTACTCAACGGCAGTCTCGGTCAGGCGGCACACGCCACACCAAAGTCAGGTGGCTGGAGCTCCGTGTTTCCGTAGTCCACCGCGGCCTCGGTGTCGGGAATCGCAGCCCGGTGTATGCGGCAGCTGATACAACAGGTGGGGTGTCGCGGAGACAGGATTTACGGCAGAATTGTGAAGTATTAGAATGAGGCTACAGGAGCCAGGCTAAGACGCGTCAGCCATGTTGGACTGCTTGGCCACGCTCATCCATTGGTTGCTATTTTTACTGTACAAAATTATATATTCTAATTTATTATTAAAGTGTTGTTCTTTTCCATAAAATAACAACTCCTGCTGGACATTCCCATCAATATTTTAAATGCTATAATTGTGTTGTGCTGTGCCTCGAGTAAAACCTCACACCACATACTTTAAGTTCAGCCCCACAGTGGATAGATCTAAAAGGCTTAGACCTGCCACATCCCCATGAGCAACAATGGATTTCAACTCATCCACCACTAAAGCCTAAGCCTTTTGTTTAGTTGTATTAAAGCACCTGCTTTCCACTCTGTGGTATCAAAGGATAAGTATAGTTTTGGCATTTGGTAAGAATCTGGATAATAACTGTGACGATCGATATTGTAAATGCTATAATTGTGTTGTGCCTTGAGTAAAACCTCACACCACATACTTTAAGTTCAGCCCCACAGTCAATAGATCTAAAAGACCCACAACTGGAACGATAGATCTCAACTCATCCACCACTAAAGCCAAAGCCTTCCAGAGAGCCAATAAGGCTTAAGACACCACCTTACCATCACACAAGACCACCAGCTTCCAAATTCATGGGGACCACCAAAAGCAGGGGCAACTCCTTTGCTATGGCGTAGGAGCGTCACCCCACTGCTCTTAAGCAGTGAGAAACATAAAATGACAATAACTTAGAGTTATTGTCATTTTATTTTTCGTGTCCTGCTGCTTTGTGGTTGCTGGTTTGCTCTCTGAGCAGCAGTGGCGTAGCTAGGCTTTAGGCAGCCCATGGTGGCCCCTGCATTTGCCACCCATGGCGGCCTGATCAAAGAGCCGGGGCTGGGGTTAGCGATTCATGCGGGGCTTGTCAGCCACAGGTCAGAGCGGGGGTAGTGGGGGCCAGCTGCTGCCCCTAAAACTCGTGCTGCCTGGGGCGATCCGCCCCGCCCCCAGCTACGCAACTGCTGAGTAGGGCAGGGTAGGAGTGGTTTGCCAACTCCTAAAGTGTGCAAAGACTGTTTGGTCAGCCCTCTCTTAGGGGTGGGAGCCTGGCTGCCTGTTTCCTTTTCCGGTCGGAGGCAGGAGAGCAGAAGAGCAGGTGCAGAGAAGACGCTAGACCCAACCCCCCCCCACTTCCTGCGCCCATCTCCCCACCCGCCATCCATGCCAGCTGCACCTGACCAGAAGTCTCGCCTTTGACATTGCTAGGTTGTCCCTATGACTGATTGGCCCTGGGAAAAAGCCTTATCCTGGGCAATCCTAAGGTCCATTTACTGTGGGCACTATGCCAAGTCAAGAAGTAAAGTAACTTAGCCCTATACTCACAATACTACATGCGCATGTAAACCACCTAATTTACCTAACAATCTGCTACATACAGATTTTATTAAGACCATCACAAACTTCATATTTGCTGTTGATTAATTTCACTTTACATCCACGTTGATTAACAGGTGTGCAATTGAATTGAATTGGCATATGTTATAGCTAGATACTGCTTTACATGTGTAGTTTCACATATTGTGTTACCTGGGTAGCTCGTCTGCCCACACCAGTTCAGGTCATCGACTATCCATCCCATCAAAGAGTCTCCGAGTGGGATGAAGCGCCGAGCTTTATCAGCATATCTATGCACCAGAAGCTTGTTATTTTCCCAGAAAAGAGACTGAAAAAAAGAAAATAAAGAAGAAATACCAAAAAAGAACTCAAAATGCATCAAACTGTATATTTTCTGTGTAGTTAGCATCCTTTAATACAGGAAAAACCCTGAGTTATACTGAAGGAACACGCATGGCATTTTAATTAATAAAACGTGGAGTCAGGCAGGGCTGCATCATTCCTCCGACCCTATTTTCTTTATACATTAATGGGGTGTTGAATATTTAAATAAGGATGGTTGTGACCCCCGAAGGTGGGGGGCCAGAGGTTGCCAGCCTTACTCTTTGCCCTTTTAATCTCAAAGTGTTCGCAAGGGTTTCATCAGCTGCTAAACCATTTTAATTCCTGTTGTATTGAGCGCGGTTTGGAGCTTAACAGTTACACAACCTTAAGCACACACAAATGATATACACAATTGTGAAACCAATCTTCAGATGTTGGTTTTCCTTGTTGGTCAATATTCCATCCTTATTGGTCCTCTGCCCACCGCCAGCACGCGTTTTTGCGTTTCAACGTGTTGTCCAGCAACTTCATCGGGGCCAATATAAAGCAGCGACCTGTATTTTACATCGGCCAGACATACGTTCACAGTGTTCTATTTATTTATTTATTTGAAGAGTGTTATATAGCGCTGGAAGGAGCCAGAGATATCAGAGCACTTTACATATAGTTACAAAGTTACATGAGTTACAAGTACATCTGTTACTAGAACATTAAATAGCATAGAAAACAAGACTTGTGGAGCATAGACGGTGAGAGGGATAAAGTAAGAGGGGTAACGAATGCAGATCAGGACACAGCTGACCGGCCACCAAAGGTCAGAGTCAAAAAAGCGGATAGGGATCCAGTATTCAGCACATCCAGAGCCGGCTATTCCTCACAGAGTCAAGTCCCAAATTAGGGAATGAAAGGGTCCACGGGAGGGGCCAAAATGGGTGCCTCACCATGATCTTGAAATAAGAGACGGGTGAAGGAGGCTCTAGAGGGGTCGAATGAAGGTGATAGTCAAAAAGGTAGAACGATGCACTGACCAGCTGCAATAATCAGACTGAGGGTATGCCAAGGGCATAAAATGGAGGACTCTGATTCAAGGACCCCAGATACTTCGCACCAAAATGGCGGGATTGCGGGCGAGCATAAGTCTGGTAAAGAAGACAAAAAGGAAAAAAACCTACCCCAAGGGAGGGCTGAATGGGGAAGCGGTCCCCAGATCTGGAATGGAGGAAGGCTGGAGGTCGTCGATCGCTCAACGAGTCATCTGAATCCAGGGAAAGTAGGATAGACGTGGGAGATCAGGCAGCAGCCTCTGAGAGGAAGGCAGCTACAGGGTCATAACACAGAAGAGCGAAACAAAACTGGGTGATCTCGAGGCGGCTCAGTCGGTGGAAGAAACAAGACCCTTGTGTCTCCATCGTAGCCCCAGAAGTGAGCCAGCAGGACGCCAGTCAGCTACAGCACAGGACCAGCATGTTGGCAAAAGCAAGATCTCTTAGCTGCATTCTCGATGAATTATTTGTTACTGAGCAGAGGAATGTCCGGCACCCGCGTCTCGGGTCCAGAAGGAAGACGAGTGGCCAGAGGAGAGATCCCCCGCCATCTCACCAGCAGCAACTCCGGAAGAATCGGCCGGGGGGGGAGATCCCCCTCCATTACCCAGCAGCCACCCAGAAAGAAAGAAATAGTCATCTGTGGTTTCGCCAGGAAGGCAGGAGAGGCTGGAGAACACGGCAGAGAGGTGAGGAGAGCCATGTCTGATGTCCAGCTGGGTAGGTGACAGCCACGGCGAGAAACCAGAGCCAATCTCCCCTATAGCTGGCTGGGCAGCTTGACCGGGCATCGGCTATGGTTGTTCGGTCTCCGCAGAAGAAAGCATTGATCCTTTTTTCTCTGCTAATCTCGAGCCCACAAGCAGGAGATTGGAGCGATGAGGACCGCAGACAAACAGGACCTCAGGTGAGTAAGGGGGTCCAGGGAGGAGGTAAAAGTCAGGGGATTTAAGCCAGAAAGGCAATCTCAAGCCAGGAGCTCCCGGCCGGAGCTCCTCACCTGTCGGCCATCTTAGGTCGAAAACAATCACCCTGTAACATAATGTGCATGCTCCTCATATCAAAATCAGAGTAGCCGTATAGTGGAAACCCATGCACCAGTTAAATGTGTATACAAGTCTAGTGTATCAGACATAATCATCACATCAGTAAACACCTAATTCATAAATTGTTTATCATTCAATAATTACTCAAATGTACATCTGTAGCAGGCGCGGCAACAGGTAAGAGCCGTGGAGTGCTGGGGTGGAGCGGGGCGGGGGGGAAATCGACAGGCGACGGGATAGGGAAAATAAAATAAATAACATTTAAAAATACTTACCTTGCTCTCGCCGCATCGCCGAGTCAGCGATGCGGCGAGGTGGTTTTATGTATTTATTTCATTTTCCCCATCCTGTAGTCTGCCGACTCCCCCCCACCCCACCGTTCGCACCTGTACTGGCTGCACCTGATCTGTAGCTCCTTAAACCACATGCTGGTTGCCCTTCCATCAACTAAAAAAGCCTCAATGTGCTCATAGTTAAAGCCCACAGAAATACCATTACCTCATCATTAAGGCACATAAATGAACAAACATCGTCCAAAACATAGTGCCAAGAAACATGAGCATCACCAAAGATTCCAAAACACCTAAAACACCACTTATATTAAATACCTGTATTTTTATTCAAATGATTCTGTAAGGAAATTGAGAATATATTATAGTCCCCTACTATAATACCCACATCTCCTCTGCATTAAAGTCACATATGAGCCTCCTATCTCACACCCGGGAAACTTTCAACAGTCCAGTGCAGTGCCTGGGAAAGTTATTAGGCTTGGGACTGTATCACTGTAAATAATAATTACACACCATGTCAAGACTGCAATCCGTATGCCAATACGTCAAAATACCACTTCCAACAATAAAACCATGTCCCACTATCCATTACACTAAAACATACCAAGTTCAAAACCACATTCAAGTCCTGCAGGAGAGTCAGCGTGTCAGCTTAATCAATCTATTTGAATTAGCCATATCTGTTAAAAGAAATTGTAGAACCGCATAAGGGACCTTTGCCCAACTGCCACCAACTCAACAGGGTATCTCCACCGCTCCCTACATCAGTGCCGCCACAACTCACCCCACAAACTGTACTCTGTCTATGCAATAGATCCTACAGTGAGTACACCTAGCATCATGGTGTCCTACTTGGGTGTCATTTTTATTGCTGTATATATCGGCACGGATTATATGATAAGAGGACAGACCAGCCTTTACAAGTTTGGCCGCCATCTTCAAATATCCTACAGAGATGGATTAGACGGTCAATTAAATGGCAAATTACAGCACCCACATCACTTGTTATATACAGTTTCTTTGTCAACGAGTGATTTGGTTTTGATGGAATGTATTTGACACCACCTTATACCAGCATTGTTTAAACAATTGAATACCGGTGTAGTTGCCACAAGTCTGGAATAACAATCACAATTATAATATGATATTATTCTTATGGGTTGATACGTACATTTGCAAATTAAGTATAATATAAAGAGCCTCTGAAATATGTAAGAGGCATGTTGATTTAATGAGCGGGTAGCCTGGAAGGTGGTATACCAGTCTACTAGTGGCACTTTGTATTTAACTGATACAATAGGATTGCTGGTAATTGATAAGGGAGTACACTATTAAGCAACACTGTGAAGGGACTACTTTTGTATTCTTAATTGATATGGAAATTTAGATGGCTATGATCCAATAAGGCTGTGGGTAGTAGAAAGTAATGCATTGACCAAGACTCGTGCATGAGTTGATGAATAGGGAGAACATATACTTGGTAGGTTACTGATACTTAAAGATGGCGGCCCAGACTGAGAAAAAAGGCAACTAGCATGATCTCCACCAAGGCCTTTTTATTAGCCTTTGACCTTTTTTAATCTTGACCAAACCAATTGTTTATTTTTAGGTTTGCTTCTGTTTTGTCCCCCACACTCCATTCCATTATTATCCGTTGGGACATCTTATATGAGTGCGCTGATGAAGTTGTAACCCATTATGTGGCAGTCACCGAAATGTGTGTCGGCGCAGACTACAACAGGAGCATCAGGATGCTAAGGCTGTCCTAAGAAGCTCATGCCAATTACTATAATTATGGATGGAACAGCAACTGATTAAGAAACTGGCATTATCATAAGCTGATGTATTTGAATACATACAAATGTACTTAGTACACAATGAATATTTCACGAGATAACAAGCTGATTGTTAGGATATGGAGGTATCTTCTTGTGCTCCGGTTGTTTTGCAACTTTTTCTGTGTACATAAATGGCAAATATCCAATAGAACATAGTACAGTGTGTGATAGGTGACAGTTGTTGGTGTATTGTAGGAAAGTGGGTTTCTGTTGCAGTAACCTCCCCACTTTTTGCTTGGCTACTGATGCACTTTGTTTGGTGTGCCCTGGGTCCCTACCATTCAGGTTCCCAGGGCCCGTGTGCTTTCCCCAAAATAAAGCCAATTGGCATCTCTAGCCACATGTCAGCCCCTGATAAAAGGTACCACAGGTACCCAGGGCACTGTGACCAGAGAAGTCCTCTAAGGGCTGCAGCACTTGTTGTTCCACCCTTAGAGGTCCTGTACCCTGACACACACACACACTGCCTTTGCAGGCTGCATGTCTTGGTGCAGAACAAAGTGAAGAGTCGACAATGCACATATCCCTGTGTGCCATGCCCACAAACCACTGCACTGGCATACATCAGTCACCCCTCTAGCTGGGTGCCCTATGCCAGTGGTGTTGGTACAGGTGCATGAGCCCTGTACCCCTACAGTGCCCAAGTCCATTCCTGGGCACTGTAAGTGCAGTGCTGCCTTTAAGAGTATATGGTGCTGGGAGTTTGTCATTACGAACTCCACAGCACTATAATGGCTACACTGAAGACTGGGAAGATTGGTATCAAACTTCTCAGCACATTAAACCCACACTGATGCCAGTGTGGGATTTAATGTAAAATGCACAACAGAGGGCATCTTAGAGATGCCCCCTGAAATTCGACCAACTACTAGTGACCTGACTGAGTGGCTGCTTAGGCTGCCACCAGCAGACATGTTTCTGGACCCCTGGGTCGAGCGCCTGCTGCTCTCGGGGGACTGAAACAATGCACATCCTGGGACGAGGTGCCAAGGCTCCTCCCCCAGGATGGGCAGGGTTCTCAAAGGAGAAGCTTTAAAGGCATGCCGCCTTTGTGAGCCTCTCCAGACCATTTGCTTTCAGCAACTGGTCCCCATTGGTTCTACCCCCCACTTTCGGCGGGAGAACCGGCGGGAAAAACAAGTGAGGAAGGGAGGTGTGCCCACCTCTGCCATCTCCACCCCTCAGGTGGGGGAGGCGAGGTGAAGCATAACCTCGAGCCCCCGCCATCTTGAGGATGGGGGTACCCAGCCAACCAGGGACAGGCTCCTGCCCCCCTCCCACAGGAGTGGCAGAATAGGGGGTGTACCCACCCCAGGGAAGGGACCCATTGGTCCCTGACCTTTACCTACCTGTAACTCCCCTAAATTTAGTATTTAGGGGGCACCCTGAACCTTGCTTCCTCAGATTAGAAACCACAAGAAAAGAAGATAAGAAGAAGGACCGAAGAGCCGTGCCGAGCTAACAAGAAGACGACACCCACTGACTTGGCTCCAGCCCTACAGGCTCCCCCTCGATCCTGGTGTGTCCTGCAGCCAGCAACCTCACAAATCCCGGAGGACCTGCCTGCCTTCACTTCAAGGACTCTATCTCCCGAGAACAACAGACGTGTTTAAACTGCAGCTTCTGGTGCCAGCCAGAGACCGCAAATCCAGCACACTCTGCACCCGCTGACCCCGGCCCGAGCTCGAGTGAACCAGCACCACGAGGAGGTCCCCCCGGCAATCCTGACCCAAGATCTTGTGACCCCTGACCTGCCTCAAGCCTCCCGACGACGCCTGCAGCCTCAATCCAGAGGAGCCCCCCTACCACAACCAGAGCGGGTTAGAAAATCCAACGTCCCAAGGCACCCCTGCACCCGACGCCCCCACATCCTTGTGTGCTCAAACCAACGGTGCCTAACCAACCCACGGCATCCCAAATGACCCCTCAAAGTGATGGTCGCACCCAGAAGATCCTCGTCCCCGAGCCTGCAGTGTTTCTTTGTCCCGGAGGTTCTCTATTGGAAACAACAGGGCACCCGACCTCAAAACAGCACCCTGCACCCGGCCACCCTAGTACCGCTGAGGGTGCACCTTTGGTGCTACGTTGGTCCCCAACTTGCCCTGTGCTAAACCCTGGGAGCTTTGCTCCCACAGCCGTGTGGCCTGTTAGCCAGCAGCCACCAACCGGAAGCCCCCTATCCTCCATAGGAGAACATTGGGCCTCAACACTCTGCACCCAGATGTCCTAGTGCTGCTGAGGGTGCAATCTCAGTGCATCACTGACCCTGGGGGACCCCTGAGTCTAACCCCAGAACCTTAACTCCCACAGTCGTTTACTTACCTGCAAACCGATAACCTGTTTTTCTTCCATAGAACAACATTGACAATTTTCTTTCGAAAAAACGACGAGTGTGGAGTTTTGAAAACTTGAAATATTCCTTAAAAATCGAAACAATAACCAAAACGCATTTTCTCAACTGTTTTCAGGAAATGTCCCAGTGCTGAATCTAGGCATCCAGCACTGAGTTAGAAAAAGTATCGTAAAAGTTACTTACCTGCAATTTATTGTAGAAGCCCATTCATTTCAATGTACTACTCCAAAAAGTTTGTGTGTGGAGTTTTGAAATCTGAAAAATATTCTTTAAAAATCGCACGAATTACAAAAATGCATTTTCTCAACTGTTTTCAGGAAATGTCCCAGTGCTGAATCTAGGTATCCAGCACTGACTTAGAAAAAGTAACGTAAAAGTAACTTACCTGCAATGTACTGAAAAAGCCTATTCATTTCAATGTGCTGTATTTGCTACGTGTTGCATTCTACTGCTCCCCTGTAAATTTCTATTGCATTTTCAAACTGTTCTATACCCAGTAACGTATTACTGAAGAGTATTTAATGCTTACCTGTACCAGGCTTGCTTGGTTCTAAAAATAAACAACAATATATTGTTATACAAAAACAATTGGCCTAGAGTTCAGTTCTTGAGTGTGTGAATTCATTTGCTGACTGAGTGTGTACATCAAATGCTGAACACTGTGCTCTGATACTGCCTTACTGCTCGACCAAGCTACCACTATTAGAGAGTAAGGTTCTATCTAACTTTAATCTCTGCCTACCTTTGGGGACTCTTGGACTCTATACACACGGTACCTCACTTTGGTACAGTATATATAGAGCCAGTTTCTTACATGTATGTTCTGAGTGCTATGACATGCGAGTAGGTATGGATGAGAAGGTCTGAATGCTGTTTGAGTGGGGGACGAAAAAGTGGTTTCTTTCTACATTATTAATTAAACATTAACTGTGTATTATGGTACATTTATGGAAAAGATATATATATATATAGATATATATACTCACTGAAAAAAACATAGGTTTCAGGCACGTTATAGTTAGAAATTAGCATTTAAAAAACCTTTGAAATCACTGAAAAAAACCATAGGTTTCAGGGATGTTATAGTTAGTTGGACATTTCACTCATAGAAAACCATAGAAATTCCCCTGTTATAGTTAGTTGAGCTAACTATAACTCGCGCCCCCGCAATGCACTGCTGATGACGTCACATATTACATCATTCATGACATGGTCAGTGACATCACTGATGATATCACTGATGACATCTCAAATGACATCAGTGATGACATCACTGATGACATCATCCAGTGAATGTGTGTTTCTATAAAATGTAAATATGTTTTATATATATATGCCAAGGTGTATTGAAGAATGAATGGGTGTATAAGAGTCAGGATGGATGATGAAGTAGGTGTGTGACTGCCTGTATAAGTGAGTGATTAATTGTGTGTTGCTTAATGCATGTGTTAGTGACTGATACAAACATTCACAGAGTTTAGGTTGTCAGTTGGTGTGGAAGCAGTTCAATGGTTTGGTTAGCAACTAAATGAGGATCTATATGAGCAATTGATTGCTTGTCTGAGTACCTGTATGGGTGCCTGAGTGTCTGTGTGGGTGAGTGTGGGGTGTGACTTTGTGCATAGATGTGTGAGTGGATAATTCACTGGGTATATGTGTTCAAGTCTGTATCTGTGAAGGTCTGTATGGCTGGGTGAGTGTGTGTATGAGTGTCTTGGTGAGTGAATGGATGCCTCAGTGGTACATGTGTGAGTAACTCTATATGTGAAAGGCAGTATATATGAGTGTTGGACTGTATAAATGACTATATGTGAGAGTGAGTGATTGTGAGAGTGCCTGTATGGATCAGTGTGTGCTTGTATTAGTTATTGTATTAGAGTGTAAGTATGTGTTAGTATATGTTTAAATAAGTGACGTGGTATGTGTATAACTGTACAGGTGAGTAAATGAAAGTGTGATTGATTATTTCCATTACAGACTAGGTGTGTGAATAACTCTATGAATGAGAGGGGGTATGTGAGTGTATTTATAGATATGTGACTGTATATGATAATGCTGTATTGATGGCTAACTGTATGTATGAGTGAGTGTATGGGTGAATGAATGGATGTGTGTGTAGACCTACAAATTAGTGAGTGGATATGTACTAACTGGTATTGGTGTGTTCATGGTTTCGAAAATTATAGTCTGTATTTTAGAGTGGGTGTATCAAGTGTTATATTAGGGTCTGATGTGGTGCATCAGATTTTGACGTGGATGATGTCAGCATTGATGTCATCAGTGATGTCATTTGCGATGTCATCAGTGATGTCATCAGCGATGTCACTGACCATGTCATGAATGATGTAATATGTGATGTCATCAGCAGTGCATTGCAGGGGCGTGAGTTATAGTTAGCTCACCTAACTATAACAGGGGAATTTCTATGGTTTTCTATGAATGAAATGTCCAACTAATTATAACATCCCTGAAATCTATGTTTTTTTCAGTGAATTTCAAAGGTTTTTTAAATGCAAATTTCTAACTATAATGTGCCTGAAACCTATGTTTTTTTCAGTGAATTTCAAAGGTTTTCTAAATGCTAATTTCTAACTATAACGTGCCTGAAACCTATTGTTTTTTCAGTGAATTTCTAAGGTTTTTGAAATGCTAATTTCTAACTATAACGTGCCTGAAACCTATGGTTTTTTCAGTGAATTTCAAAGGTTTTTTAAATGCTAATATCTAATTATAATGTTCATTAAACCTATCTTTTTTTCTGTGCTTTTTAATTATCATCCCATTCGCAACTTGGTGAAAACTGCAAATCTCACCACTCTTCCATCAATACCATACGCCAACAAAATCGCCACAAACGAGAGCCACAAACAACGCTAATGAAATGCAAAGTAGGCGTTCCCGTGCAAAAAAAACATGAAAACACCACTTCCCCAAATTATCAACGACCAGCCAAATCTGCAATGCGATCCAAAAAGCAGGCGATAAGCGGAGTTAGCAGTAACAAATTAGCATCAACTTTTAACTGGTGTAAGGAGGTCGACTATCTACTCCGTGAATTGGACCCAACTCACAGCCACATCTAAAGACCAACACGTGATAGAGCTACTCATCATGCAGCTCCAACACCCAGCAAGGCCACAACACCCAGCGCCACCACCACCAGGACCTCCCCCCCGCAGCACCCCCCTACTACCACCGAGGCACCGCAAAACAGGACAACGGACCTTCCCAAAACGCCATGCCCCTCAGCCACACAATAGCTGAATGTTGGGAGATGTGGCAACCAACTATATATAAAGGAGGCAAGTCACCCATCAACAATAAAGCCCACAATGCCAAGTGTAATGCTGATGTGCTGCACAAACCTCACTATGCAAAGCACAAACCTCTCCATGTGGAGATATACAATTGATACTTTTAGTGAACAGTGGACGCAACCATGTTACCTCAGGCAGTGGGGAAGATCTCGGTCATGCAGCTGTGTTGTCCCCCCCTGGTAGCGGAAGCGGAGTGGGCTGCTCCAATGTACGCCACTCCAGCGTAGAAGTATGAATAAATAGGCCTGGCCCTAGGCGTGGTTCACTTGTGGGAAGACCAACGAGTCTGTCACAGCGGCAGCCCACACCCTGGCATGTGCCTGCCACCATAACCGCGGGTTTCCTCGACACAGGCCCCCTGCGAACCCAGCGGCACAGCACCACAGACTTATGTTTGTACCAACTACTGCCTTCGATCCGCACTGCGGACAGCAGGGCTCACAATTCAGATGCAGTGGCGATTGCAGATGTCGCAGTCCAGTTCGCAAGACACGTTGATCCCAGTGCGGCCCGCACAGACCACGCATGATCGCAGGCTGCGCACATGCTGTGTGCTTCAGGTGCTACTAACTCACTGCACCATAAGTCATCGCTACGTGGCCTCATCAAGGCAGAATTCATTAGACAAAACACATTCCTCCCAGTGCGGCCCGCCGGGACCACGTATCATCGCAGAGTGCGCACACGCTGCGTACTCCAGGTGCCATTAACTGTGCAGCTCAACTCAATGCCACGTGGCTGTGTGCACATCCTGACCGCTGCCTCCGCCCTACACTGGGGTTACACGGTTCACAATTCAAGATTAGTAGCGACGCAAATTGTGTAAGAGACTATAATGGGTTAAGAAGACCAAATGCTCCCAATCTGCGCAGCTCAAGTCAACGTCACCTGCCTGTGGGCCTTTGCTCACCGCTGCCTCCGGCCTACACTGTGGAAGACCGGCAGCACGTGGTGCCAACTAACCCTGTTCAACACAAGCCGATCCCAAATATGTAACTGTGTCCTGAATCCTGAATGGCAGCGACCACAGCACCAGACTCCTTTCGATCAGTGAGGGTTTTTTCCATATGGAAAGCCGGCGACACGTCGTGCCACTGAACCTCCACTACGCAGGCCGGTGGGGCCACCAACGAATGCACGTGGCTGTGGGCCCTTGCTCACCGCTACCTCTGGCCTACACTGTGGAAGATCGGCGACAAATGGTGCCACTAACCGTCTTCAACACAAGCTGATCCCATATGTGGAACTGTGTCCTGAGTCCTAAATGGCAGTAACCCCAACTCCGTGAGACAACCACAGCACCAGACTCCCTTCGATCAGTGAGGCATATTTCCATATGCAACGGCGGCGATACGTGGGGCCACTAACCATGTTCAACACAAGCCGAGCAATCCCACATGTGATACTGTGTCCTGAGTCCTGAATGGCAGTGACCCCAACTCCATGAGACAACCACAGCACCATGGCAGCGACCACAGCAGCATACTCCCTCTGATTAGTTAGGCATATTTCCATATGCAACGGCGGTGACACGTGGTGCCAATAACTCTGTTCAACACAAGCCGATCCCACATGTGTAACTGAGTCCTGAATGGCAGTCACCCCAAGTCCGTGGCCGCGACCACAGCACCACACTCCCTTTGATCAGTGAGGCATATTTCGATATGCAAGACTGGCAACACGTAGTCCCACTAACCCTCTTTAACACAGCTCGTAATTCCAATTTTAAATGCTAATTTCTAACAACAAGATTGTAATACAACATTTTGTCAGTGTATTCTATACTTATTTAATCTTTTCATCACACGCCTACACTGTACTCAGTAGTCCATGGCAGCGACCACAGCACCAGACTCCCTTCGATCAGTGAGGCATATTTTGATATACAAGGCCGGCGACACGTAGTCCCACTAACCCTCTTTAACACAAGCCGATCCCACATGTGTAACTGTGTCCTGAGTCCTGAATGGCAGTGACCCCAAGTCCATGGCAGCGACCACAGCAGCATACTCTCTTTGATCACTTAGACTTATTTCCATATGCAAGGCCGGCGACACGTACTCCCACTAACCCTCTTTAACACAAGCCGATCCCTCATATGTAACTGTGTCCTGAGCCCTGAATGGCAGTCACCCCAAGTCCGTGGCAGCGACCACAGCACCACACTCCCCCTGATCAGTGAGGCATATTTACATATGCAAGGCCAACAGCATGTGGTGTCACTAACCCTGTTCAACACAAGCCGAACTTCGTCACAGCGACCACAGCACCACACTCCCTTCGATTAGTGAGGGGTACTTGCATATAGAAGGTTGGCGACACGTGGTGCCACTGAACCTGCACTACGCAGGCCGGTGGGGCCACCAACGTATATGCACGTGGCTGTGGGCCCTTGCTCACTGCTACCTCTGGCCTACACTACAGTCAGCAGGCCTCACAATTCAGATAGAGTCCTGATTGCACATGACGCAGTCCAGTAGCCAAGACACATTGCTCCCAGTGCGGTCCGTCCACACCAAGCATCATCACAGGCTCATACAGTCTCAATGCTTCTGGTGCCACTAACCCTCTTTAACACAAGCCGATCCCACATGTGTACCTGTGGCCTGAGTCCTGAATGGCAGTGACCCCAAGTCCGTGGCACCGACCACAGCACCACACTCCCTTCGATCAGTGAGGCATATTTCGATATGCAAGGCCGGCGACACGTAGTCCCACTAACCCTCTTTAACACAAGCCAATCCCACTTGTGTAACTGTGTCCTGAATCCTGAATGGCAGTGACCCCAACTTCGTGTCAGCGACCACAGCTGCAGACTCCCTTCAGTCTTATTTGTTGTTCTTTTCTTTAAATAATTTTTTTTATATGTAAATCTATACATGACTAAGATTCTTCTTTGTCCAACCACACAGACACACTTCCAGGCCCAAGAAGGTTGTTGGGGGTATGATGGTAATGTAGGAAGAGGGTGCGTTACCTGCTGATGTGGGGAGAGGCAGCGTCAAAGGGGTATCTATCACAGAAAGAACTCCGATATGTTTTCACAAATGCCTCGGACAATTGCTAGCTGACGGACTGAATAACAAAATGGTTTTTCAATGCTTATGTAGTGTGAGTTATGAACAGTTCGCATCCAGGCTCGCAGAGGGACAGCTGCGGCCCGTCTTCTCGACTCACAGATGCAGTACTACGAGCCGTCCGCGTCATTGTAGCTATCCCTGCCCTGTTCCGTCGTACGCCACGCCACTCCGATTACGTTCCAAAGTTGGCCCCACATAGCTACCTGTCGCAGGCGTACTCACAGTTGGTGTGCAGGTCAGTGGTCTAGTTCTCAACATCTCACGGCCACTCCCTGAGGGCAGGTTTGCACACACACCACACGCATCTGGCACATGCATCACAGGCCATGTGACCACGCAAATATAATAGATCGACAACGTCACATCCTTTATTGCCGGTGCTGACTAGATGGTGGACGCTCCACGTGTTTCAACCATAAAGAGTCTTTGAAAAGTTGAGCAGAAGGTTAGTCGCACCCTGATCTGTATAGCCGTCAGGGGCCAACCACCCCCTTGGCACAGACTTCAGATGCACAGGGTTAGTGCCACCCGAAGCTCATATGGCCATCAGGGGCCTACCACCACGTGGCACAGACTTGAGTTCCACAGGCTTAGCGGCCCCAAAAGCTGATGTGGTCTCCACCATTGATGACTCAGGACTCAGCGACATGTGTGAGATCTGCCGGGCTGCGGAGAAGCTGATGTGGTCTCCGCCGTTGATGACTCAGGACTCAGTGACATCTGTGAGATCTGCCGGGCCGTGGAGAAGATGATGTGGTCTCCGCAGTTCATGACTCAGGACTCAGCGACATATCTGGGACGCGCGAAGTTCTGACGGGCACGTGGAGTGCCCACTGCTGCACACTCCGGTGGCACCAGGTAATTATTTGCTCATGGATGCGCAGGGGCTGCAGTGTCTGTCTCTCTCACTCTCTCTCTCTCTCTCCCTCTCTCTCTCTCTCTCTTCCTTCTTTTCCTTATATCTCTCTAACTCTCTCTCTTCCTTCTCACTTTCTCACTCCCTTTCTTTCCTTCCTCTCTGGCTTTTTTTTCCTTCCCTGTTTCTCTGTCTCTCTCTCCTTTGATATGCCCATTACACACGTCCTTATTTTGTGCTTTATTTTCCAGGCTCTGTCGTCGACATCCATGGTCCCCACAGGAGTGTTCCGCCTTGTTGTTTTGTATTATTTTTGATACATTTTGTTTATTAGTTTATCGTTCATATATATATATATATATATGTTAATAAAAAAATCAAGTTTGAAAATAGTTTATCATTTACATATATATGTTTATAAAAAAATAAGGTTTGAAAAAAAAGATTTAATAACGTTTTTGGTTGTTCTCTTAACTGCTGTGTGACTCTTTCTTGTTCCTATTACTGTTATTTGATGTTTTTGGTTGTTCTCTTAACTGCTGTGTGACTCTTTCTTGTTCTTATTACTGTTATTTGATGGAGTCCACCATGGTGTTAAATTTTGGGGCACTTATTGCGGGAATACTGGTGATGTCTGCAGTTTGCACCAACTTCTGAATAGTGTGTTAGATTTATCTCAACTTTACTTCAATTAAAGTGCTGATAATGAAATGCAAACTAGCCTTCCCGTGAAAAAAGACACGAGGTGCACCTTTGCGATTTATTCTAAATACTAAAATCCTGTATTGAATTGCACTGAGGTAGTGGCTGCACTTACAGTGTACACACAAAATCAATTAAGAACTCTCATTGTATTTATGTTGATTGGGAATAGTGCGTCAGGTGCTGGATCTTGAAGAGATACGCTGCTCAGTTTGTATATTTTTCTGCACACTAAAGAAATCACATCACAACTTTCACACCAACTGCAATGCGAAACAAATTCAGGCGATAACCCACGTTAGCACCAGGGATTTTACACCTGCTTTCTGCTGGTGTTAAGCAGGACGACTACCTGCACCATGAAAGGGAACACAGCCAAGATGCCACACCAGAACACCCACAGGTGCCATAGAGTCAATGAGCATGATAAAGGGATACCCATGAGGGCCACAAGACTCATCGCAACAACTCCAGTACCGCCAATGACCCCAAACCTGCATCTGAGCAAGTGTGTCCCTGTGGTCATTGTCTTAGCATGATAGGCATGAGCCCTGCAACATCACAGTGTGCTGTCACCTCAGCGTTGACAGTGAACCTGGACATGTAGCTACGCACGCATCCTCCTGCATGCACAACTGGCGTGTGCTGGTCCGGGGTACACAGGTCAGCGCAGGTGTGTGCCTATCTGGCAAGAGTAATGGGGTGTCTCGGACATGTCCGTGTACAGGAAGTGCGGTAAGTGTGTCTTTGTGTTCTGGTGTGGCCTGCCACAAGGGCCGCAGCAGTCGATGTTGTAAAGTGGCATGCACCACCTCCAAACGGCACTGTGATGGTGTAGTTGAAATGTAGCAGGACATGCGTGAATAGGCATTACAAGGGTGCGCCGTATGAGTGCACGAGATACAACAGCGCACCGTACAAAAGTGTGGCGGCTCGTGGGAGGGAGGAGCAGCTGTTTGGCAACCTAACACACAGTGAACTCGCCCATGTGCCACGTGCTGGGCATCTCATCCATGATGACCACGGTCACAGACATCGCACAACACCAACGACCGGCCTTTGTACACATCCTGTATGAATGCAGCGTGGTTTTCACTTCTATGCTCGTTCAGTGGTGTGATGTTGGCGGGTTGTGTGACTTGTGCTCCTTGTTGATGTGTTTCAATTTGGCCATTGTTTGTCTATACTTGTGTTGTACTTAATTGTGCATGTGTGCCATTCTGCCCATCTCCCCCCGTCCCCCCACTCCCTGCTTCTTCCTCTTCCTGGTGCTGTTGTGTCTATAATTGTGTTGCTCCACACATAAATACATGTAAAGAACAAATTAGTATAGTTCCTTGATTCTATTAGGTTTCAAAACTTCTCTCTATTGGTTTCTTTTTAATTTTCCATATAAACCGTTTTTTTAATATTCAACAACACATAGAAGTCAGAAGTGCAATGTACTCTATCAACACACTTTCTAGAACATTCTACAACACGTGCAGGTTAAAAGTTCATCAATTTTTTAAACTTAACGATATTTTTTTGCAACATTTTCTCGAACATTTAATGGCACGTGCAGGTTAAAAGCTCACAATTGTTTTAAGTTCGAACAGTGCCTTCCAAATGCAAGTAGCAGGTGTGGTTTAGTTGAGCAAATGTTATCCTATGATATGTACTCCACGTTGAAACTGATTTTTCTTAACCAATCACAAAGATGCTTTTCAACAGAACGAATGTACACCCTACTTTTAAAAAAGAATGTTTATCATGAACTGCATGAGCTACAGACATCTTTCCATACCTTCCAGCCATACCTTCAAAATGCTAGTGTGAATCGTAGGACATAGCTATATTTTCTGGTGCAAGAGGTATGCAGAACACAGACGTATTGACTTAGACCTAGGTTTACAAAATGTGGACATTAAATGGTTTGCACAGAGAAGATTGAAGTGGCACCAATTGCTACCTTTGGTTAAAACCTCTTAGCATCTTCCACACCCTGACCTCATGATTGCGCATTGTGGTGGAAATGACCTAGGCACATTGACTGGGGTAGGTTTGGAAATGCTTATGAAGGACACCTTTGGACACCTCAGCTCAGCACCATGTGACTCTGGGCAATAGCTCACTTAATAGCTCACATAATTTCCACGCCGGCCTCGAGGGCCTTCAGACTCATAGGGGTGAGTAGTTTGCACTTTACAAATACCGTATTGATTTGATACGCTCAAATTTACCTTCGCACTCCCTGTATAACACCCCATAAGCACCATACACAAGTTACAATGTTCAAAACAAAAGTTCCTCCGAGTAGGTATAACTACATGCTGACACTACTTGACAGATGTGGCACAGCGGCCAGAGCACATGACTTCACAGCATATGACACACAGTTTGGACTCATGCTTTCATCCCCGACTCCGGCAGCACCTCAGCTTAGCACCATGAGACTCTAGACAATACCTCACATATTTTCCGTACCCCAGGATTTCCAAACCAGTAGGAGTCAGTAGTTCATCCTAGTAGGTATAAACACATGTTGACACTACTTCCACAGATGTGCTGCAGCGGCCAGGGCACATGACTTCACACCATAAGACACACAGTTTAGGCTCACGCTTTCATCCCCGACTCCCGCAGCAGCTCACCTTAGCAGCATCAGACTCTGCGCAATACCTCACTTAATTTCCGCTCCCAGCACTTTCAGACCAGTAAGTATGAGTAGTTTGCTTCACACACCCTCTATAGCACACCTTAAACACCCCACAGAGGTTACAGTGCTCCTACCCTCCTCTTTCCTACTTTTTTCACCCTTTTTTCCCCTTACTTGCGTAAACAGAATCACAAAATGGCGGCCAACACTTCCTAGTTGAGCCGCTCGCAGCACTCCCAACCAATAAGCAGCAAGCTCGTGCTCGTAACGCCTCAGCCAATCAGATAGCAGAATTCCCAAATATCGATATCTGTAAATTTCAATATTTCTCAAAAACTACTGAATGGATTTACACCAAATAAACAAAAGCGTGCTTTCTGGACCAAGACCCTTCTCCCTGCCAAATTTGGGGTAATACCGTTCACCCGTTCGACCTGTAGCCTTGTCTAAAGTTTCCGATGGAAATTAACATGGAGAAAACACGTTTTGGGACCCCCCCTTTTTTCTCGGCCCCCCTTGACGCATCACCCCCAAACATTCAACATAGGAGCTGATATGAACAAAGAATTAGTTTGAAAAATGTCATGAAGATTCATCAAATGACGCCAAAGTTATAAGCAAAACAAAAAATGCTCTTCCTATGGAAACTTGGTCCTAACTATAAATACCTACTGGCGATGGCCAGTAGGTAATATATATATATATATATATATATATATATATATATATATATATATTACCTACTGGCGGTCGCCAGTAGGTAGTTATAGTTAGGACCCTGTTTCCATAGGAAATCCGCAACATTCTATTTTGAATAACTTTGGCGCCGGTCGACGAATCCTCGCGAATTTTTCAAAATAGGTGGGGCGCTACGCTCCGCTCCTACCCTGAAAGTCTCGGGGGGATTCGTCAAGCGGGGGCTGAGATAAAAGGGGGGTCCCAAAACGCGTTTTTCCCATGCATTTTTCCATAGGACCTTTAGACACAGCTACAGCCCGAATGGCTGAACAGAATTACTTGAAATTTGGCAGAGAGCTAGTCCTCAGGTCAAGGAAGTGCCTTTTGTAGGTTTGGTGTAAATCTGTTCAGTAGATTCTGAGAAAATAGCCTTTAAATCAATATATATATCTGAGCCAGCTTACGGTGCGCTTACGGTGCGCTTACCGTACGCGTACGGTGGCGTGCGCGAGCGCGATTCTGATTGGCTCTTAGATCTTAGTAAACATTCGAATCGGTCGAAACCAGGAAGCGGCGGCCGCCATTTTCTCTCTCGCTCTCTGAGTTGGGCAGCAAAAACGAAGCCAAAAAATGGCTAAAGAGGCAGTTTCGTCACATCCTAACCACCCAGCATTGATATAGGGGTCCCCAAACAACCCTCAAGCCCAAAAAAAAATTTTTTTTTTTTCGGAAATTCGCCGATTACGCTTACCGTACGCGTACGGTAAAAATTATATAAAAAAAAATTTATCCACATTCTCCTCACCCCGTGTGCAAATGGTGCCCGAAGGGCACCATTTGTGCATGGCATTTTACACATATCAAATTAACAAAGAATACATTTCAAAAAGATGCGCATAATATGTCCCCCATGTGCGCACGGTGCCACCCCGTGTGCAAATGGTGCCCGAAGGGCACCATTTGTGCATGGCATATAACAACAATAAAATTAACAAAGAATACATTTCAAAAAGATGCGCATAATATGTCCCCCATGTGCGCACGGTGCACGAAGCGCATCGTGCGTACATGGCGCATCCCACATAATGTGGGCACGCGGAGCGCGCACGGTGCGCGAAGCGCACCGTGCGCGCACGGAACGAACTGCGTTAACTGGGCGCGCAACGCCACGAATGGCGTAAAGTAACTTAGCATTTAAAAAACCGTACAAATTCACTGAAAAAACCATAGGTTTCACACACGTTATAGTTAGGAATTAGCATTTAAAAAACCTTGCAAATTCACTGAAAAAACCATAGGTTTCACACATGTTATAGTTAGCTGGACATTTTACTGATAAAAAACCAATGAAATTCCCCCGTTATAGTTAGTGCAGGCAACTATAACTCACGCGACCGCAATCTTCTGCTGATGACATATGTGTCTTGATGAAAAAAAAATATTTGTAATATATGTATAGCTAAAAATTAATGGAAGAAGACATGGGCAAATAAGTGTCTAAATACAGTATTAGCATCAGCAGAGGATTGCGGTCGCGTGAGTTATAGTTGCCTGCACTAACTATAACGGGGGAATATATATAAATATATATATATATATATATATATATATATATATATATATATATATATATATATATATACAAGGAATCTGAATGTACCGACTGAATTTTGTATTAAATGATTGTATTTTGATGTATTAATTCATACACATTATTATCCTTTTTCGTGTGGTTTGGTCTCTCTGTGGGAACATTTATCCCGGATAAAGAGTGTGATAATCCGCTTGAAGCTATCAGCGGCAGGGTGATTTTCTTTTGTTGATTGTTTCATTGAGAAAAAAGGGAAGCCATAGTTTATGTTGGCGCTAGGGTGATTTAGAAAGGCTGGCCCATTCTCCAAAGTTACAATTCGTGTCGATATTTACAGCAACAAAGATGGCGCCCAAGAAGGATGTCGCAATATTAGATGAACACACAATAGGATATTTAAAGATGGTGGCTGAGTTTGGAAAGGCTGGTCCGTTCTCTAATCAAATAATCAGTGCTGATATATACAGCAATTAAGATGGCCCCAAATAGGCCGCCATGGTACTAGGTGTCCTCGCTGTAGGATGTCTTACACGAATTGAGTGCGAGTTGAGCAGTGAGTTTTGGCGACACTGAGGGAGGGAGCAATGGGGAGACTCTGTGGAGTTGGCTACAGTTGGGCGAATGCTCCTTATGCAGTTCTAAAATTTCTTTTAACAGATACGACTCTTTCAACTAGATTGATTAAGTGGACAAGCAGACTCTTTCCCAAAAGACTTGAATGTGGTTTTTAACATGATAAGTGTTAGTGTAGTGGAGAGTGGGACATGGTTCCCACTCTCCATGGTTCTATTGATGGAAGTGGTATTTTGACGTATTGGCATATGGATTACAGCCGTGACATGTTGTGTAATTATTACTTACAGTGGTACAGTCCCAAGCCTAATAACTGCATAGCACTTGTGAAAGTTTCCTGGGTGTGCGGTAGGAGGCTCATATGTGAATTTAATGCATAGGAGGTGTGGGTATTAATAGGGGACTATAATATGTTCTCAATTTTCTTACAGAATCATTTGAATAAAAAGACAGGTATTTGTAACACAATTGGTGTTTTGGAATCTTTGGTGATGCTTATGTTTCTTGGTACTATGTTTTGGACAATGTTTGTGTTGATTTAACTTAAGATACACACCTTAATGATTAGGGAATTGTAGTATATGAGCACATGGAGGATTTTTTAGTTGATGAAGTGGCAATAGGCATGTGATACAAGTGACTACAGATGTACATTTGAGTAATTATTGAATGATAAACAATGTATGAAATAGGTGTTTACTGATGTAATGATTATGTCTGATACTCTAGACTTGTGTACGCATTTAACTGGTGCATGGGTTTGCAATATACAGCTGTTCTGATTTTGATATGAGGAGCATGCACATTATGTCACAGGGTGATTATTTTTACACTGAGAGCATATGTTTGGCCTATGTAAAATACAATCTTCTATTTCATTTCAGCCCCGATGAAGTCGTAGGGGAAGATGCTCAAACAACAAAACACGTTTTGGCAGTGGGCAGAGGACCAATAAAGAAACACCTTTTGGCAGTGGGCAGAGGACCAATAAAGATTGAATATTGACCAACCATAAAAACCAACATCTGAATAATTTTTCAAACTGTGTACATAATTTGGGTGTGTTTAAGGCTGTGTAACTGTTTATTAAACCCTAGGGTTCAGCTGGGGATGTTGGTAGGGCATCCTCCCTTTTAAGCACTGCATCACGTGGTTATCTTTGGAAATAAAGTGTGCACTGTAAAGAGAGTACCTGAATTCCTAAAAATCACCCTCTATTTGGAGATTAACAGTTCGTGAACAAATTTATGTTTTTCAGCTTGCCAAACCAAAAAGCCTACCAGAGAAATGTGTTCATGAGAAGTAATCAAATTGACCAGGTGTCATATTGTGATTATGTAGGGGTGAGATTAACTCCAAATTTAAATTGGGCTTAGCAATTCTAAAAAAACATGTATGTAGGAAGCTGACTCTGTAAATACTATACCAAAGTAAGGTATATTGGGCACAGAGTCCAGTGGATCCCCAAAGGTAGGCAGAGGCTAAAGTAGATAATGGTAAACTACCTTCACCCCTCATCCATGACCCCGCATGCTGTCACAACGTGGTCGTAACAACGAACCGCGTTGTGACAACGCATACCATTACTCCGCAAGTCGTTACAATGACTTGCGGAGGGGGGAGAAGGCGTTGGATTTAAAATCCAACACCTTCCCTACAGTCCGCACAGACTGGAGTTGGAATAGTAATTTTTACTATTCAAAAATCCAGCGCCCCCCACCGCAAGTCGTTATAACGACTTGCGGGGTAATGGTATGCGTTGTCACAACGCGGTCGTTGTTACGACCGCGTTGTGACAGCATGCGGGATGATGGTATGCGGAGTGAAGAGGCATATTCGTAGATAATACCTTACTCTCTATTTGTGGTAATGTGGGCGAGCAGTAGAGCTTTATCAGAGGGTAGTGTTTAGCATTTATTGTACACACTCAGGCAAGAAATGATTTCACACACTCAAAGACTGAACTCTGACCAATTTGTTTTATATAAAAATATTATTTAGAACCAAGCATGGCCTGGAACAGGTAAGTGAAATAATACTTTACAGGAATAATACAGTTAAATGCAGTTGTATGTAACTGGCTTGGATACAAGTAAGACAGCTATTCAGAAACAGTTAAAATTACTTTTCAGTTACTTTGCAGTTACTGTATGATTACTCATTAGATTACTTTTCATGTTACTTTTTCTACTCAGTGTGATATGCCAAGAGATCACATTGGGACATTTCCTAAATAAAAGGTAAGTAAATCAGGTTTTTGTGAGTACACAGTTTCTTATGATGTCATATAATTTTCCAACCCCACACGTAGAAATTATCACAGAAAAGCAGTCAATGCAATCCTATGGGAGGAAATGAAGTTATCGATGTACAGGTAAGTACTTAGGTTTGGGAGTTGATTTGCTGGGGTTAAAACAAGGGTTCTGCCAGGGTCAAGGATGCGCTCCAAGAGCACCCTCAGAGGCACTAGGGGCATCCGGGTGCAGAGTGCTGAGGCGCAATGTTATCCATTGGAGGACAAGGAGCCTCCGGTTGGTGACTGCTCACGAGCAGGCCACAAGGTTGAGGGAGCAAAGCTCCTGGATGAATATGCCACGTTACATCACATGCTTTTTTAACGCATGCCATTACAACGTGGTCATTACAACGACCACGTTGTAACAACACATACCATTACAACTCAAGTCGGAACAACGACTTGCTTTAGGGGGGGGGCGCTGGATGTTGGAATAGTATAATTTACTATTCCAACTCCAGTCTGTGCAGCAGTAGGGAAGGTGTTAGATTTTAAATCCAACACCTTCTGACCCCTAAAGCAAGTTGTTGTTCCGACTTGCGTTGTAATGGCATGCGTTGTTACAACGCGGTCGTTGTAATGACCACGTTGTAATGGCATGCGTTGTGTTGCATGCGGTGTAAACAATGTTTACCCTTCTGGTTATAAGCCCAGGGCAATGGGGGTTCAAGTTGGCACCCAAGGTGTACCTACAGTAGCACTAGGGCGGCTGGGTTCAGGGTGCTGTTTTGGTGTTGGGTGCTCTGTTACTTTCAATGGGGATTCTCTGGTTTGAACAAACTCTGCAGGCTCGGGCACAAAGATCTTCTGGAGGTGACCACCGGTTGGAGAGGTAAGTTGGGATGTCGTGGGATGCCGGTACACCGTCGGTTGGGCCACACAAGGCAGGGGGGCATCAGGTGCAGGGGTGTCTTTTGGCTTCTGGTTTTTCTTACCGGATCTGGTCGCGGTCGGGGGGATCCTCCAGAAAGGGGCTTAAGGCATCGTCGGGTGACTTGAGGCAGGTCGGGGATCACCAGATCCCAGGTCAGGTCGGGACAGGCCAGTAGGGCAGGGGACAAGTCAGATGGTGTCCTCCTCTTCTTCCTTCAGCACAGCTCTTTGGTCCTTCTTCTTCTTGTTTCTACTTGTCTGAGGAGGCAAGGTTCGAGGTTGCCCCTAAATACTAGATTTAGGGGTGATTCAGGTAAGTACATGTTGGGACCAATGGGTCCTTTTCTTGGGGTGGGTACACCCGCTAATATGCCACCCTCCAATAGGAGGGGTATAAGCCTCACTCTGGTTGAATTGGTCCCCCCATCTTCAAGATGGTGGGAACTAAGAGTTGTGCTTCACCTCGCCTCCCCCACCTGAGGGGTGGGGTTGGCAAAGGTGGGCACACCTCTCCTCCTATCTTGGTTTCCCGCCAATTCTCCTGCCTAAAGTGGGGGTCAGAACCTGTGGGGGCCACTTGCTGGGAGCAGCAAATGGCTGGTGTAGCCTACAAAGGCAGCACTCCTTTGAAGCTTCCCCTTCTTGGACCCTAGGCACCTCTGCCCAGGATGTGCTTTGTTTGAGGACCCCGAGTGCGGGGTCCAGAAACATGTCTGAGGGTGGCAACTGGTGAGCAGCCAGTCAGCCAAGACACTAGAGTCAGGGTGTTTTTCAGGGGGCATCTCTAAGATGCCCTCTGATGGTATTTTTCATTAAACCCACACTGCCATCAGTGTGGGTTTAATGTGCTGAGAAGTTTGATATCAAACTTCCCAGTTTTCAGTAAAGCAATTATGGTGCTTTGGAGTGCGTAATGACAAACTCCTAGACCATAAACTCTTTATGGCTTTGCTGCACTTACAATGTCTAAGAAAGGTCTAAGACACTGTGGGGGTAAAGAGCTCATGCACCTGTACCCTCACCAGTAGTATAGTGCACCCAGCTAGAGGGGTGGGTGACCTATGCAATAAGCAGTGGGTTGTAGGCATGGCACACAGGGATGTGTGCAATGTTGACTCTTCACTTTGTTCTACAGCAAAATATGCAGCCTGCAATGGCAGTATGTGTGTGTCAGGGTATAGGGCCTCTTAGGGTGGCACAATATGTGCTGCAGCCCTTTGATGCCTTTGCTGGTCACAGTGCCCTTGGTACCTATGGTACCTTTTACAAGGCACTGATATGTGGCCAGAGAGTTGCCAATTTGGTTGTGCAACAGTACAGGTTTATGGAAAAAACATAGGCCCTGGGTTGGCAGGAACCCAGGGCACACTTAGTCAAAGAGCATCAACATCAGACAAAAATTAGGGGGCAACCATGCAAAAAGGAGCACTTTCCTACAGTGTAATACTGATGCAACATACAGCGAACATTGTAAAGATACACACACAAACACTATCGAGGAGTGTAGCACAGGCCTTAGAGATTGATAACTTAAAAGCCTTAGGTGGAGCCTTATGTGGCGCAAAACTCTTGGGGTGTACAAATCCAAATATTTTGCGAGCAGAAGAAAACAAGTTTATTCAATCACTTCTGGGCCTCCTTGCAAGCACACCTATGACTCTGGGGTGCTTAGATCTGGCACATCAAAGAACTGACTGGAAAATAGACTATAGGCTTTTGATTTACTGGTACTGATTGTGAACAACGGCAGTCTTAATATCATATTGGGTGGGAGCAAGTGATCTTATTTCCCCTGCATGTGTCCACAGGATCCCGTGGCTGAACTCTGTAAAATCATTACTGTGGAGACTAGGTCTGGAGAAAGTTTGGGTTACTCCAGAAGAAATGAATTCCATCCCCAAAGCAGGCCAGAAAGAAATATATTGGGAATATCTGATGGTCCAAAGGTTAACAAAGTGCAGAGGGTCTCTGACCTCAGAGTTCTTGGATGTAAAACCCTTTCCATACTGTGAGACTTCAAGAGACGTAATCACGCCCCCCCCCCCCCCATACACACACCCCTTGCTTGCAAACTGTATATCCAGTTAGGAATAAAACCCTTCCCATAAACGCTTTTGCAGCAAATGGTCAGTTGCTAAGCCTGGGAGTGACCGTTGCCCTATTTGTGTAGAGACATCAAAATGATGAATTCACATGTTATTCTTCTGTACAGCATAACATTATGAAAGAACAAAGTGGATAGCACCTCTATGCAGGAGGTCGGGTACAACTCGGCACAAAGAGTCCTCCTAATCCTTAGTTCAGATACAAGCAGACTGGTGGAATACTCCATATGTCAGTTTGGATCTGGCACAGGAAGTGCATTCTAATGAATGACTGAATGCTATCATTTTTATCCCAAGGAGGAGGCTTGTGTGACCCTATCTGTAAGCCCTCTTCTTTGTACTTTCGTATAATTGGAGACCATTGCTAGGCACAGTCTCCTAAATTATGCTTTCTGCAGAGTGTTTGTCATAGAATGAATGAATGTGATTTTTTAAATAGACAACAGTGACTGAATTATGCTGCGCCTGTTACTGCACTTTATTGCCTTTTGCACAGTGTAAGGGAGAAGTGCTTTGGGAAGCGAAGAGTCACGTACTGGAAATCTTGTGGTGGTCCTAATAGAAAATGGTTTTGTGGTCTTATTTTTTAGCCTCCCTTTATGTACAGACTCAGTCATTTGAGCTTTTTGTATACTGTTTGCTATATAATGAATTTATGTGATTATTTTCAAACAGACAACAATAGCTGACGTATGCAAATTCGGCTATTGGCAAACTACAAGGGAGTTGCGTTTAGGGGAGCTAAGAGTTCTTTATCAAGAACATTTTAAGTTACTGCCAGGATAGAGAAAATTGCTTTTTATCTTGCCATTTTTATCACCTTCTGCTTCCTAAATTGGTTTTAGTTTGCATTTAGTTATTGCAATCTGTATTTAAATTACAAGAGATGATTTTTATATACTTTCCCTTTCTGTTTTTAATTTGGTGAGGCATTAAAATCAATGTAACCTAGCTTCCTCGGGGAAAGTATGCATTGTATTTAAAAATATGATTTTTTACTGCTTATACAGAATAAATTACGGAACTGTTGGCCTGCAAAAATATATGTTAAACAGCCAAAACAAGGCAATATTTGGTACAGACATATGACATGTTACTACTGTTGAACCACTATGGTATGGTGGTTTGTTACTATGTAAACGTATTCGTGTGATGATTTTATGTCTGATTGTACTTTTTTTGTCATATTTTGATTGTACTTTGATGATCATGTTGATCGAAATAAAGCTGTTATTATGATGGTATTGTAATTAATACGTAATATGTTTCAAGTCTTGGATTTTGTACCATATTTAAGACTTTTTAATATTGTCCTGCCAAAGTATTATAGGGAAAAAAGCCACTACCACAATATTGTAAAGGTAAATATGTATAGGTAAGTATAGATTTACTAGAGGCCACAGGAGAATGTGCAACAGTGGAGCACAGGGTGAGCTCCTGTCCTTCTGGGAGTCATAGGGTGACGTGCAGCAGGAAAGAACAGAGCACATTTGTTGTGCACTAGGAATGACCGAACGATGCTCCTAAAAAGGTGATATGTATTGGGTAAGCACTGCTGGAACAGATGCCTCGTAGAAGCCCTGGGTGCTGTGCATTAGGCGAGAACTAGGTATTGTGTATGAGGTGAGAACTGAGTGTTGTGTCGCAAGGTAGAGTTAGAGCACGACAATCCAGTGGCAGTGTGCATTAGAGAACGTTATGCTGGCACTGTGTCAAGTGCAGCAAGAGGCCTGTATTTTGGGGCATATTCTGATGTCCAATACAGGAAAGATGCCACTTTTAACACATTGCGATCATCCTGGGGTTTTGGCTATTAGCATTTGGTATGATGTTGTTCAATAATAACTACTCATGCCAAAATGGAAAGTGGTGTTAAAAAGCTAGTAGTAACTGAAGTTATTATACATGGCACAGGTCACATAGCAGCAATGTATATGGACTGACAGTTAAAACACAAACATAGTGCGCTCCATGAACCCAGAGTCATATTTACAACTTAAGTGGCAGAGCGTGGCGTTAAGCCAAGAAGGCTAACGCCACACCCCGTCACTTTAGAAATGCAGGGCTGCACCATATTTACAACAATACGGTGCAGCCCTGCGTTTCTCTCTGTGCTGGCGCTACATTTAGCTGCATAGGCACAGGCACCCTTGCACCATAGCTCAAGGGTGTCTGTGTTGTGGGAAAAGATTGTTTATGTGCAGGAAGGAGTCCCTTTCTGCACATAAACAATCATAAATGGAGATTTGAAACATTTATGTGTGCTGCTTGTGTCTCTTTAGGAGGTGTGCTGTGATTCTGACGTAGACGGTATTGCCGTAGTCCAGTCGGTTGTGATGAGGGCTCGTTACACGGTGTGTCTCATGTGTAAGGGTAGCCACTTGAAGATCTTAAGTAGCATGTGCAGTTAGGAAGCAGGTGGAGGAGGCGGAGTTGATCTGTGATTTCATGGTGAGCTTGTTGTCAATGATGATTCCGAGGCTTCTGGTGTGGTTGGAGGGAGTGGGCACGGGTCCTAGGTCTGATGGCCACCAGGACTTGCTTCATGTGTTGCTGCTGTTGCTAAAGATCAGTACTTCTGTCTTGTCTGTGTTCAGTTGCAGGCATTTGGCTTTCATTCAGTTAGCGAAGTTTCTCATGCATCTGTGAAAGGTGGTTCTAGTGGGGTCATCAGTGAGTTAGAGGATGCGTTGGGTGTCGTCTGCGTAGGACATTATGTTGAGACCGTGGGATCTGACGATGTTGTCCAGCGTAGTCATACATGCATTGAAGAGTGGAAGGCTGAGCCCTGGAGGACATGGCAGATGATCTCCTTGGGGTCAGAGGTGAAAGGTGGGAGGTGGATCCTCTGGGTTCTCCCAGTAAGGAGGAAGGTGATCCATCTGAGCGCATCCCCCTTGGATGGCGATGTGGTGATGTCTTTCAATCAGTGTGTGGTAGGATACGGTGTCGAAGGCTGCTGAGAGTTAGAGTATCAACACTGCTGTTTCTCCTCGGTCAAGGAGTGTTCGGATGCTGTTGGTGGCTGCTATCAGGGCAGTTTGGTGCTATGATTGCTACGGAAGCCAGATTGGGAGGTGTTGGGTACAGGGTTTTTTTTGGGGAGTAGTCGACGTGTTTCCAGGCATTGGGAAATGTTGCAGTGGTGATAGAGGTGTTCAGTAGGGTGGTAAGTTCCTTGCAGATCCTTTGGTTTATAAGGTTGAAGATGTGGTGTGGGCATGGGTCTCCGGGAGCTCCCAAGTAGATGGATTTTATGGTGGAGGTGGTGTCCTGGGTGGAGAGGATATTCAAGGTGGTCAGTGTGTGGTTCACATTGGTTACATTGGTGGCATATCTGTCAAGGAAGTCCGTAGGTGTGGGTTAGGGTTCGAAGTTTCTGTATATGGTTGTGATCTTGTCATGAAAGAAGTGGGAATGGTTGACGCACAGCTCCTGTGAGGAAGTGATGTTGTTTTCACTGGCAGCCAGGTTGGAGAATTCCTTAACGATGTTGAAAAGTTCTTTGGTGTTGATGCATACTGCAAGGGCTTTTTATTTTTTGTTGCCCTCAGCAGGCGGAGGGAGAGGTTGCGGGAGGTCTTGAAGTCTGCCCTGTCGGAGGTGTCCATATTGGTGTGCCATCTCAGGTGGAGAGCATTGGTTATCTTTCGGTGGCAGTGGGGGCTGGAGATGCTGAAGTGGACGATGGAGTGATCAGTCCATATGAGTTCTGTGACATAGCTGTATTTGACGTAGTTGCTGGAAGTGAAAATTGGGCTCTTCGTGTGTCCTGCATGTGTGTTGGATCATGTATGATCTGAGTCAATTTAAGGCTGCTCATACTGTTGAGGAGGTGCTCAGTATTTTTGTCATTGGGGTCATCGATGTGGAATTTTAGGTCACCGAGGAAAATGTAGTCCTTGGAGTCTAAGGCTAGGGGCGCAATGAAGTTTGCAATGGTGTTGCCAAAACTCGAGCACAGGCCTGGGGGTCAGTATGTGAGGGTGCCTCTGATGGTTGTCTTTTCATCCATGTGGAGCTTGAAGTTGAGATGTTCCATGGGGTGGTGGTGTTGTGGTGGTGGTGGTACACTGTATGGTCTCTTTGTGGATGATCGCTTTTCCTCCTCCCGGCCTGTTGGTGCAGTCCTGGTGAGTGATTTTATATCTGTTGGGGATCGCTGTGGCAATGTCTGGAGCGAATGTGGGGTTGAACCAGGTCTCAGTGAGGAAGACAATGTTGGGTGCGAGGGTGGAGTTGAGGTCCCATATTTCAGTGGAAAGCTTGCACAGTGAGCCTGTGTTGGGAAGGGCGCATGCAAGTTGGTTTGTTTGTTCAGGTGATTTCTGTGGTGTGTTTTTGGGATGGTACTGGTCGGTGGGCTGGTGTGTATGCAGTGTCAGGTGAAATGACAGTGGGTGCAGGTGAAAGGCCATACCATAGATCATGGGTCAGCATGATGGCAGTGCTTGTTGCGCTGTCCGGGGTTGATGGTGTAGATCTCGGCGATGGTCTATCTTCGGGGAGTGAGAGGGCCAGGTGCAGTCCAAGCGTGGACAGGTGCAGACGGTGCACCTTCAGCATGCCAGCAGCCTGTCCGCTGAGAGCGGTCGCACTGAGGCTTGCATTAAGTAGGTCCTGGGGTGGAAGGGGCTTTTGTTATCAAGAAGAACGGTGAGTTGGAAATCCTGGTTGGGAAAACTCCAGCTGGAAAACCAGGGCAAGGTAGATGTCCAGGTGGCTACACAGGTGGTATGCTTTTGGTGTGTTTGGAGATGCTAAGTTCGATATAATCACTGTATTTAGATTTCTTGTTGAGCACTGTTGATTCCTTGACAAAGACACTGATAGACCAAAGATGCCAGTCATCCTTGACCAGTGAGAGACAGGGGAGAAATCTTTCCCCAAACGCATGGTACACCAAAGAAAAACCCAAACCTAATGAATTGACTGGGTTACACTAATTTGCTCAAAAAGAAAACCAATACAATGAGATGCCAGACACATTTTATATGACTATTAAGTGCACGGTGGCAACTGGAAGCGTCACCCTTTCCTCAGGCAATTAAGAAAGACATTAAACAGACATTTTTAGTGCCCAGTCATTGACAGGAGGACTGCCAGGTTCAACACATATGGATGGTTGCTATTTGTCCCTTGCTTTTACTCTGAAAGTTTGGATCTGTGTGGTACCACGGCCGGCAAAAGTTAGCACATCACAGCTCCATTCCCTCCACTTGATAAGAAACGGTTCTAGTGGGCCTACAGCACAATGCTTTTATTGAAGGGTGTCTGCTAGGTGGATTTGTGTAGTGATGAGTGCCACTTAGCGACTGGCCGTGTTGATTAGAAGGGTCCATTGCATTGTATTAACTAGCAACCTTATCATGCCATTGTAAGAACAGGGATATGTTGTAACAATTTCAGGTTTTGCCAAACTTCTTTGTTATTAAGTCATGTTAATGAACTGAATTTGAGCAGGGGTCTCTACCAAAGGTCCTGTGGAAATGAGAGTGGACACCCAGGCTGAGGAGAGAAAATGATGAAGGAGTTGGACAGATTTTTCCTCCTTTCAGGGGATTCCTTATGTTTCAGCTCCACAGACCGTAGTCATGACTCCACAAGCGGAGTCTTCTGCCAGAAGGCCAATTAAGACGCCGCTGTTTACTAGAGCTAACTAAAACCCAAATTCAGTGAGTCTTAATGATTAAAGTACGGTATATTTTTATTATGTGAATTGTGGGCATCTGCACATTTTCACCTGTGCAAACCATTGTCAGGACTTGTACCATTCCTCCGTCCATCTTGTTATCATGTGAAGACCTACCATCTTTTTCAATTACCATCCTCTTCCAGCCAGGCAAGCTTTTCATATACAAATATATTGCTAAGGTTACTCAGTGTATCACTTACTCAAAAATAACTTCATTATGTTAATAAATAACCTAGAATTCACATGACAAAAATATTTTACAGTACCTTGTTTGGAGGAATTTTGTGGATTGTCAAATTAATGTAGAGTACGTAGTCAGAAGGGAGGACAGAGCACGGATCCTTGTTCACAAAGGCAAGCTGAAAAGCCTCCCAGATCTGTGAACAGTTCTTCTCTCTGCAAAAATGACAAATGTTTCATCAAAGTTTCAAACATTATCAGTAGCAGAAAAATAGAATGTATGCATTCCAGTTGCGTATAATAAGTAAACCCAGATAGAACATTATGTAATGTATACAAAGTAGATATACTTTAACACAGTTGTGCAAGCTCAAAGGGCACCTTGCATCACCACCTCAGCCCTCGGGTTTGAAGTCAGATGGGAGAAAGTCTTAAACCTATTGGTAGAGAAGGCGTGGAGGTTGGAGCACAAAAAATCTTCTTGTGACAGGCAGTTTTCAGCATGCCAAGAACTGCCCCAACGCCATTCCACCCTCCTTCTAACACATCTCCTTCGCACAATGCTTATCATGCATTTCTTTATACGTTTTTAGGTCGAGCCTAGCGTTGCAGTGCATGCGCTGCTCGCTTTGCGAACAAAGCAATACCAAAGGGGATGATGGAAGCATGCAGTATTCAGTATAGGGTGGAAGTTCCGCGCACTCTCCGCCCATCTTTTTCATTGGCTTAGGTCCTAAATGCTGCCTTCCGATTGGTTTTAGGCTTGTTAGTCTCTCCTCATGGTGGCCATGTCCTCATTTGTATCCTTCCATAGTTACTGGCCCCTTTACTCCGAACACTATTTTCTTCCTTGTCTCCCCTTGCCCCCTCCCACAGTCCGTGACTTCTCAGCCCCCTCTTGCCCCCCCTCTCCTGTTTGTACCATCTCCTCCGCCAGCACTCCTGTTTCCAATGCAATTGGTCTCGCGTAAATGCGAGTCCTATTGCATAGCAAATGCTTGTTGGTTCTTCTGCTCTCCACTCATCACACATTGACCAGCTTTCTTTCACTCAGCTACAATGGCATGACATTGGTTCTTGTTTCTCTCGCCTTCAAATATACAAATATAAATACTTATAAATGCAGCAGGGCGCTGAACCTAGTCCATAAGTTGATATCCTGTTAACTTTAGCCAATTGCAAACAATCCTTTATCAAATGCTGTATGAGGTTCTCGAACCTGCTGGCTTAGGAGGCAATACAAAACAATTATCATATCATTGACAGCCACGTCCCATAAGAAACTTTCAGTTTCACAGGAAATAAACCACACAACATTATGAATGACTAAGGGCCTGATTTATAGTTTGGTGGACGGGTTACTCTGTCACAAGCTTGATGGGTATCCCGTCTACATTATTACAAGTGCATTATGACCTATGGCACTAGTAAGACCAGCAGCAGGATATCAGTCACGTTTGTGATAGAGTAACCTGTCCACCAAACTCTAAATCAGGACCTAAAATCTCAGGGATTCCCTCTTCCAGAAAAGGAACTTCGAATGCAGGTTTGCGCTCCAGTCTTATCTTTTCATTTGATGCACATACTGCTCTTGGTAATTCTTCTTCCTAGGTGGCCACTGTGAGCTAAATCCACAAGTTTGTCAGATAAACCCAAGAGGGGTACCAACGTCCCCCAGCAAATCAACTTGCCTTTCTGCAGACTTTATTAATCCCTCAGATCCCAGAATTCCTGCACTCCCTCCTGAAATGGTTCTATTACCTCCATTGGGGTAACGAAACTTGAGGACACCCCCCTGCAAGGTACATGGAGGGGCCCCTTTCGGACTCAATCAGGAGCTCTCTAGACTGAATATTGTGCTGAGGGGGTCCCCTGGAGCTTGGGGGCCCCACCGCACCGCTGGGGCTGCGGGTGCCTGTGTTACGACACTGATATCATGATAAAACAAACTCCTTAACTTAAATAAGTGTCTTATCTACTTTTGCGCTTTCACCCACTCATTCCTTCTGACACTTTCAAATTAATTACCAGATCCACCTGCCCCTCCTCCTCTAAAACTTGTTAGCGCAACCAAGAAAGACACTCTGCCACAACATTTCTTAATCTTGGTAAAAATTCAGCAAACAATTGGAAATATGAGACACCCCTTAAAATGAAAAAAAGTGGCTTGAAATTTCTCTGCAAACTAAAGTGCAAACCCACAGGAAATAAACCATAATGCATTTTAAACCAATCAGAGGGGAATAATCTCACACATTAACAGATTATTCCCTCTCCTCCACTTTAAGATCTAATAAAGCTAGTTCTACACCCTCCCTTTTCCATCCACCACTGGTGAAAGCAACACCCTTGGAACCACTGGTGATGAGAACAGTCCCTTCCAAATGAAGACAGCCCACAAATTTCTGGCAATAAAGGTAACACTACAGTATTCCAACTGGTTGACCTAACACTCGTTTGTAAAAGAAAGTTCTTAATAGTTCCACTCTTTTAGGGAATTTCATAACACATTTCGGTTAATATTTCCATAATCTTTGGCCTTTGGATCTGGGGCTTCCTCAACAGCAACCACCGACTCATTTTGGCTTCAACTCAACCTTTGAAATGGTGTTGCCCTCAAATTTGTAACTAAACAGTTGCTTAATTTTCATGTCTCCTATTTTATTGTGAAACCCTTCTTCTCATAGCTTGGACCAGAGTGATGTCATGTTCCTCACTCTGTGTTCCATAAGCAGCATGTGTCATCATGAAAACATGGAACGACTGGTAAATCTTGAATTATCCCTTTCCTAACTCACTGCAAAATGGTTCCAAAAGATGACAGCACGAGTGGAAGTCTGTACGAAGGATAAGCTTTCAAAAGTGTAACAAAAGATGTCAAGCGGTTCCCCCATCATACTGAAGATCCCTGTTGGGCCAGGCATGGCTATCAACCCGGATGTTCTGGATCAAATCATTCGTTTACAGAAGCCATCACTGGTCTTGTGCACAAGGACCAATGGCCACGGTAGCCACTACAGCCACTCATTATTTTCCATAGCAACATTTTCCATCAACTTATAGAGCTCTGCTTTCGATAGCACCACCTCATTAACGGTGGTAACATTTCCACTATTGTTGCCACTGGTACAGCTTCCTCCACCCCCTAATTCTGTGATAAAAGCATTTTGGAAAACCTAGTTCATTATTAAAACATTCCGAAATTTGGAAACAAGTTTCTTCTGCATTAAGATCACAGTCACAGGTTCACTGCAATTGGGAAATCTTATCTGCTATTGAGCACCACTTAAAGAATATTTTCATATGATCTAAGCCTTCCCAGTCAATAGGCTCTTTATCATAACCACCTAATTTAACATCTACCTTCTGCAAATTCCTACCCTCCCTACCAAACGTTTGCTTATAATCCACCATATCAATCCAGTTATAAGGAAAACCTGAATTTCAGGTACACTCTCCACATTACCATCAAACTTAATATCAGATCTTAGCATCAGAACTGCTTCTTCTCCCTGTCTCTTAAATACCAACCTCCAGTGCCAAAGATGGACATCTGCTTCAAATTCCGCATGGAGCTGCAACTGCTGAAAGCACCCATCTGCATCCGGGCTGGGAGGCGGCAATCATAGAAGATAAGTGCCCTATTTGTGCAGGTCTTCCATGCTGATATCAGCCCAGAGGTCTACGTCCCCAAGAGTGAGACTACGGATGCTGTCTTGCCTCATTGAAGTTGCTTCTGTAGAAAGTTAGCGAAACACATCCCATGAACCGCAAGAGCCACATTGCCACTGACCAGTTAGAGTGGGGCTTAGCCAATGTGAAGGCTGCAAGACAGAATGCACAGAAGTACATCTGCAGTAAGAACACTGGGCTCTTACCTTTGTGACTTCTTTGCGGCAAGAACTGTTGATCAGATCTATGCATTTTACAGTGGGGGTAATACAGAGTGAACTGCACCAGTGCAGAATCAATGCCTGTGCCAGAGCCTCATACGAGCCACAGTAGGCATTACGAAAACTCCTGGGATGGGGAGAGGGCACTGGAGGGGTTTTAGTGCTTCTCTGAGAATTCTAGAGGAGTTTGCAACTCTGGCACTGTAGCCAAAATCAACTGTTTACTATTTCATTTTGCTGTAAGATTGAAGTACTTTCGTTATACTAAGATAAGCAACTGGCAGGACAGTACGCTATTGTGTATGTTGATTGGCTGTTGAGTTCGGAGCTCTGGTCCCCACACTAACTCACTGTGAAGCATTTAACTGCTTGCCTTCGCTACCATGAGGGTCAAGTGCTGAAACTGTGTATTTGATGCCATTTGTAGAACCATATTAGGATGTGCCCCATGACACCAGTGGCAAACAGCCCCAGCCACCACTAGGGTTGCCCAGTTGTCCCTGTCTGCCTATGGAAACCCCACATGGGGTGTGACAGCAGGAAAATGCAATGTCTACAACATTTAATTTCCTCACTTACCACCCATTGGCACTTCCTCCCTTCCAGCATGTGGCATGACAGTTGGACCTCACAAATAACACAAAAGTGTGCTTTAAGACTCACATACATGACGACTTGCTGAACCACAGAGCAAGCTGACCTTTAAGTGGAGATGTGCACTTTCCTTCTTTCAGTAGACAGGTAGAAAGTGTGGGTATATGATAATGTGATACCAAAGCATGATCTGTTAAACCTTTCCTGTTTTTGAAAGATAAATCAAACTGTGAGAAGGACTTTTAGAAGGCCACGAGGCAATTAGGGGCTACTGGCTCCAACCGTGGTGGTTCAGGCCTTTTATTCCTGATGTCCCAAGCCTGACCTACTTTGTAAACTAAGCAACTGGACCAAGTACCCCTTCTGCACTTGATTCTCGGTGGTAGCTGTGGATCAGCAGTCAAAGGCTCCCTGGGAGGGGGGGGGGGGTGGATACAGGTTAGTGAACACGACTCATAACTCAAAGTGCACTCAGCAATTTCAATAAATCAATGTCCAGTCAAATACTTGTTTTTACATGAAAAAGAAGAATTTTATTTCTAACTCTTCGTGTTCAAAGAAATAACGGCATTCATAGGCAACAACACAATCCCTTTGAGGTCAGGGCTCTAGTGTTTATCTATCAATTCGCTGTCCCACCCTCTTCTTTGCAATGTGGTAGGGGGTATTCCCTATTTACTGGTGGCTGCAGCCAGGGAATGCTCACTAGAAGGCCGTACTCAAGCATTTCCATTTGACGATTTAGGATTTAGTCAAAAGTTTCTATGGTGCCGCAGCACCTTCAGCAGTGAGTCCCCCGGGGCCCAACAGGCCTGATTCAAGTCTCCCCCGCTTGTGCAGCGGCAGCGACAGCTGCAGAGCAAGACCTCTGACCTCTTGGTCAGAGACCTGCTCTGTCCCCCAGCAGCTCCGCCGTTGTTCCGCTGCTGTTGACCCCGATCACCTCTCTAGTAGGTGTTTGAGGACCTCAACTGCTGTCTTTCTTGTGGTGTGCCCGTCTTCTGTCTAGTCTGTGCACATTTTTCTGTTGTGCCTGTTTTTTCTGTCTTATCTGTTATTGTGCCTCTGTTAGTTCCTTTCTATTTGTTTGTTTGCTTTTTTGTGACTTCTGCCGTTCCCTTGCCCCTAGTGCTGCCCCCACAGCCCTGCCCCCCTGTTGCTTACCACTCCCGCCTCCGAGCAGCACTCCCCCCCTTCCCTGTTTAATGGCGCCAAAGACGTGTCAAAGGCAAGCCCCTCTGCACCCGTCAGTGACCCGACAGGGACTAGCGCCAGAGACCCTGGTTCTCCGGTCACCCACCACTATGACTTGGCTGCCCTCCTTGCACTCAACCCCGGGCGGAACAACAACTGCCAGCTGTCCACGCCGAATGCCACCCACGGCCAATTATCCTGACTTCACTGCCGCCAGACGTTCACCACCCTCCGCACCCCCATGGGCACCGCCCCCAAGTCAGATGCCAACACCTCCGAAACCCTGAAGGGCATCCCCCTCAACGTACGCTCCCTGCACAGACAGGCCATAGAGATCTGGGAGCTCCTGGACACCCTCTTGCCAGACATCACCTTCTTCACGGAAACCTGTATCAACACCTCCTCCGCCCCCGACATCGCTGCCGCCATCCCTGATGGATACAAGATCGAGAGGAAGGACCAACGCAACCACCCAGGAGGAGGACATGCCATCGCAAACAAGAGCTTTCTCCGACTCTCCACCTCCACCATGAGTGACTCCTTTTCCACCACCAAACACCTTCACTTCCAGGCCTAGACCAGCCCTAGAACCACACTTCGTGGCACCCTCGCCTACAAACCCCCGGCCCCTGCACTTCGATCGCCGCTACCATCACCGACCTCATCGCACCCCACGCCATCGTCTCCATGGACTACATACTCATCAGCGACCGAACTTCCACCTCGACAACCACAGCGACCCCAACTCCACCACCCTCTAGGACAACCTTGCAAACATAGGACTAAAACAGCTCGTCACCACGCCTACCCACAAGGCAGGACACACCCTCGACCCCATCTTCGCAAGTGGGAACAACATCCGTTTCAGCCACACTACGCTACCCCCAGGGACAGACCACCAATGCATACACTTCCTCGTCAACAAACCCACGCCGCCTAAACCTGCACCCCGGCCTCCACGAAGAAACTGGAGCAAAGTCACTGAAGAGCAGCACAACACCACCCTCAACCGTGATGCCCTCACCACCTCAACCGATGCCAACCTCGCAGCCAAAGAACTCCACAGATTGATCTCCAACTGCGCAGACGAGCTCGCATCCCTACGTAACCCCGACAGACATCGCCCCAGGAAGGCCACCTTGTTCACCACGACCTCCAAGAATCCAGACGCACCTGCAGACATCATGAGGAGAAATGTAGAAACAGCAAAATGCCAGAAGATCGCACCACCTACAAAAAAACACCATGAGGGAATACAACCAACACGCATCAGATCCACCAAAAGGACCTTCATCCAGAACAAGATCCTCAGCAACTCCAAGGAACTTTTCACCATCATCCAGGAATTCACCAAGCCCCCCAGCGAAACCGCGGACATCACCCCATCCAAGGACCTCTGCAACAAGCTTGGTTCCTACTTCCATCTGAAATCAAGGGCCCATATGGCAATTTCAACGACCAGACTCCTGACTCCGAAACCACTTTCCACTCCACTCCAGCAACACCATCTTTCCTCCTGGACCCCAGTCACCACCGAAGACACCACCTCGACCATGAAAGGCATCCACTTAGGAGCCTCCACAGATCCCCCCCCTGCACATCTTCCACAGAGCCGCCACTGCCATCGCTCCGGAACTACGTTGCACCATCAACCCCACCTTCGAGACCAGCATCTTTCCCGATGACTGGAAACGTGCAGAAGTCAGACCCCTATTGAAGAAGCCCTCAGCAGATGCCACGGACCTTCTAGAACTACCGATCCATCTCCCTCCTTCCCTTCGCGGCCAAAGTCACTGAGGAAACCGTCAACGCCGAACTACCAAAATTCATCAAAAAAACTCCATCCTCAACCCCTCCCAATCCGGATTCCGCAGCAATCACAGCACCGAGACCACTCTACTCACCGCCACAGACGACATTCGCACCCTCCTCGACCAAGGACACACCACAGCCCTGATCCTACTCAACCACTCTGCAGCATTCAACACTATCTCCCACTGCACACTAAATGCCAGACTCCATGACGCCAGCATACAGGGAACCGACCTCGACTGGCTCCACTCCTTCCTCACCGGCAGAACCCAAAGAATTAGACAATCACCCTTCCTCTCCGAACCCACGGAAACCAACTGCAGAGTACCCGAAGGATCGTCGCTCAGCCCCACGCTCTTAAACATCTACATGGCCCCCCTCGCCGCCATTGTCATACAGCACGGACTCTACATAGTATCCTATGCCGACGACACCCAGCTCATTCTCTCCCTCACCAAGGACCCCATCATCAACAGAGCCAACTGCCAGGAAGGAAAGATGGACGTCGCATACTAGATGAGCAGCAGCTGCCTAAAGCTCAACTCAGAGGAGACAGAGGTCCTCGTCCTCAAACCTTCCCCCTCTGGGCAACACCTGTTGGCCCACCTCAGCAGCCTTCCCACCCCCACGGACCACGCATGAAAACTCAGCATCGTACTCGACTCCTCCCTCTCCATGACCCGACAAGTCAGCGCCGTCACCTCCAGCTATTTCAACACCCTCCGCATCCTCCAAAAGACCTTCAAATGGATCCCCCCCGAATCAAGGAAGACTGTCACTCACTCACTCATAACCAGCAGACTGGACTACGGAAACACCCTCTATGCCGGGATCAACAAGTCTATGCTCTGCAAACTCCAGACCATACAGAACACAGCAGCCAGACTCATCCTCAGCATCCCTCAACACGAATACATCACCCAACACCTGTGGAACCTCCACTGGCTCCCCGTTGAGAAGAGAATAATTTTCAAGATACTCACCCACGCCTACAAATGCCTCCACAACACTGGACCCCAATGCCTCAATGAGAGAATCTCCTTCCACGTTCCCAAGCAAAACCTCCGATCCACCGACCGCACACTCGGCTTCCCTGATGTAGGTAACGTGGGTAGTAGTTTATCCACAGGTGGGGTGGCTCTCCAACCTTTGTCTTCCACTGGGTTTCTTCAGGGTCGTGTTCTCACACTGCACATGCACTTCTTCATCCTCTCAACATTGGCTTGACCCGAGTTGTGGATCTTATACCACTTTCTTAGTATATGGTTTGGACCCCACCTGGGGTTCACTGTGTATTCCCGGCTATTTACTGTGTTTCTTTGCAAAGTATTGTGTGCATTGTGATTATCTCTGGGCAGGAGATACCTAAACGTTTCGAGAGTATATTATAATAAATATATATTTTTATAAATACCTTGTGTGGTTCTTTTTCACTTAATCTATACTATAAAATTGCATTCTGGTAAAACAAACTGCTTTTATACTCCTTCTGGACTAAGCCTGATGGCTGCTCTCCACAGCTACCCCTTAGAGAGCTTTCTAAGGGTGTCCAAGACCTCTTAATCACCATAAGGGTTACCTGGACTGGTGCAAGGTGCCCACTTACATTAGTGGACAGTATGTACCAGGCCAGCTTCTCACAAACACCACATATAATCAGAGCATATACTAAAGGGTCATCGAAAAAAAGAATAGAGTGTGAACACAACACACTGTAAATGATGATATTCAGTTGCGGCCGGCACCGATCGGGGTGGCGGGGGGGCGGGGTCAGGGGTGGTTAAGGAGAATGAAAAGAATAAAAAAAATAATAATATACAAAAAAACGTACTGTTACGCTGCGTCTCTCCTCCGTCTCTCCTCCTCGTCCCTCAGCACCACCGTAACAGAACAGGTAGCACAACCAGGTTCCCTAAGGCAATCATGATTCGGCGCTCAGGCAGGGAATGTAATGTAAGTATGCATTTATAAAGCGCGAACTGTCACTCCGCAAGGAGCCTCCTGGCGCTGAGGAAACGAGGTAAGGGAAGCTGGGAAGGAAGTTCAAGATGGAAGAAAATTTAGATTAGCGCGAAGCAGTGGTGATCTGGGATATTGTATATCCAAGTTTTTAATGCCTTCCTAAAGAGGGATTTAGATTCCTGAAATCGTAGGCTAATAGGGAGTGCATTCCATGCTTTTGAACCAAGGGAGGCGACCGTTTTGCCTCCTTTAGTAATGAGTTTAAAATGGGGTGGTTTTAGGAGATTAGCTGAGGAAGATCCTGGTGGTGGTGTGGGGGGAGAAACGTGCTGAAAGGTACCTGGGCCCTGACCTGCAGGTGGCTTTATAGGTGATCAGGAGAATCTTAAAGAGGATTCTTTTATGGATGGGAAGCCAATGCAGGGTTTTGAGCACCGAGGATGCCGAGGATCTGCGTGGGAGCCTTAAAACCAGACGGGCTGCAGCGTTTTGAGCCACTTGGAATCTTTTTATTGTGGATTTGTTAGTACCCGCTAGCAGGCTGTTGCAGTAGTCCAAGCGCGAGAGGTCTAGGGCACTGTGACTGATTTCTTGGCTGCCAGTGGAATGAGATCAAAGAATTTCTTCAGAGACCTCATTAAGCTGAAGCAGGTACCTGCCGTGGTTAGAGCATGGGGGAGAAAAGATAGGGCGTAGTCAAACTAGACCCCTAAGTTTCTGGCTACTTTAACCATCTCTGGTGGAGGGGAGGTGCCTTCCGGCCACCAACTACCAGGGATGAAGGTAACATTAGTGCCAATGGGTAAGATTTCAGTTTTGTCGGTGTTACATTGTAGATGGTTTTCTTCATCCATTGTATGACTTGAGAAAGACACATTTTAAAATTAGTTTCGGTATTATTTTTGTCCAGAGAGACGATCATTTGGGTGTCGTCAGCATATGAGGTGACTTCGATTCCAAAGGATTTTATAAGGAAGATAAGGGGCGCCATATAAATGTTAAATAACAGAGGGCTCAAGTAGGAGCCCTGGGGGACCCCTGTAGTTATGGTCTTCTCCGTAGAGAGAAAGGGGCCTAGCGAAACAGTTTGTCTACGGTTGGTAAGAAAAGATCTGATCCATGCCAGGGCGGTACCCATGATGCCGCCGCGTTCGAGTCTTGCGAGAAGGATGTCATGGGAGATAGGAATGGGAGGCGGGGCATGTTCTCCATGCAGGCTGTAATGCAGCCTGGGTGGAGAACATGTTAAATACGCATGAATGTTTGGCCGGCCCCAGACGGCCGGCCAAACATTCATGAGCACGTGCAAAGTGTGCTCACCACTTCTCCAGCTCCTGTGTCAGAGCAGCCCTGCCCCTCCCTGCAAAGCTGCCACAGCAGGACAAAATAAAATGATAATAACCTATAGTTATTATCATTGTATTTTTGCATTATTTTGCTGCAGCACAGCAGTGGGGCGATGCTCCTCTGCCTTAGCAGAGGAGCCGCCACTCTGATATATTGGTTCAGTTAACATTAGAAGCTGAATATAAGGAAGCAAAAACAACTAGGAGTTGGATGATTTTACTGTATGGTTTTTTAGATTTGTATATAAATATTTGTGCATGACTAATATCTGTGTATGGAATAAAAGCAAGATGAAATTACATTTTGATAATAGGTGTTTTTTACTATCAGATATTTGTAGAGGTGAAGTACAAGATTACCTGGTTTAGAATAGAATTGAGAGGTCATATTTATAGTGTAACCTTACACGGCCGATGGAGGAAATCCCAGAACCATAGGAGAAGGACGCCTAGATCGAGAAAGCGCTTTGGAACCATAGCACTTTAAGAAAGCACTATACAAATGCTGATAGCATAACATAAAATAAACTGTATTCCTTTGTGACAAATACTTGGCCTCTCTATATTCAAACTGCACGTTTGATATAGAGTTTGGCACCATTCTCTGTCCACAAAAGTATCCTAAAGCCTGAACGACGGGTGATTGGAAGGTCCTCTAGATATACTTAAACTAACCCACGAGAAGGTGCATCAGAATAATCCTTTTATCTTTATGATCAGCCCATGGGAATATTTCAGAAAAACCTCGTTTACTTTGGTTATGGCTGGACCAAGAAGACCTTTGAGTTATGACTCATAAAACTGAAAACATTCTTTTGTTAAAGCGCAAGCAGCTGCATCCAAAATAGATGTCAGCAAAGACCATGAATAAAGCTACTTACCCGACAGAGGGATTTACAAGGCGAATGTAAGAGTTGCACCTCCCCATGACGATGCTCTCCAGGTTATGGGTGGTGCCCGCGCCAGTCCACCGCCTATTGGACACGGCCTGTGCTTGTCCAGCCTTGGCTCTGAGCACCAGAGCCAAGAACAGGGAAACCTTAAACACATGCATTGTGCAGAATTTAGATCCACATCTACAAGGTGTGAAGCGCCTGGAAAAAAGAAAAGTTTTATATACTAAGCGTGTCAATGTAAAATATAGGCCACCATTTTAAGACATGCTGTTAGTGCAAATACATTTGAGTGCCAACAGTCTGGTAGTCTGCCTAAATTAAGAAATGTGAACTTTATCACCTACCTTTTCTCTACCTCTGGTTGAAAGAAGAAATTTCAAAAACATGCTGCTTTTCACTTGAGCTCGGCAGAAATGCATTGCTGCTGCTCAAGGAGGAACTAGCTGTTTATTACAGCTCTATTAGGCTTTTATCTGTAACATTTGCACTTCGGCCTTTTAGCTATTAATTAACTTCAAAGCACATTTTAAACCATAGGCTGCACTAGTTCCTCTGAGAGGACGCAGGAGAGAAAGTATGCTGGCTGCCTTTGGACACTGATGTGCCGGATCCATGAAGCTAATGCTACACGAAATGTGCGTTTTTACAAGACACTGACGCTGTTCACACATCCCATAATGAAGTGTTAATGCCTGAACCTGCAGGCAATAAGGGATGTTAATTTCCCTCTGCCTCTTTTCTATCAGAACTGGTTCACACACCAGCCCTCCTCCTCTTGTTTTTGGTGAAAAGGCAACCCAAATCAGCCTAACAACCAGCAGGAAAAAGTGCCTTTTTTAGGTCTCGCTGAGTCAGCGCATGCGCTGCTCTGCGAGATATTTAGTAGGTGGGTTTTCAAAGTGCTACCCCACGCTTTGGCTGGCCTTGCGCTTGCGTTCACACGAGCGTGCACGCGCGCAGCCGCCATCTGTCTTTCACGGGTTATTAAGCGTGTGGACGCTGCAGCTGCTTTCACTTTTGCAGCCGCGCACCCACTCGCTCCGCCCTGTCAGTGTCTAGACCGCCTCTCTCATGCGCTCAGCGCATCGCTCGCGGGCACACAGAAATCGTGTGGACGCTGCAGCTGCTTTCACTTTTGCAGTCGTGTGCCCAATCGCTTCGCCCTGTCCGTTCACCACCCCACGTTTGCCATAAAAAACAGTGTCAGGCGCCCCCTTTGAAATCCTACATAAATCTGCTGCTTACAAACGAATTTCGTCCATTTTTGTACAACCACACCTGTTGATAAAATGGATTTTCGTAATGTAGAGTTATGGATCTTATGCCACAATTGCCCCAGTTTGGTCCAGAGGTGGTGTCAGTCTCTGTAGTCGCATTTAGGTAATGCTGTGTAGGCGGATCCCTCACATTGTAAGTGATCTGCCAGCAAGGCATCTATCTCCACAGTCCATCTTCGCTCCCTGCCCCTCACAATATGTTCATCTAGGAGCTGGTTCAGTTGCTCTTTCTAAAGCGAGCATGCCACCAACCATAACCTTATTGAGGTTGAAATAGGAGCCACAGTACCTGGCTGCAACTGGTGGTTGGTTCATGTTTGTTTCTACGTTTAGCCTTTGAGCGTGTGCAGTACTATGGGTTTTTTAAGCGTCTGTGGTCTGCACTGTTGCAGTTGCAATATGTACTGCGTGGGCATGAGGCATTTGAAGATAGCACTGGAAGGACACCGTTGGGTATTTTGGTTGACGTGTGTGTTTTTTTCTCGCAACTACTGTCAACCTTCTCAAATGCCCGCATGAAATATTTATTATTTTGGCGTTTTCTTATCTGCTTGTTGACAGATATATAGTGTTAATGTTTTTGAGGCTGGCCTTTTTTCAGAAAAGGTCTGAACTGAAGTGTGGATACTTTCTTTTCCAGAACCAAAATGCAGGACAGCTTTTAAGATTGATTTATTTGCCACTGCAGGTCTATGACAGCTGAATGAAGGGCCCGGTAGATGGAGTTTTCCTATTCGCATAACTGCAAAAGTGAAGACTCGCTGCCTAGTAATCGTGATTGTAGCTTATTCTCAGATTTGGCACTATGAATTGTCTGCATCTATAGGTCAGAAATTACCACTGAACCGTCTGTTCTGTATCATCGTTTTGTTTTTAAGTAAGATATATTTTTAGCAATTTTAAGGATTACACTGCTCAGTATTTGTATAAAGTCACTATTACATTATTATTTTGTTTATTAGTTTCTCAAACTATACGTCTGCTGTGTCTACGCTCCCTGAAATACCTAACATAAAAATTAAATTCCAAGTGCAGGGTACATAATCAGAAATTCCTATGATGTACTTACATTTTTCATAACCGAGGTAGACGTTGTTGCTGCAAACCCTTTGTCAAAAACAGTAAGAAGAGGCTTCGCATGGTGTAATTTTCTAATTCTGGCGTTCACATTCTGGGCTATCTGACAAATGTAATAGAAACAGATTTTACATTGTAAACTGACCATGACCATGGAAAGGGGCTTTGTATAGTAAGTAACCCAGACATACCTTCATACAAATGTCGATTTTTGAGGATTGACTAGAGGGCTGATTTTCATTGCAAAAAGAGCAGATGATGGATGGGATGCTGAACAATACAAACATTCACCCCCAGCCAAAGATCTGGGTTTAATCCATTGATTACTTTGCTTACTGCGCCACCCGAGTTTGGACCCAGCCACGTGTAATTCATGGCTGCATGGTAACAGTCCGGCCCGAACTGCCAAGTCAGGTCCTCCTTAGACTGGAAGCAAACATCCTAGGACTGGATTCAGGGTATCGCCCCTCATCTGCCAGGCTAGATAGAATTCAGTGACATTGCATACATCTGTAGTTTTATGTTTATTATTTATTTATGTCAGAATTAAAGAACCTATTATTTTTTAAAAGGAAAAACACTGACCATACTTTGAGTTGTGTGGTTATTGTGGGCTCTGCAAAATCCATAGTTTCTGCCACACCGGTCCCCTGAGTCTACCTTGGACTGCTCTGATCCACTACCTAGAGAGTCAGTCAATTGCTAAAGGGGTATACTGGGTTCTTTACAATGGGTCCAGATGAAAGGTGGGTTATATACACCGCAGGGAAAAGCAGCAGCTTGTTTTATTTTTAACATCGATCCTCTCGGACACGTGTACACGCGCACCATGCCTCCTCCATGGTTTCATAACAAAGGTGGTAGGGCGGCACTCGGCCTGCATGGAAGTTTGGGGGCAGTGCATCGAAAAAGTGTAATAAGGCAGTAACTTTATGAAAAACGGATTCCTGTTACCATGAGCACAACGCTCCTCCCTCTTCCCCACCACAGGGCGCGTCCCGCTCCTCCCGCTGGCTTCTGCTGCTCCCAGCGCCATCTGGCTTTCCTCTCACTCTCGTCCTCTTTCACTTTCCCTCTCTATTTCTTTCGTTTCTGCGTATGTCTTCTTCCTGTCTCTTTCTCTCTGTCTCTGTCTTTCCACTTATCTGTCATTCTCTCCGCCTCTGTCTCTCTCACTTCCTTTTCTCTGCCTACTTTCCAATCTCTCTCTTTTTCTTTCTCTTTCTCTCTAGCTCTTTGCTCGCACTTCCTCTTTTCCTCTCACGCTTGCTCTACTGAAGCTGTTTCCTATTTCTATTTGTGTTGTCTATGTCTATGTTCTATTTGTGCTATCTCATTATAACTCAACTCTCTTCCTATCTTATTTCTCTCTAGACCTTGCCCCTCGGGTTGGCACCTTTCTTACTAGCCTACATTTAAAACTGCATGCCAGGCCTCTAAAAACAAGCATTGGCATAGACAATAGGTCTCGCCTTTGGAACCCTATACGTTTTTAGCCATGCAACAGTTGATGTTATTGCACCAAGGTTATTGTGCTGCATAACTAAATACTTATAAGGTCCCAAAAGCGAGACCTATTGGCTATGCCAATGCTTGTGTTTACTTCCCTTAAGTCAGCTCACTAAAGGCAAGATGAGGAGCCTTCTCAGGCTCTCAGAAGAGGCTGAGGGATCCCAGTGGCAGGATGGAGCTGTCTTTTCACCCAATCATTCAGGTGAGAAGCTGCTCCTGTTCTCGCAGCACTCCCTATTCGCCCACAGCACACCCAATGGACACTGGGAGCTGCCAATCACAGGCAAGTATGCCTTGAAAGTTTGGAAGCATCGGGAACATTGTGATTATTCACAAACCTTTCAGGCCATCCCCACCCTAGAGATAGTCAGATGTTTATTCCTGTCAAGCACAGTAGTAAATTCCTTTCCAAGGAGGGAATATGAATGGAACTCACCCATAACAGGTGAAGGTTTAAGTGGATGAAGAGTTCTCCGGGAGGAATATTTTCTCCATTAAGAAAAATTCAAAATTTTTGAAATGCAATTCCAATTATGCACTATGTTCAATTATACATGCAGAAACACCTTTGCATTGGTGGAGACGGGGATCTTGGAACGCTTTCTGGGTGAACCTCCTGGAAACTTCTATCACAACTTCCCATGTGTGTAATCTTATTGACATTTGAGAATTAAAAAAACAAAAGGAACTGTACTGCAAGCAATGAAGGGATCCTAACGTAGACCATTTTTTATTCAATTTTCTGATATTTTGGAATACCCTGCAGAGCCTTTTTTTTATAGGTTTTCAAAACTTTAAAATTTGGTGACTTTCCATAAAATGTTAGATGCTTATTTCTAACCCACAGAGACACGACTTATGAGAAAATACATATGATGATCCACCAGTGTTATCTATGATTTCTGAAAGCTAATCAACTATTTAGTACAATGTCATCATCACAATACCACTTAAGGGCTCTCTATGATAACGAAAGAGGTTACCATATTACACTCGAAGTAGATCACTTTATGAGTAGGACAACAAGTGCATCACTCTGGTATGGCACTCAAAGTAAAACTTGGTTAAGTCTTAGCACACCCTCTGATACCCTGAAATTCTGAACTTGGGGCTATTACAATTATTGTGTAGTAATGGGAATACCTCCCAGCTAACCTACCTGAAAATATCATAAGTACATGGGAATTTGTAATAGTAAAGTTTGCTTGATAACAATTCATTGATTTTATGCTAGCGCAAAAACCTCAGGCAAAAACTGTCATTGTAAATTTCTCCCCATCCATCCACAGGCAGGTGTTAAGAACAAAAACAGAACAGAAAAATATAGTTCTCAAAGTTTCTTCTTCCCAAAACAAAGTGCTAAGTAATCAATTAGCACATCGCTTCACAGGCACAATATTTGAACATTTCTCAATAATTATTTGTAAACAAGCACAATGAAATGAACAGCAATAGAAAATTCTGGAATAAAATTGATTGGAACTTTCAACCCATCACACTGGCAAAATCCCACTAAAAGCAACCACCTGAACCCTTTAATTCACAAACCCTACATGTAGGTGGCACCCATTGTACTCCACTGATTAAATAACTATTTTACATAAACACTCAAAATAATCAACATGCAAGCAGTAGTTGTAGGTCGTTTCCTGGTTCCGCACCAGGTTATTGTACTTGTGGAACATGTCTTGCTGATAGAGGGAGAGCGCTAGGCCACACAGTGCCAAAGGGCAATGTTAATGTGTTGGAGAACATCTGATTGTTAAGGAAAATACTCAACCCAGTTAACACGAAGGAGTCCCACGTGCTGGTTCTGTATCTTCGCAAAATGGAGACTATAAATTGTGCCATGTATGCAGCCGCGGTCCGTGCCGGTAACAGCCGTGGGGCCGTGGGGATTTAAAGGGACGATGCAGAGGGAAAATGAATTATTTATTTAATTTTCCCTCTGCATCATCCCTCAAAATCCTCCCCACGCTGCCTCACCGCTGTTACCTGCACGGACCACGGCTGCATGTATGCCATTGGTGAGAAGCTTGGAGCAGAACACAGGGCTATAGAATGCCATATCACCACTAGTAAAATAACTTACAGTACTGTATTTCTGTCTGTGCCACAGGCTCATTCCTACTTGGGGCCTGATTCACGAAGATCCTCCGCACAGGTGGCGGAATCCCCGCAATAAGAAACTGCTAAGCAGAGATTCTGCCACGAGTGCGGCGACTATGCCATGACAGCAGAGGCCCTTTCTATATCCGGCCCTTAGTGTGACCATGACATACGTGTTAGCACCATCCACCATCTGAAAAATGCTGACAAGGTCATTGGCTCACTGCTGAATATTCAAAGGAATTCTTAGTATGGTAATAGATTGGTGATGCCTTACTTATACATCACTGAAGAGCACCCAACAGCAATGGGGGACAAGAGAAACTTGGTCCTGATTAGGATAACGGCAGTGGGACCACCACAGGGTTGCCGCAACCACGGGATATCATGGATCCCTCAGTGATGGCACGGCAGTCAGAGGCCCTAATATGCTGGTGGTGCCACTGCGTCACCATCGAGTATATTAGGAGTTTCCTCACCACCACAGTTTTCATGGTGGCCTCAGTTTTCATGGCGATGAGGCCGCCATGAAAACTGTGGTAGTGAGGAAACAGAGGGGGCCCTGTTACCTCAGGGCCATGGGGTGCCTGCAGGGGGGCACATGCTGTGCCCCCCTGTGTGCATTCACCCCCTTTCGTGCACAGCGAGGACTTTACAGTTCATGCCGTGCAAGAGCGGGCTTTGGCGCCCCCACTGTGGTGCCTTTTTAATAGGCACGCCATGGGAATGCCAAAAGACTGTCCGCCAGACCACAGGATTACTTGTAATCTGGCGCGGAGCGCTGGCGTGGCGGCCCGCTCCAAGACTGCCAAACTCGTTATCAGGCCCTAAGTGAGATATAGTCTTGAAAATGAGGGTTGAGAAGCACCCATCAAAGATGAACAATTAGCAGAACATTTTGGAGATACTCACCCGTATCTTCACTCAGTGTTTTCTTTTTGTACATTTAGTCATACCTTTCTATTTGTCTTAACTGGTTCCAACTGTGTGATAATATCTTTTATACAATGTCATATAAGCTGATGTTCGGCAAGATATACCTTCTGTTATGGTACTGTCAGTAAAAAGGACAATGAGTGACAAAAATGTTCCCTTTTCTTCGTGTGTTATAATAAAAGCCTGATTAACAAAACAAAATGCATTACCAAGAGACAAGCCTAGTTCATGGCTTGCAGACATGAGCCAAATCAGCCCATGACTGAAAATCATTACCAGGGGTCCAGATAGCCATGCAGCTGGGGCACTCAGAGCAGGGGTGCATGTCCGTCACCATGCCGGGGACTCTTACGAACCAACAATGGGCAGAGGGATTTACGAATCCAAACCGATAGTCATTACCCACCAATACAGCAGAGCCACTGTGAGTTGTGTGCTTGCTGCCTTGTTACGCCACGTGGTAGGAGAGAGTTAGCCCCATGTCATATAGCTCACATGTGTGTGGCTGCTGGATCCCAACTTCCTACCCAAGTGTGTATAATTCCTTATTGTATAGCAGCTCTCCTTTGATCCATTAGGACTATGGGATAAGCAAAGGTTGGTGGGCTGACCCATTATGACAGCTTGACCTTAAAGAGGTTTTGTGCTACAGGGAGATAAGGAGGACCATTAACAATGGGTTTGCAGACCTCTCACCCTGTGGTATCTGGGTGAGAACACATGCTCCCTATTATGGGATACTTGCTGCGGATTTTGATTGGAATGTTGATCATGATTGAAGCTGGCCTTTTCCTGCAATTCGCTATGCATGCTGTCTGTTAAAGTAATTCTACCTCTACCTCAGTTTGTGAAGCTGTGTGGCTGTGGCCTTACCCGCAATAGAGGTTCTTCAGCCTGTGTTATCCCTAATGTCTACTTCATGCTTCTCCAAACCTACACTTTGCCCCACATGTCCCTACCCCCCTAAATTCTTTATTGCTGCCTTTCTCCAGTTTGGCTTCATCCATCTGTTTAAACATTTTAGTAACAAAGCATGTGTGTGCTCATAGCTTGGTATCTGCGTTGGGCCTGCTGAAACGTCCATTACACGTCCTAAACTGGTTCTTACAAACACACCTCTTATAAACTCCTTTAAACACTGTTTTATCTCTAGTAAGGTGTTCTCTTTTCCCTTCCCTACTGTGCTGAGGGTCTTGCTGCTGCTCAATTGCTATGTTTTCTGTGGTGTTAGGATATTCACACTTCTATCCTTCCACTATTCTTTTCAATCAAAATAACAGACTAGCATGTCCACTTCTAAAATTTCATATTTCACTATACTAATTCACCACTAATCCTTTATAGAGTCAAGAGTAGAGTTCTACTCGCCAAAAAAGCGCTTCAACACATCATCAAGGGTAGAAAGCACTATATAAATGCAAACCTTTTTCCCTCTTCTATCCCTCTGCTACCCTTCTCTATCCAAATACCTGAATAACATATCCACCACTCAAATGACTTTCATATTTCACTATACTAATTCAACACTAATCCTTTGTGGGTTCCGAAGTAGCGTGCTACTCTCCGTAAAAGCGCTTCGACTCCTCATCAGTGGTAGTAAGGGCTATGTAAATGCAATTACAATACAATACAATGCAATGGGTTGCCCAAGATGAAGCGTCATATCTGTCAGCATCACTGCAATCTTGAGACAGAGATATAGACAGGATATATTTTGTCAAAAGGCATGATGGCACAGAGCAAGTATCAGTACAATCTTTGTCTGTAGCATTTAGATGTATAAAGGAAGACTAGACGACCCAGGATGTTACATGGACTAAATTTGAGAATTGTCAATTTCCAGATGAGATGCCACTTAATATTCTGCTGCTGCGTTATGCTGTTACTCTGCGCTACGGGTGGGGCGTGGACGAAAGCTGGAGCCGAACCGTTTTGTCTGGCTGTCCTGCTATCCCCCCGATCTGCTGTCCCGTTGTCGGCTCTCTTTCAGTTGCTTTTCTCCCGGACCAAGGATTATGGCTGCCGGAGGAAGGAATGAGAAGTGAGTGACTCTTACAGCGTGGAGACAGGTTGACGAGCGGATGGGTGGAGAACGATCCGCATCCATCTGCTGGTGAGTCCACGTGCCTGGCTAGCCTTCCAAGTGCTGCCCTGGGAGTTTGAGCTCTCAGTCCTACTTGAGAATTGGTCTCGGAGGGATTGGCGCCCAGACATCATGGTGTCCTGGCGCTCTAGCATCCTCACTCACCGCTGTAGAGACACTGCCCAGGCTCATTCAGCCAGCCAGCCAGGCCTTGTGTGTTCCAGGCGAGGACCCTGAGAGGGGCACAGGGTGCATCAATACCACTCACGGTGGGAGTGTGGAGTGTGCAACTTGGAACGAGTAAGGCAGGAGTGAGAAGTGAGTCAATGAGTCAGTGTGTGCATAGGCGTTAAGCGAACTCACTGCGTTGAGGAGAAGCGGCCAGCGCTAGGCCTGTGCAGCTTCCTTACACGGAGTGATTCCCCCTTACACCGTCTCTATTCACTGTACCTTATTTCTGGCATGTCGGTACATTTGGAAGCCAGTTGCAGGCCTCATCGCCCTGCGGCTTCATTGCCCCAGCCTCCCTTTTATTCCACCAGCTTGCTTCTGCACATTTTACTCACGGCTTATGTCGGCTTTCCTCAGCTTTGGGAAGGCTTGAAGACTCGGAGCACTCGAAGTGAAGTGAAGCTCCTGTCAGGCAGCAAGTGCTCGAAGGTCTTAAAGGCCCTCTTCAGTGTGCTTGTGCCCCTTCCCCATAGCTATCCCCTACTAGGAAAGGTGAGGCAGGCTTACCTTCCTAGTCTGTTGGCTGTTAGGCCTCCTCAATAGGCCCCCAGTGGTTGCAGTCGCGCCTAGCCCACAGGTAAAATGATTGAAGGCCATTAGAGTATATATTTAGAAGTAATTTGACTTGCAGTTTAAAGAAAGAAGAAAAGACATTTTTGGATATGGTTGAAGAAAGGAGATTGAAAATGCAAAGGAAGGCATCTGAGGGAAAAGTGGAAAAGACAGTTTGGGATGTAGAAATGGAAAAACATTTGAAGGGAGAAGCTAGCCCAACTATGGCTTTAGATTGGCCTCAGAAAGGAAAATTGTTTATTAGAAGGAATCAGACTGCATATGATAATTACTTTGTAGGTAACAGTGAGTGCCATGATACATACCGAATCATGGGTGGATGGGGATTTAAAGGAGGAAATGATCCAGTTTTTCCTGGATTATATTTTATTTGTGGGAGCAAAGCATATTATCGTTTGCCAGACCATTGGTATGGCACATGTTATGTAGGCCTGGTTTTCCCAAAGATTTTTCACATGGGAAGAGGAGAAGATGGTGTACATAAGTTAGGTAGTTATTTAGCACGTAGAAAGAGAGAATCTTGGTCAGAAACTGTAGGTGACATCTTTGGAGCAATGATACCAGCAGTGGGAATATCTCTGAATGCAAACAAAATTAGAAGGCTATCAACAGTAGTGGATCGTTTGTCAACAAGCATCGCTGGAGGATTTTTATTGGTAAACACTGAAATGGTTGCCATGCGTGCCATGGTAATGCAAAATCGACTTGCCCTTGATATATTATTGGCAAAAGAGGGGTGGAGTCTGTGGAATACTGAAAGTTCAACATTGTTGTACTTCCAGACGAAAGTAAAGATTTGAAAATTTATATTAAAAATATAACTGATTTGCATGATGAAATTGCACCACTGGAAGTTGAAAGTGTTTGGGAAAAGATTGGCAAGAAATATCTTCTATTAAGAATTTCTTAGTAAATCTAGGTAGTACCTTTTTAGGTAAAATCTTATTTCCTTTAACATGTGTGATTTTCTTAGCATCAATATTGAGATTGAGATGCCTCTGTCATAAAAAGAAGAAAATTCTGAAAAGGTTAAAAAGAGAAAAATTAAGGAGATAGGATAAGAGACAAGAGAGGGAATTTGAAGAAATAGAATTAGAAGAAGTAAAAGAAAATATGTAGAAAACAGCCAGAAGAGAAGAGATCGGGGAGACTGAGATGTAAACAAAAGCAAGAACTAATTTCAACTCCATGAAAAGTAATACAAAATTTTAATGGTGTGGTGATAAAATCACCAAAGGGGGGTGATGGAGCGGGTAGTACAAAATGTTGTATACCCCCCTATTCTGCATGCCTATACTAATTAGAATAATCTATTAATCATAATTGTTAGACCTGACATCCTTGGCGTGGGTTTTTTCCCCTATCTTTTGCCTCTGCTACCTGGATTTTCGATGCTGTGCTGGATTCCGTTTTGCTGGTTTAGATGCTTTGGACACTCTGCCACTGCTAATCAGTGCCAGAGTGTAAGTGCTCCCTGTGTAAAATATCGTATTGATTGGATATACCTGATTGGCATATCTGTATCACCATGAAGTCCCTAGTAAAGGGCACTGTGTGTGCCAGGGCTGGTGATGACAGATGCTACTAGTGGGTCTGCAGCGCTGATTACGCCACCCACCTGTGTAGCCCTAAAACAGTGTCTCAGGCCTGCCGCCGCAGGCCTGCCTGCAGTCCCCGGACTGCCATGTCCCCCTGGCCAGTGTCCACACTGGCCGGGCCTAACCCTTCCCTTTTCATACACGTCAGTCATCCCTATGGAAGGCCCAAGGTACCCCCCTGGGCAGGGTGCAGTGTATGGAGAAGGTAGAGCATGTACTAGTGCAGGTAACATGTTCTGGTAGTGAACACCGGCCATTTTGTGTGTTCACTACTGCAAGGTTATCTTGTTCCATAGGCTAACATGAGGGAGGCGGGTGCCAATGGCTATCCGCCTATCTTCTCATACGAACAAGATAAGACATGAGTGTTTGATATCCCTGAGCTCAGCATTTAATAACACATCTTTTAGGAGAGATTGTTTTTAAATCCTGAGTTGGAGAACAGTACTTTTTAGAGAGTCGCTGTTCTCTTGTCTGACCCTTCTGTGTGCCTGGGCGCGCTTGTGGATTGACTGTCTGGTTCGAGAGTGACAGGGGTTGGGGATCCCCGGGAGGTTGGCTGAGTCAGCCCTCTGCTGAATAGCGACGATCGCAAGGAGAGTGGAGGGAGGAGATAGCACCTGGGATTGAATAGGGCTGTGCCTGCCTGCCACTCTGCTGGCTCCACCACCTGCTGGGCGGCTGACGACCTTGCCCCTCGCTCTGAAAAGAATGTAGGAGCCAGGAAAACAAAGTGCTCCAGCAACACCCAGAACTGGATCAGACCGGGCTTAGGACCCACTTGCACAAAGACTTCAAAGACTTCTAGGGGTATAAGTACAAGACCCCTGACAACAGATTTTTAGATTCGACCATCGAGAGGAACTTCTGCTGACAGACGGACCGCTGAAGAACTAAAGGAAGATTGCCGTGCTGTGTGCTCGAAAGGCTGACCTGTTCTGGCGTACAACTGAAGCTAAGGAGAAGGGGTCCTGCTGTGTGCTGACCCTATCCACTTGACCAAACAAGACTTTGCTGTGTGCTGTGTCTTCAACTGAATCTCCAAGGGCCTGAGAAGAGCTGGCCTCCTGTTTCGCAACCCAGGGATAGAAAGGTTGCCAAGAACTCAAGACTCCGCTGTGTCCCACCTGCGCTGCTGTGTGCCGCAGGGACCGTGGACTGTTCTACCAAGCTTCTCAACATCTGCCTGTGAGGTGGGCTGGCTGCTCTCTGTCTTGCTGGAGAGTACCGCACCGAGCCGGGCCTGACACCGGTTGCCGCATCAAGAAGATCGACGTGCTCATCGGCACGTGCCTTGCCGCGACCCGGAGGCCTGAAGCAGACCGAGAGTCGTATTTCCCTGCTCTACGAAGCCGCGCAGTGAGTGGCTGACTCCGGTGACGTCGACATCGTCACTGGGGGCTCGTCGAGGGAGTTGTGGAATCCTTGCATCGAACAGCCCGAGGAGCGCTCATGCAACGAGCGCAGTGACACCGCCGGAGCAACGTAGCTCCCTAAAACATCGAGGGCCTACAAAGTGATTCATTCTCCGTGAGTATCGAATCACTCAAGAGACTAGAGACTATCGTCTGACGATCCCGACCAACTAAGAAAGCAATTGTTGTGTAAACCTGTGATGCTTGATTTCAACTGCGGAAACTAGATAAAGATATATTATTTTTGATATAACTCACCTGTGTGGTCTAAGTTTGTGGTGTGCGGAGGGGGGATCATTGTGGTGTCTACGTGCAAATACCTTACACATTGCCTTGGGGATAAGCCTGTCTGCTCGAGCCAAGCTACCTAGAGGGTGAGCAGGGGTTATCTACCGTGTGTGTCCCTGTACCCTGACTAGAAGCAAGGGTCCCTATTTGGTCTAAGGTGAATACCTCTGCCAACTAGAGACCCCCAGATCTAACATTGGTGGCAGCGGTGGGATTAGAACCAGTATTTGCACTTGACCTGCAGTGATTCTTCGTACATCACTAATCTAGTAAGCAGTTGCATCGCACAAAGTTTTAGCGAAGACTATTCTTGGAGGATCGACGAAGCATCATGTCTCTGAACGGAGTAGGCGAAGAGCCGGAGTTGCAATTCGAGGTGAAAAAGTTGCTCGAGTATAAGAAGGAGCAACTAAAGCAATTCTGCAAGCAGCTTGGATGCCCAGCGAAGGGCAGCGCCAACAAGACGGAGCTACAGACAGCTCTAAGGGCCTGGTGGGAGGCCAAGAATGGCGCAACGGAGGAAACTACTGATGGGGATGGCACACCGGAGCACGGATTTGGATCCGATGATCTACCAGTGAATAGGCCAGCGTCGAGGGCTGGCAGCGCCCATTCCAGTAGGAGCCTCTCTCCAGAGGAGCTGGAGGAAAACCAGAGGGTTAGAGCCCCCGAGATTGAACTTTTTAAGCTCAAAGCTCAAGCGGAAGAAAGGAAACTGCGCCTTGACAGTGAGAAAGAGGCGGAGGAGAGGAGGAACGCTCTTGCTTTGGAAGAGAAGAAACTCCAGTTGGCTCATGAGTTGAGCATGAGGGAGCTGGACATTAAAGCCAAACAGGTGGCGTCCAGTCCGAATGGTGGCAGCGCACAACCAGTACAGGCGGGTAAAGTATACATACCGAAAGATCTGGTGCAGAATTATCAGAGGGGTGAGGATATCTATGCGTGGTTTAGATCCTATGAACTTGCCTTGAAGATGAATGAAGTGCCTGAGAAAAGTTGGGGAGCAGGATTGTGGAAGCATTTTGAGGCCTCTGGGAGGGATGTTTTAGCACCCTTAGAAACAGCAGGGACCTTAACCTACCCCACGATGAAGGAGGCCTTATGCCTCAGGTATGGGCTTACACCAGAACAGTACCGACAGAAGTTTAGGAACTTCAAGAAACTTGATTCAAGTACGTGGGTGGAGTGTGTGAGTATGTACACGCGTGCACTGGAAGGTTGGATAAAGGGCAGCAAAGTTACTGATTATGTGGGGTTGTGCCACTTGATTAGTTGGGAGCACTTGAGTAGTCTATGTGTTCCAGAGCTGCGCCAGCATCTTTTAGACAGCAAGTTGACTGATCCCAGTGAGCTTGCTAAAGAGGCCGACCGCTGGACTAGCACCAGGGTCAACAAAGGGGTGGTAAGTATGCCAGCCAAGGGTGGACAGGGTCCCCAGCAGAAAGGTGGGGAGGACAAGGGTAACAGTAAGGAGTTCTCTAAAGGGCCCCAAAACAGTTCCCAGGAGAAGGAGTCCCAGGCCCCCAAGCCGAAGAGGTCCTGGCCCCCTAAGGGCAACAGACCACCGCCTACTTGCTATGCTTGTAGGGAAGTGGGGCACATCGCCCCTAAATGTCCCAACAAACCCCCAGCACCAGCTGCTGCTCCAGTCCCAGGGTTAGCTAGTGTAGCTTTGGGAGGGGATTTGATTTCCAGTGGGGAAGAGGGATTAGCTATGATGACCCTTGTCTCGTTAGGAGACCAAGAGATGGTCCGGGATGCCTTGATACCCGCTAACACTAAGAAATACGGGCAAAAGGTGACCATCAATGGGAGGGAGGTAGAGGCTCTGAGAGACACCGGGGCTAGTGTGACATCTGTCAGGTGTCAGTGGGTGTCTGAAGAGCAAGTAATTCCCAATGTGCTCCGCCCAGTAGTGGCAGCTGACACTTCAGTTCGCCTCTGCAAGATGGCGCGTGTTCCCTTTACATGGGGGGGAGTCTCTGGTACCTTGGAAGTCTGTGTCAGTGATGCCTTGCCGGTAGATTGTCTGTTGGGTAACGACCTGGAGAGTTCTCCATGGAAGGACGTAGAGCGCAGAACTCACTTGGAAATGTTAGGACTGCCAGCGTGGATCTGTGTATCCACACGTGCCATGACAACCAGTAAGGGTGGATTAGTAGAACTGGAGCCTGGAACAAGGGCCCAGGAACCTGCCAGGAGAGGAAGGGGCAGAGGGCGCGGGAAACCAGCCCCCACTGTTCCCACGGTCCAGGAGGAAGCAGAACCTGAGGGGGATGCCCTGGAACCTACAGGGGAGCAGGTGGCCGAACTGGGGGAGTTGCCTGAGCTGACCCATTGGCAGCAAGAGGGTGGCCCCTCCAGGGAGGAATTCTGCCAGGCTCAGAAGGAGTGCCCTTCTCTCATTGGTGTGCGGCAGCAGGCTGCAGACCAGGCAGCGGGCCTAGGGTCCAAGGAACATTTGATTTACTGGGAAGATGACTTACTGTATAGTGAGCCTAAGTTCGCTGAGCCCGGTGCAGCCCGTGTGCTGGTGGTACCCGAGCGCTTCAGGAACTTCTTACTGGGTCTGGCTCACGACGTGCCTCTCGCAGGACATCTGGGGCAAGACAAGACCTATCACAGGCTTGTCACCCACTTCTACTGGCCTCAGATGAAGAAGCACGTCGGTACCTTTTGTAAGTCATGCCAAACCTGTCAAGCCAGTGGTAAGAGCGGAGGGAAGTGCGTGGCGCCCCTCCAGCCGTTTCCTGTAGTGAGCACCCCTTTCGAGCGGGTGGGCATTGATATCGTAGGGCCCCTGGATCCCAAGACCGCCTTAGGCAACAGGTTTATCCTGGTCTTGGTGGATCACGCCACTCGGTACCCGGAAGCAGTCCCTCTCAGGACAATCACAGCACCCGTGGTGGGCCGTGCATTGATGGGGATCTTTTCCCGTGTGGGGTTCCCTCGAGAGGTGGTCTCCGACCGGGGTACCAACTTCATCTCTAGGTATATGAAGTCTCTGTGGGAGGAGTGTGGAGTAACATATAAGTTCACCACTCCTTACCACCCTCAAGGAAATGGGTTGGTTGAAAGATTCAACCGCACCCTGAAAGGTATGATTATGGGTCTAGCGGAGCCCATGAGACGGAAGTGGGACGTCTTGTTACCATGCCTGTTGTTTGCCTACAGGGAGGTGCCTCAGAAGTCCTTAGGGTTCAGCCCCTTTGAACTGCTGTATGGCCACCCTGTTAGAGGACCTCTCACACTGGTGAAGGAGGGGTGGGAGAAATCCCGTGGGAAGACCCCCCAGGATGTGTTCAGCTATGTGCTGGCCATCCGCAACCAAACGCAGCGCTTCAGGAAGCTCGCTCAGGAGAACCTAGAAGCCAGCCAGGAGGAGATGAAAAGATGGTACGACCAGAATACCACTCTGGTAGAATTTCATCCCGGGCAGAAAGTGTGGGTAATGGCGCCGGTGGAGCCTTGTGCGCTCCGTGACAAGTGGACTGGGCCATATGAGGTGGTAGAGCGCAAGAGTGAGGTGACCTACCTGATCAACATGAAGACTCCTAGGCAGCCCCTTAGAGTCTTGCATGTAAACCGCCTCAAACCCCACTTCGAGAGGTCTGAAGTGACGATGCTCATGGCTACAGATGACGGTGGGGAGGAGGATAGTGATCCTCTCCCTGACCTCCTGGCAACCAAGGAGCAAGACGGGTCAGTAGATGGTGTGGTCCTCTCGCCCACACTGACCCCAGAGCAGCAGAGAGACTGTCGCCAGGTGTTGGGTCAGTTTGCCTCCCTGTTCTCCCTGACACCAGGTGTCACCAATTGGTGCGTCCATGATGTGGACACTGGAGATAGCCTGCCTGTGAAACAGAAGTTTTACAGAGTAGCTGACAAGGTCAGGGCCAGCATAAAGGAAGAAGTTTCCAAGATGTTGGCGTTAGGGGTAATTGAGCCCTCTAGCAGTCCCTGGGCTAGCCCAGTGGTCCTCGTTCCCAAGAAATCTGCTACACCCGGTAGCCCGCCAGAACTTCGGTTTTGCGTGGACTACCGCGGGCTCAATGCGGTCACCAAGACTGACGCGCACCCCATCCCCAGAGCTGATGAGCTCGTGGATCGGTTAGGAGCTGCCCGGTACCTCAGCACCTTCGATTTGACTTCGGGGTACTGGCAGATTGCCTTAACTGACGGGGCAAAGGAGAGGTCGGCATTTTCAACGCCAGAGGGGCACTTCCAGTTTCGAGTCATGCCCTTTGGATTGAAAAATGCCCCTGCCACCTTCCAGAGACTGGTCAACCGGGTACTGACCGGGCTGGAGCAATTCAGCGCCGCATACCTGGATGACATTGCTGTGTTCAGCTCCACTTGGGAGGAACACTTGCAACACCTCTGTGAAGTGTTGAGGGCGCTGCAGAAGGCAGGCCTCACTATCAAGGCTAGTAAGTGCCAGATAGGGCAGGGATCAGTGGTGTATTTGGGACACCAGGTGGGGAGCGGCCAGGTGGCGCCCCTACAGGCGAAGATCGATACCATTCTGGCTTGGGAACCCCCCAAGACGCAGACAGAGGTGAGAGCCTTTCTAGGACTCACCGGGTATTACAGACGGTTCATCAAGGGATACGGCACCATTGTTGCCCCCTTAACGGAACTAACCTCTAGGAATCAGCCCAGGAAAGTGAATTGGACCGAGGCCTGTCAAACTGCTTTTGATGCCCTGAAAACTGCAATGTGCACAGCACCGGTGCTTAAGGCGCCTGACTTTTCGAGTGAGTTCGTAGTGCAGACAGACGCTTCAGAGCAAGGCGTGGGAGCAGTACTCTCACAGATGGACGACGAGGACGGGGACCAACCCGTAGCTTTCATTAGTAGAAGGCTACTTCCCAGGGAACAGAGGTGGAGCGCTATTGAAAGGGAAGCATTCGCTGTGGTCTGGGCCCTGAAGAAGCTGAGGCCCTACCTGTTTGGGACTCACTTCCGTGTTCAGACCGACCACAGGCCCCTCAGATGGTTAATGCAGATGAGGGGTGAGAATCCAAAACTGTTGAGGTGGTCCATCTCCCTACAGGGAATGGACTTTACGGTGGAACACCGTCCCGGTACAGAGCACGCCAATGCTGATGGTCTGTCCAGGTTTTTCCGCCTTAGCGATGAGAACTCCCAAGAGGGTGGGTAGTTCTCCCCGCTTTCAGCTGGAGGGGACACGTGTTAGACCTGACATCCTTGGCGTGGGTTTTTTCCCCTATCTTTTGCCTCTGCTACCTGGATTTTCGATGCTGTGCTGGATTCCGTTTTGCTGGTTTAGATGCTTTGGACACTCTGCCACTGCTAATCAGTGCCAGAGTGTAAGTGCTCCCTGTGTAAAATATCGTATTGATTGGATATACCTGATTGGCATATCTGTATCACCATGAAGTCCCTAGTAAAGGGCACTGTGTGTGCCAGGGCTGGTGATGACAGATGCTACTAGTGGGTCTGCAGCGCTGATTACGCCACCCACCTGTGTAGCCCTAAAACAGTGTCTCAGGCCTGCCGCCGCAGGCCTGCCTGCAGTCCCCGGACTGCCATGTCCCCCTGGCCAGTGTCCACACTGGCCGGGCCTAACCCTTCCCTTTTCATACACGTCAGTCATCCCTATGGAAGGCCCAAGGTACCCCCCTGGGCAGGGTGCAGTGTATGGAGAAGGTAGAGCATGTACTAGTGCAGGTAACATGTTCTGGTAGTGAACACCGGCCATTTTGTGTGTTCACTACTGCAAGGTTATCTTGTTCCATAGGCTAACATGAGGGAGGCGGGTGCCAATGCCTATCCGCCTATCTTCTCATACGAACAAGATAAGACATGAGTGTTTGATATCCCTGAGCTCAGCATTTAATAACACATCTTTTAGGAGAGATTGTTTTTAAATCCTGAGTTGGAGAACAGTACTTTTTAGAGAGTCGCTGTTCTCTTGTCTGACCCTTCTGTGTGCCTGGGCGCGCTTGTGGATTGACTGTCTGGTTCGAGAGTGACAGGGGTTGGGGATCCCCCGGGAGGTTGGCTGAGTCAGCCCTCTGCTGAATAGCGACGATCGCAAGGAGAGTGGAGGGAGGAGATAGCACCTGGGATTGAATAGGGCTGTGCCTGCCTGCCACTCTGCTGGCTCCACCACCTGCTGGGCGGCTGACGACCTTGCCCCTCGCTCTGAAAAGAATGTAGGAGCCAGGAAAACAAAGTGCTCCAGCAACACCCAGAACTGGATCAGACCGGGCTCAGGACCCACTTGCACAAAGACTTCAAAGACTTCTAGGGGTATAAGTACAAGACCCCTGACAACAGATTTTTAGATTCGACCATCGAGAGGAACTTCTGCTGACAGACGGACCGCTGAAGAACTAAAGGAAGATTGCCGTGCTGTGTGCTCGAAAGGCTGACCTGTTCTGGCGTACAACTGAAGCTAAGGAGAAGGGGTCCTGCTGTGTGCTGACCCTATCCACTTGACCAAACAAGACTTTGCTGTGTGCTGTGTCTTCAACTGAATCTCCAAGGGCCTGAGAAGAGCTGGCCTCCTGTTTCGCAACCCAGGGATAGAAAGGTTGCCAAGAACTCAAGACTCCGCTGTGTCCCACCTGCGCTGCTGTGTGCCGCAGGGACCGTGGACTGTTCTACCAAGCTTCTCAACATCTGCCTGTGAGGTGGGCTGGCTGCTCTCTGTCTTGCTGGAGAGTACCGCACCGAGCCGGGCCTGACACCGGTTGCCGCATCAAGAAGATCGACGTGCTCATCGGCACGTGCCTTGCCGCGACCCGGAGGCCTGAAGCAGACCGAGAGTCGTATTTCCCTGCTCTACGAAGCCGCGCAGTGAGTGGCTGACTCCGGTGACGTCGACATCGTCACTGGGGGCTCGTCGAGGGAGTTGTGGAATCCTTGCATCGAACAGCCCGAGGAGCGCTCATGCAACGAGCGCAGTGACACCGCCGGAGCAACGTAGCTCCCTAAAACATCGAGGGCCTACAAAGTGATTCATTCTCCGTGAGTATCGAATCACTCAAGAGACTAGAGACTATCGTCTGACGATCCCGACCAACTAAGAAAGCAATTGTTGTGTAAACCTGTGATGCTTGATTTCAACTGCGGAAACTAGATAAAGATATATTATTTTTGATATAACTCACCTGTGTGGTCTAAGTTTGTGGTGTGCGGAGGGGGGATCATTGTGGTGTCTACGTGCAAATACCTTACACATTGCCTTGGGGATAAGCCTGTCTGCTCGAGCCAAGCTACCTAGAGGGTGAGCAGGGGTTATCTACCGTGTGTGTCCCTGTACCCTGACTAGAAGCAAGGGTCCCTATTTGGTCTAAGGTGAATACCTCTGCCAACTAGAGACCCCCAGATCTAACAATAATACTATTAATGTGTTTGCATGATAATTAATCGACCTTATTAATATACGAAATATACGTGGGATTTGCATTTTGCATGGCTGAATAATTGTTATTACTAAAATACGTACGCATACTAACAGTAGTATATGTAGTAAATAGAATACTGCATGATAAATGTGGCTTTTGTGATGTTTTCGTAATGTTGCACCAGATGACATCAAATGGGTGAATATGAACGCTTTAAATGTTGCTATACACTAGATAATTGCAAACACATAGCGGGATTAGTAAGGGGTTAACATTTTATTCATTTTTTCTATGCATAAATTACTCTTTTGTGTTTGTTTCGCTTAAGTTGTCCTTTGGGCCTAAAGCAAAGATGGCCGCCGATGTGACACGACGTGATGGCCACCATTCCAAGAGGTTTCGGGCGAAGTGCGACTGCGCAGCGACTTGTTCCTGTGGCCTTGTCCTGACCCTTGCCGTACTGTGCCCAAGCAAGGTCACGGTGGGAAGCCCGCCAAGTACTCTAACAAAGGACAGATACAAGGAACCGGAAAGATCATGAACAGTGACATAACCTCTTGAACTGTGTGAAACCTAACCGGACGATTCACACCGACCAATGGGAGAAGCCCAAATTTTGCAAAACGTAACTTCTTGACTTAACTTTTATTATAAAAATGACGGTAGAATAGAGAGGATACGTACGTGCTATCCATTTTGCTGACGGAGATGACAGTGACGCTACACGATTGCTACGTTCCTGAATCTTTGACAAACTGAATGCTGCCCATTTCTTTGACGAATTGAGAACTTTATAAAATCTATGGGCACTGATAGCTGCTTGCACGTCTCTGGTCCTTGTCCATTATTAGGACTGTAGCGTGCTGCATGAAGAACTTTTGAATTCCGACTGATTGATGACTAAATTTGATGACTTAGAGGACGACCGATAGCCAGATTAGGTAAATATGGTGTTCTGTGATTTACAAAAGGTTTAGACTTACTAGATGGAACAAAATTCTTACAATAATTAGATAAACAACTATTGATTAACGAGCAAACGTGTTTTTGTCGTTTATTGAGAGAGGATAGATCAAATCCTAAATGTGGTTTTAGCTGGTCTAAATCACCATACTGATCCAACTAAATGATCCATTGATCACGTGGGAGGAGTATCTTGATGATTAGGATTAATATCTGTAGGGTAAGGATATTAGTGTATAGAAATGTAATATAACTTTTCTTCCTATAGGTTATAAGATATTCCTTTCATGTCAGCGCTTGGAACATTCATCTCTCCTGTAAGTGCAGACCAGTGAGAAGTGAAGCGTGAATGTTGGTGATATGGGCCCCACCAATGATTGTATGAGTGAATGTGTTAATGTGGTATTTGGTCTGTGACGAAGGGAGGATATTTGCTACGGGGTTTGTCCTAATCTCCGTTACCCAGGTTTCCGCGCTGCAACAGGAGACAGCACCCTGTAAGGCTGTGCAGGTCTCCCAGCATTCCGACAGAGGGGGCGTGCACAGTGAGGACACGGAGCAGCAGCTCTTCCCGAGGAAGCAGTGCCTAGTCACCAACATCACCACTTTATTTTCATAGTGAAAAACACCCCGCTTGTGTGTGTGGACATTGGTACACCTGACAGGAAAAGGTACAGAGGCGGTTAAGGGCAGTGCCCCGCGAGTGGTGTGTGCGTCCGCTATTATGAAAGTGCAAATATGCTACCTGCTTCCCATGCACGCAGCAGCAATCCCAGGCAGAGGTTCCATGCGCAGCGGCTGTGGGGGTGCTAGGAGATAATGTTTGGCTAACAAAACAAGCATGCCACACCACAATAAAAAAAATTCCATCTCTGGGAATAGTTTAGATAAACAGAAAGAGCGTGCACGTCGCTGCACATGCACACATGCAGCGGCTGCCATGATTTAATGAAATAAAAAACAAGCCTGCCACAAAGTGAACAAAACAGGGGAGGGGGGCGTGCATGAACCAGACACCCGTGGAATGCATCTAATGAGTAGGAAACAAAGGAGGTCTGTTAGGAAGCAGAAGCCATTACTGAAGCTGGCGTCCTGTGAGGGCTGTGCACATTAATTAAGTAAATAGTTCTTCACACTGCTCCTGAAACCGCCTAAGTAACAACACCAGTAAGAGGGCCAGTCCTCATGGGAGGTAACAACAGAAGACAGGGAGGTACTAAGGCGGGGCTAACAAGCCTAGTAACAAATCAGAAGGCAACATTTACAAAGGTCAGTGACACAAGCCAATGACAAATATGGGCGGAGAGTGGTAGGAGCTTCAAGTCCATACCTGAATACAGCATGTTCGAAGAGACAGTGCAAGCGCTGCCTAGATGAGACCTAAAAAATAGTGTGCTCTCTTTCAGATGCTTGATATAGGGTGACTGTAGTGAGGATTTTTCTTCTCACAAATGCGTATAGTCAGTAATGAGTCGAGGAATAGATGCGGAGGTGATAACATTTCATATTCACGTTGGAGAAAGTGGCAGCATTGCCCCCTAAACTCTGGGTGCATATATAGTTTATGCGACCCAAAAATGTCAACGCATTTAAATGAAACGTTTTGAACAATTACATACATTTAACACATATCGAAAAGGGGGTGTTAGGGAAAGCTTTTGGAAAACAATAAAAATCGTTATGGGAGCGTTTGTTTGGTGCTTCGTACTGAATTACAAGCGATCGATGCAGGGAAGGACATATAGGAGAGGGGAAGTTTGAACAATCGAGTGTTCAGTCCGTGGCTAACAATGCAGAGCATTATAATCCTGTTTGCCAAGTTTGTTTCAAATGTGAGGTAGATTACAATCCTAGACTGTTGATTAATAAAATGAATCCAATCAAATTTAACAGAGCTCGTTCTAATAGTGTCACTGTGTCAGGCTGCATGTTTACTCTTCAACCCGACCCCGCCCCCTCCATCGTAGTGAAAAAAGATATATTGAGAAATGACGACGGCATCTGTGTTTTCGCACGTGACCAAAGATGCCTCTTGTTATGGCGTCGCCTCCCTCTGTAGGGTAAGCAAAAGGCATGAACATAGAAAAAAGACAATATTGTCAAACCCGTTCGGCTTGCACTTTAGCTTGATGGAGCTGCAAATGGTATTTGAAGAGGATTCTTTTACATTGGAACCCAGCCTTCTCACTTTTTTCGAATTACAATTTTATTGTTGCAGTCCAGAATGTAATGTAATGTAAAAGTTACTTCTATAGCGCTGCTACCACTCCAGGGAGTATCTTGGCGCTCACCCAACTCAGATGTACGAGAAGGGGGGGGGAGTAGACACAGATTACATGCGGCACACTACATCTCAGACCATTGCTATACAAGCTGAATTGGACATAGAGTATACCCAAGTTTTTAATGCTTTCCTGTATTGGGTTTCATCCGACAAGGAGCAGAAGAGAGTATTACTAAGAAATACTCATACGTGTGAAGTTTGAAACCACTGGCAATAGTGAATTCTCTTCATTTAGTACGTCACTTGATGTTAACAAATAGAGAATTTATGACTACCTTCCTCAAAAATCCTGTTTTTTCACACGTACTACCTATGTCTATGCGGGAATACTTCCATTCAAACATGGCCGCTCTGTTTGCAAAGCTCAAAGAGGAGCTGCGTCAGTCCATCCTCTTCTTTCTGACTGTGTAGGGGTGGCGGCGAAGGAGCGCGGCGGAGGTGGCGGATATCTATGGAGAGGGGAAGATGGCTCCATTCCCGGACGAGGTGGATGTGTTCACTGCGCCGCACTGGCGGATGAAGCAGCTCGTCGGCCTGTATTGTGATAAGGTAACTGCACGTCTATATGTTAGAGGAGACTCAAAGAGCTGGTAGTAATTCCTACCGCGCTCATCACAACCTGCGCAGCTGTCATCATTGGTTGGCTAGCGTCTAGCGGCACTGCCTTGCTAGGTAAATACAGCACTAATGCCACGCTTAGCTGTACGTTCCCCAGTTGGGTCACCCCCCCCCCCCCATACAACCTCCATATCCCCTGCAGCTACACCGAAGATGTGCATAGCTCAGACTGCTTCCCCTCCCCAGTTAATACAAACCGCTTAGTGCATTCTACGACAATATTACATAAACATGCCCTAACCATTCCGCTTAACTCTTACAATTATCCCTGTCAGCATTTTGGTCCAAGTAAACCTTGTCAGCCTGACGTTAAAAGGCTTTCGCTATCATTCAGATGTAAAACTGCTTGCTCTCTTACGCAAGCCTCTAATGCTTGTTTCGCTTTAAATCCAATAATGCCCCTGAAATTCGTCACTGGCGACTCCCATCCGTTAAATGGCCTTCACTATCCTAAAAGTGTCCCTGTAGATACAAATTTAGTCACTGCTGCAACTTGAGTTTTGAATTGCGTCCCTGTTGCGCCTTGAACTGTTTTGCCTTGTATCTACTTTTTAGGAAGTCTACTTCCTCTGTCCTCTGCTCCTGATGGCCACTGCGGCTCAATTCTAACCATGCTCCTCTCGTATTACTCTCCCAGGTTGTTCACTCACGACATTTATCTACAATTGCCCCCAGCCCTACTAAAGGCTCTTCACCCTTAAATCACCGCTGTCAGATGGAATCTGACAGGCGAAAACAAGACACACTGACTCCGCTTTCATTTCGTCCAATTACTTTGTGACTCACTAAGGCCACCACTGCCAAAAGTATCCTCCCTGTCGCCCACTTTTTCATGCTCATTTGCACCCCCCTCCCAGGCTCAGCCATTTCACCATCAACACATCGCCCTTGGTGTTTTTCAAAATTCCACCATTCCCGTTAATATGCTTTGCCTGCCACTCTACTACATGTGCCTGTCGTTTGGTCTAGTACTACACCATGACATCTTAAGTTTAAGGTGTGCCTATTGGCATGTTCTAGCGGTTGTGTCCTTTGCAGTTGGCATTCAGTGCATGTGGAGAAGGGATGAGCAGGTTTATATTCGGAAGGAATTGTCATTGTTTGCGTGCTGCTGGCATGCAATTATCTCTAAGCTCCTTAGCTCATCTTACCAAACGAGGGACGTTTTTGCAACTCGGCTATAGTTGACAATTTGTTAAGGGCTAATTTTTTTTTGTAAGTAGTTGTCTTAAACATTAGTGATGTGACTGTATTTTGGTAGTTACCCCGGACTTTGGTATATGTTGTTTTCTTTATACTGGTCTATAGCTTTTCGTTGGTCAGGAACAATCTGGACTCGATTTAATGTAGTGACTACTGCTTTCTAATTCACCCTGCAGGTTTCTCAAGGTTCAGTGTACTACAGGCACTTATTAAATCAGGGGTGCGGAATTAAACAAAATATCTACCTGTCCATGGGATAGGTTGCTTTCTAAATCTACTTGGCCTGTAAAAAACTCCACTAGTCCCTATGGTGCCACTTTGGACAGTGGTAAATTATGGCACAAATCTCATTAAAAAGAAATAAATAAAGCGCATGAATGCTGAGGCGTCTTGGCACTAGGAGTGATGCGTTGCAATTGCCCAGGCTCGACCCAAGTTTCTTGGGGGAGGGAAGCTAGGTCTTGACCATTTTCCTAAAGAGAAGCCTGTTGGACTGTAGCCTAATAGCAGTCGGTATCTTGTTCCACAATTTGGCTGCTCATTGAGATATGCTTTTGCCTCCCCATCTGGCTTTTTGAATCTTGGGAACCTGACACTAGCCTTATGTTGGCTGATGTAAGATTCCGCCATGGGGAGTTACCGGAAAAATAGTTTCTGTATATCCATGGCTCCTCCGCCATACAGCGCCTTATGAACCAGACAGAGAGGGTCTATATATAAGAGCTCTGATAGTAGCCTCTCTGATTATGCCAAGGCTGATACTATAGTAGCGTTTTAATCTTAGCAATTACTCTATGTTGTCATATTTCTTCTACTTGCTGGGGCTGGAGGTAGCGGAAAGCAATAGTTCCAGGGTTGGAATGCCCTATTGTGTCTGTGCCACCCTAACTTGCATGTTTCAGGGATTTTCACCAGCTCTTCTCTAATCTCTTCTCATTCTGAGAAAGGTTGCAGATCCTGACAATGGCAGCAGTAAAACTTCTTCCAGGGTAGGGGAAAAAAGTGGTTGGACGGAAAGTGACCTTGTAAAGGCTCAACAGGTTTTCGCTTGAACAAATGTACACATGTATATTTGCTCTTGCTGAAATGCAGTTCATAAATATTTTCTAGGAGTATATTTTCCTAATCTATTTGTGTAAATTCTTGTGAGATTATGACAGGCGTAAATCAGCACTAATGCAAGGATATATACTGTGGGTGCACTTTTGTGACTTTCTTTAAGAATTGGGCCCCTAATTCGGTCTGGCATTAACCGAGAAATTTTGTTTTTATACATTTCTTTCCTTCCTTCCTCTCTGTGACAGCATTCTGTTCTTTGACAAGAAGCATACAAACACAAGAATGCATTTTGTTGTGTGCCAGAAACTACTGTGGAAATGTGTGCGTTTTGAGACCAACAAATATTTTTGTCAATGTTTGTTATGATGGTTAGGGCCTGGCGCTCACACAACAATAACGGTTTACAAAAACCCTGTCAAGACAAGCATTGACAAAACCAAAAGGCTGACCACCAATGTCGTCGTATAGGCTTTGCTTATTTTCATGTTTGCCATAATATTGTTGAAACTGGTTACACTGACTTTCAATTATGAATATTTATAGTGAACACTAGCATGCATCAACACAAGTTTACTAAATGATGCTTTAAAGAAATGGTACCTAAAATTTCACAGTTGTTTCGCAGAACTTTTTTTTGTTTTCTTTCGCTCTTGCATTTTTTGAGAACATTTTATTTTGAAAGCAAAGAATAATCAGTCTTGATTTCAAGCTTCATTAATTATTTTTACCTAATTCGAGAGCATTATACATAGCTACATGTTAAACTTTGCAAGCGCGTGTATGTATTTTTATACTGGACCACTTTCAGTAGTGTAGTCCAAGCTTGCAACATTTTTACTTGGAGCGCACACACTAATAATAAAGGCTTTGTATTAATGAACCATAAAGACAAATTCAAACAGCAATAACATACTGACAGATATTCACTTAAGACAGTCCCCTTCCCTGATCCATAATATACGGTAAACTGGTAGCCAAAGGCTTTGTGTTTCTGGGGTTGGACCAACTTGTCCCAAGGGCAAAATAAACATGGAAACTTGTTGTCCTTGACCCCAAACAATATGTCCTAGGCGTCGGGCTATAGGAATTCCATACCCCTATAAATAGAGAATACAGTTAAATGCTTTAACAAGAATGCATGACCTAATTACCAGTGTGAAAACCATTCATGTAAATGTATATTATTGATTTAAGGGTTTTCTAAAGCTAATCTAAAATGCAAATACCGCATTGCACTGTGCAGTAGAGCATAATGTCAAATACAACTAGAGGAACAACCACGATAAGACCTAAACTGACAGGCTGTGCTTTATGTGCATAGTGAACAGAATCCTACATTTAAAAACTTGTGAAAGTGAAAGCTTTGGTGTAAGGTTTTCCCTGGCGTACATAGAGCTGTTAGAAACAAATGACTGTTTTCTACAAAGGAAAGTAGACCGTATTAAACCTTAAGGGGCCATTATGATGGCGGGCGGATTGCTACCGCCGGCCCGGCGGTGGCAATCCGCCCGCCAAATGTTTCTAGTTCTTTCCCCGCCATATTAGTATGGCGGGGGGCACCGCGGCGGACTGAAAGACTGAATTTTCGACAGGGTGGAAAAGGGACACAATATGGTGGTGGTGTCATTTTATGATGTATACGGTAATTGTCCTTTCATGGAAAGGCATACGGTCCTTGATATTGGGGGGGCTGTTGCGGGCCCCCAGGGTTTTTGGGGTGGTCTGGGAAATGCACATGGGGGGTACCTATGGTACCCCCCTCATTGCAATGCACTACGTGTGCCTGCCATGTTGTGCCTGCCATGTTGTGCATGGCAATGCTGTGCACAATCCTTTTACATTGCGAGCAGGGCTGCAGCCAGCAGATCCACCCGCTATGTAAAAGGCCCAGGATGCGCCCGCCAATGTTGCGGGCGCATCTTAATTTGCATGGCGGGACTGCCGCGAAATCGGCGGTCGGTCCCGTGCTCCATTGCGGTGGCCCACCATCGTAATAGGCCCCTAAATGTGTGGGGAGGGTTTTAGAGTATTTATAATTTTTCCTCCCCCTGGAACCAGCAGGGGACTTGAATGTTTTTCAGTATGCTGTAAAACAAATGCCTGCAAGTTATAGTCAATACGGAGATTTGACAAGTCGAATTCTGCTAGGAAGCAGAGGTAGGCAAACCAAGAAAATAGTATGTTGCTATGTAGTATGTAAAGTCATTAGTGTTGACATCAAACTTCGGGACCATAACATATGATCGGGTGGTGAGGGATCAAATCCTCATGTAGACAAAAAGCAAGAAATGCTGAGAAAGATTTGGTCCTGCATCTGATCTGACCTTTAAGTCGGCCATTGACACTATCAAAATACTTGAACATTCAGAAAACTTTGAGGAAAATAGAGGTCAACCATCTCAGTTGCATGCTGAAGTATGTGCAGTTAACAAGAAAGGGAACATTTATATATTTAAAAATAAGAGGAAAGAACGCAAATAAACATGGTTTTGGAAGCAGTACACATTTAGGCATTGCCAACCCCTGTCAAGCTTGGGGTAAGCTGCGCTATATGTGTAATAAGTGGATCAACCTGCAGGGTGTGCAGGGTTAATTTGATATGGAGCAATGATGACCGATACAATGGGACTGAGCGTCAATGTTGAATTTAGTAGGTTTATCACAGGAGAGTAAGGGTGTTCCTAGGCGTACCATAGAAATTATTGGGAAAGTATTGGTGGTGAAGGTGGACTCTGCACTTGGTTTGCAAGTAAGAATTTAACACACAAGTTATGGTGTAGGAGAAAATTACTCACTGCTGGCATAGACATAAGATAAACATATTGGGATGTTTTTAAGACCATAATTTCAAAGGAAGAACAATACGAAGCAAGCTATGCATTTGATTTAAGTGACCCTATTTTTGGATTTCTGTACCAGGAGGAGATGGGATAAGATTAGACCCACTAGCTTATCTGTCTATCGTACCTCTAATTTTGCTAATGTGTACATCCGGTAATTTTGGAGGGCCAATCTTAGCATTTGACTGCAGGAATGTACGATAGGGAAATGAAACCTTTAAGCCTAGCCCGCGCTGCTTCTGTTGTCTTGAAAATAAAGAAAGAGACGCTAAAGGGGCAACAGCTTTTTAGGAAGACATCACATTTATCACATTGCAACTATGAATGGGACTGTTGAACTCTTGATCAAGCTCTTGAAAGAACGTGCCATGCATAGCTCAAATTAGTGTTGAGGTCTACCTTTGCCTTCTTGTAGCCCCAACCTCCCCAACAGCTGTCGGGTACACTTACTGGAACCATGACATTCCTTAACAAAATATTTAAAAGTTATTGGCTTTTTTAATAAGATACTTTGGCTACGTCCTGTGTGTTTTGCACAGGACACATGTTGTATTGGACTGACAGCGGTCACTCTATCCAAATCAGATATAAGTCAATAAGGACACTCAATGACGAGCAATACACCAATAGCGTGCACAAATTAGCTTTAATGAAACAGTAAAATAAATATATGGGTTAGCACAAAAGCAAGGTGATTAGATGCATTTTTGTATCATGGCATAGCAAATAATAACAATCAAAAGATCAGATTCCCTAAAAGAAACTACGATTGTATGCGCAAGTATGAAGTTTACTAGAATAACATTCAGGAAGCTCAGTCGCTCAGTGTCAAATACCTAATTTATAACTATGTAACAGTTGAAATACCAGTCCCTTGTTCCTGACTTGCAAAACAGCAGTAATCAACTGGCTATGAAATGCACGATGGCTACTGCAGGGGTGTGGAATTTAATAAAATATCTACTTGTTCACGGGGCAGATTGCTTCATAAATCTACTTGTCCTGTAACAAAATCCACTTGTCCCTTTGGGGCCATGTAGTGCGGCGACAACTTACAGCAGCAATCTCATTATAAAAGAGCTCTGATATAGCCTCTCCGATTATACCAGGGTTCATACCATAGTAGTGTTTGAATACTTGCAATCCCCTTATGTTGCCACGTTTCTGCAGATCTACTTACTGGGACTGAAGGTAGTGGTAAGCTATAGTTTCAGGGTTCGAATGCCCTTTTGAGTCTGTGCAAATCTACTAACTTGCATGTTTCAAGGGTTTTCAACAACTCTTCTGTAATATTTTCCCATGCTGAGATATGTTGAAAATGTACTCCTGACTATGGCAGACCTAAACCTTCTTCCAGAGTTGGGGGAAAAAGTGGTTGGAGGGAAAGTGAACTTACAAACACCAAGATTCTCGCATGAGCAAATCTACACATCCATATTTGCTTATGCTAAAATGCAGTTCACAAATATTTTCTAGGAGTAGCATTTCTAGTCCTACTTCTGTAAATTCTTGGGAATTCACGAAAGCCGTATAGCTGCACTTAATGCAAGGACATATACCATGGGTGCACATTTGAGACTTTCTTTAATAATTGGGCCCCTAATTTGGTCTGGCATTAACCATGACCTTTTGCGTTTATTAAAATTCTGTCTCTCTCGCTGTATAGGCTGGCTTCACTGAGAGCGACAGCATTCTGCTCTTTCACAAGGAGCATATCAGCACATAAAGTAGTTTTGTTAAGTGCCAGTAACTACTGTGGTAGTGTGTGTTTTTTGAGACCAAAATTTGTTTTGTTTTGCCAATGTCTGTTATAATGGTTAGGGCCTCGGCAGTTCCCACACCAATAAGGTTTTACCAAAACCATGCCAAAACAAGTCAAACATTGCCAAACCAAAAAGCTGACCACCAATTTCAGACCTACTAGATTTGCCAATGCTTGTTTATTTTTGTTTCCTATAATCTTATTGAAACTGGTTACACTGATTTTCGATTATGAATATTTTTGGGAAATAATAGTTTGCATCAACACATGTTACTAAATGATGCTGCGAAGAAATCGTACCTGACATTTTACAGTAGTTTAGCAAAATGTTTTTTTTTTTTCTGCTTTAATTTTTTTAATGAATATTTTATTCTGAAAGCAAAGAAGCATCAATCTTGCTTTCAAGCTTCTGCAAATATTTGCATCAAATCAGAGAGCATTCTGGGAGCATTATACATAGCCTCATATTGCTAACTTTGAAAACGTGTGTACACATTTTTATACTGGAACCACTGTGAGTACTGCAGTCAGAGCTTACAACATTTACTTAGAGCGCTCACCCTAATAATAAAGGCTTTCAATTAATGAACCATAAATGCCATGAGGCCACTCTCATCGCATGCTCACCCACAATGCAATGAGTACAGACGTCTATGTATGGCAAATGCGTCTTGTGCTTTTTGGGGTGATCGCGAGCTGTCTCTGCGCCCTTTCTATCTAGTGTCGGCGCAGATCTGGCAAAACGAGTATTATAGTCCCAGATTCAGCAAAAGACAGTACTGTGTGATCTTGGGCAATTCACTTTTCTCGTTGTCCGTTAGGCTTTATCTGCTATAAACTGAAGGCGTTCTAAAGGACCTGTCAGCTTTGAAGTGCTATATAAGAACATCGCCACTTGCGAATGAAACTGAATGTATGAATGAGGGCAGGCTCGATACAAGGAGGCTAGAATACAGCTGGCTCGGGTCACCCTCCATGCGCAACTCTGGTCTCTGCAGCAGCCGCTGCTCTGCCTGCAATGGCCGCTAGAGGGCGGCAGCCGCGCACAGCTGCCAGGCAGACCCTGCCAGCAGCCCCAAGATTCCCGGGGACACGCGGACAAGGTTCACAGGAATGTCGTGGATCAAAGTGAGAATAGTTGCTGTTACCCACTTTAGAGTATTTTATGCATGTTCATTTGTGTGGGGCAATGGGATCGAGTATAAAGCACCGATATTCAACAAAGCGCACTAAACCAAGCACGAACCCATTTGAATATTGTAATCAAAACACAAGCTAAATAAGGCTATGTCATGTTGAATAATTATCGCGCCCTTGGAGAACAGCACTCTTCTTTCAGTGTACTTTCAATCCAACAGTGTGGGCGTATTGATTTCAGGCGCTAAAAAAACAAGCATTTACAATGCAATGGTCTCGGCATTGTTAAAGTTAGAGCTATTGGCACTGCTCATGACATTATTTTTGTGTATGTTTTTATTTTTAAAACATTTAAAGAAACGCCATTGTTATTTACAATGTCAATAGCGTAATCTATCTCAAATGCGAGACCTATTGCATTTGCACCCACACACAGAGCCACACACACAAAGCCACCCACAAACACAGAGCCACCCACACAGAGCCACCTACACAGAGCTATTCACATAGAGCAAACCACACACAAATAGAGCCACACAAATAGAGCCACCCACACACAGACCGAGCCACCCACGCATAGAGCCACCTACAAAAAAGCCACCCACACAGAGCAACACACACACAGAGGCACACACATACACACACACAGAGCCTCCCACACACACACACACAGAGCCACACATACATACACAGAGCCGCATACACATACACACACAGCCACACGCACACACGTACAGAACCACACACACACACATGGATCTAGACACATACACATTGATCTTGGGAGCCAAAGCAGAAGTGGCACCGTTGTTTCTAGATCTTTGCATTTATCACTAAAAATTAAGCATTTAAAAATAAATGACTAATAAAAATTGACAGATTATCAGAAAGGTTTCTGAGGTGGCCATAGTGGGGGCGATTGGTCAGCGAACACTCATGCCGTAGTCGTTACTCTCTGCCTCGCAAAAGAACGGAAAGTTAAGGAAGCTGTTGAGGTTTTCTCTAGGTTTGCCATGATGATTACTCATTGGTCTCAGGATTTTGTATGGTTAGGTCTGAAACATCAGGAAGCTGCTGAGACGTGTTGGGTTGCTGGTAGCTGTCACTTTTTTCTCCTAATGGCTGAGAAGTTATGGAGACTGTGTAAAATGTGGGGGCATATAACGGCATTCCTCGAGTCTACACGTTATCTGACTGCATTTGACACAATATTACATACATACTTCGCACAGCATAGAAAGGGTCCAGAAGAGGTAATTTTCAGTCGGGGTGATTACATGTTCTAGTGTTGCCCTGTGTGTTGTAGGTTCTATTGTTGCAGTTTGCAGAGTCATATGGTGTGCTATCATATTCCTTTCCAAGAAATGTGGCTCTGGTGCCTAGATTTGTGGTTGTCGCCATGTGGTTTAAGGGTCTCTCTGGGGCCCACTCTTATGTTGTAACAACAGGATGACCAAAGTCAGCATAATCACATGTAATGTTCATGGCATGGACACCACACCTTCTGAGGCAAGGACGGGGATAGGAGATAGTGGGCACTGCCCAGAGTTGACAAATTGTGCTCTGTGTTGGCATCCTCGCAATCGGGTAGGTCGATTTGCCCTGAATTGCAGGAGGGTTTCCACAATTCGAGCACTTTATTAGAACAGTGGTTGCCAGTGGTAGTAAGATGTCAGTCGGCACCTCATCAGATATTCACAGTGTGGGGCTTTGAGTCATTGAGCTCCTCTCTCTGCAGAGAATATTAGGTCACATCTACCCGTTTGTATAAATGGTTGGGCCGGACGAAATGCCACCAGATCGCTCAATGACCACCTAATGCATGAAACATGTTGACCTATGGCTTTGACCTGAGCTTACTAGCAGGTCTGAGAAGCACTCTCACTTACAGAGACAGGGACCATTATATCCAGAGTTTCTTTGCTTTCATTTTAAGCTCAAATTCAACCAGGAATATCACATGAAAAGTTTTTTTTTGCAGCATCTGGATGACAGTTGATTTGATTCTCACACGTTTCACCAATCTTCTCAAGTTGTAGGACACACCATTCCCAACCCAGCAATGATGCATTTGTCACAACTGTTAAGCCTGGGCGTAGAACAGTGGCGGCTGATGACATATGAAAGTGGTGAGGCATAAAAGTTCGGGATGAGTGGCATGTGGCAAGTGAGCGTAGCGAGTGATCCCAACCGTTATAAGGGAGTTCGGGGGATGATTTGCAAAAACATTTGGAGTAGGGAAAGTAGTACATAAGGAGTAATATTTTATGTACTCTTACATTTCTTTGTGACTCAGATCTCAAACGTCAAATTCTTTATTAGTAGAAGTGCAAAAAGGGCACCACTCCTTTCTATTTGAACTGATTGAGTATGCCTATTACCTTAATATTCTCATTTTATTCCCTTTTTAGATGTTTTGGGGACAGTTCACAAAGGCATTTAACAGTATGTAAAAGAGTACTACAGGAGTAGCAGCCCCGTCTGAACTGTTATTTATCTGTCTTAAAAAACCCACAACATGCTCCCAGCAGAAAGTGCTGGCGGTGTTTAAGAAAGCTAAGTGTCTGGCTGGCTTCAATTAACACCCTGTGATTCTCTGGTATTCCAAGCAGCAAAAAGGGAATAAATTGCATCTAATTAATGCTTCTCGGTGACACTGATCGGAGGCTGTGAGGACAGTGAGGCAGGGGGCGCCCTGGCAGCAATGTTTGTTTTTTCCATCTTCGGTGGCAGGGGTGGCTCAGTGAGGGAAGGGTTGAGCTCCTAATGTTTGTTCAATCCACCATCTGCGACTTTAATTCCAAATGAGCTGCCTGATGCCACAATAAATTAAACAATAAGAAAGTATGAGGCACAGGTAACTGATGCATGTACCTGACCTTGTTTCAGCTGTACCACCCGATTAAAAAAAAAAAAAAAAAAAAAAAAAATTAAAGGTGTCCGATCGTAAATGCTGCGAGTGTCATTCCAGCCCTTAGAAAGGCCACTGCGCACAAAATGGAGAATTTGCCGGTACCGATTTCTTTTTTAGGGGGGCGGGGGGAAGCTGGGGACTGAAAACACTTTATCCTTAAATCAGCTGATATTTTTAATAGGCAGAATGTCTTTCCGGTTTATTTTCTACAGATGTGGCACTATTAATGCTGTGCACTGGCTGAAATGAGTGCTCAGTGAACAGGCTTTTTCTTTTAAAAATTCAGCAGTGAAACCGAACTACTGCTCAATCTGAAGGTTTTTTTTAGCAGCAATAACAGTATGACACTCTAAGTTATGGATATTTTCTATCTGCTGTGTTACGCCTTTCTTCAACTGTTAGAACGGAAGGATGAATAGGGGAATCAGCCCTACTGGACCTCGATTCTGTGCTCTGAGCTTTGCACACGGACCGCCGTAGCACGCGCTCACCTCTTTGAGCCTGTGTAGTGGACGCACTCTTAGATGAAATTCGTGTCACATCGTCTATGCGTTTGTGAAGTAAAAGTAAACTAATATCAGTTGTTTAGTAGACGCAGTGAACACATGTTTGATTCACAGACATGGTGGAAGAATGGGATGACATGACTAATTGCAGTTTAACAAATCTAACCTCCGACAGCTGGTTAGTGATACTGACGGCTGCAGCGCAGTCTTACGCAGACCTTTCCCTGCTCGACGAAAAAAACTAAAAGACCGCAAATCACCGGAGGTGGACAAGGGCATTAAGATTCTTACTGCCTTCAGGGAACATCAGGTTTCAGCTCTTCAACACTTCCAGCCCAACCCCCCTGCCCCGCCCCCTCACGGTTTGACTGGATTAGTAAAGGTTAATGAGAGACACATGTGGTCTAGAATAGATGTTGCTTGCTTGTACGGCCTGGTCTAAAACATGTATGCTAATTTCGGTCATATTATCAAAACGCGTTTCAGTGTTTCTACAGCGCCTACATGTCGCTGAAGTGTAGCTGCGATGTCCAATGTCTTCGAACGCGCCGGGAAGCTTACGCGTGGCTGATGGGAGCACAGATTCTAGGGCAAATCGCGTGGAACACAATATACATGGTAAGCGCTCAAGTTAAAAATTAGAATGTTCCCGCCTCTTTGTGCCTCGTATGAAGCAAGCTCATTGGGTACAAAAATATTGACGTAGGTTTTGTGTGTGAGCGTAGTAGGGAGCGGGTATACATCACAGAAGACTTCATGGTGGTAGAAGCTCCGGGTGAGGGCGCCTGTGAACGGTCAGCCGCCAAGATGAGCAATCGTCATGAACTCTGGGAGAGGGATCACAAAATCAGAGAGCACGGTCTGTGAGTAGCAAAGCCCATTGTAACGTGCCCACGGGCGCATCTCACTGCTGGACCGAACCCCATCTCCTCAGCGTCAGCAGACTACGACACAACGTACAGTGTAGATTCCCTTAATACCCCCTTTTTAACCCCTAATTGTTAAACCTCAGGGTCGACGTCACGTGTAAAGCGAGCATCCTTAACTGAACACTTTACTCCTGTAAAAGGTTTACTGCCACGCTCACGACGGCCCACCCACCCAGGCTCCCAAGTAGGCGTGATGGAGCCACCGTACGTACAACAGTTTTTTGCGAATGCTCACAGACTACCTGGCAGAAAAATACACACACACGCACATGGCCTGTCAGAGGATTATCTCCGTCTATCAAACAAACATTGGCACAATAAAGTTTACCTTCTAGGTTTCCTCCTCTGCTTTCTCTGGTAGCACAAGGAGATCAGGTGAGGGAGCAACGCCGGGACACCACCGCCTTTCTCCGAGGCACAGCAGAAAATGCCTCGGAGAAACGCCACGTCCTTTTCGGATTTGGGGGCGTGTTTTGCTGTTGTCTCCTCCCTGAGACTTCTCGCAAAAAACACGCCCCCGATCCGAAAAGGACGGGGCTTCAACGGAGTGACTGGACCTCTTCTCCAGTGGCTGGCCAGCATTTAAGAGGCCAGCCAATGGAGAACAGGAGAGAAGAGGGGCGGGTGCAAGCCCCTCTTCTCAAAGTCACTCAAACTCATTAAATCTCGGAGCGAGACTGCGCAAGCGCAGCCTTTCGCAGCCGAGACCTAAAAATCGGCGTGAAAGCGACCGCGAGAAAGGCAAATGTGAGCAAGAGCGGCCACGCTAATTACAAACAGATAACACCTGTGCGCCGCTGCTCGCTCCCGCAAGGTGGATGCCACCACAAACCTGAGTGCTTGAAAAGAGCAGACCGATTTCTGAAGGCCCTCTCCTAGAGCAGCGCATGCGCGCTGCCCTAGGCTCGACCTAAAAAGTAACTACAAAAGGAAGGAGTGAAAGAAAGATATACATGAGTTATCTGACAGCTAATTTCAGAATATGCAGCTGCTCAGACCACACTTTAAAACACTGTGCACCTTATTCTGCCAAGACCTGGACCGACCTCCTGCACCTCAGAACCTCGCCATAGCTCCAGCAATTCAGAATGGACCTCGATTGATTGATTTTGATTCCACAAGGAGAAGGAAGCTGACGATGGAGGACCGTTGAACCCTTCACACATGTGATAAATGATTTTTCTCTTAATTCCTATTTTCTATCAATGACTTGTTTTTTCTCCTTTCTCTTTCTTCCTATCATTTCCCTTTATCTACTCTACTTTTGTTCTCTTTTCTTCCCCTCCTCCTATATTTGTTTTTAGGTCTCGCTGGCGTTGCAGCGCAAAGCGCTGCCGCCAACGAGACTTATTGTTGCCGTGTTTGCTCCCAAGGGAGACAGACCAGGGCACGCGCAGCGATCGGGGTCTGTGGACGCGCTTCTGAGACGCGCTTGCGCAGACGCACACACAGACACACACACGCGCGCACACACCCTGCCGCTGCCGGCCCCCTCACCGCATCCGCCTAACGCGCGCGCACACACCTCGCCACCGCTGCCTTTGGGCAACCTTAAGCAGGAGACATGGCGCCCCTCCCCTGCATTCTTTGTGTACACACACAGTTATACGTAAAACACAGCCCTACATCCATACAAACATAGGGCACACAGATAGAAGGCACGTGAGTACACACAGAACACACGTTCAATCCACTAACAAATACTTGTACGCCACGAAGAGAGATAAAACGAGAGTTAGTGCTCCATCAGATATACACATACTGCACAGGTAGGCGCTTGTGCCACTGAACGATCTGGACCCAGCCGACCCCGCGCACTTGGGGTGAACTCCACACCCCTAGAGTGTGCCTGTGAGCGCATACACACCAGTAACAACGCGCACAGGTGGGCGCTGTGCGCGGAGTCGAGGCGCTCACCTCCGGCGCACCTGCTCCCGGATCCGCTCTCAGCGCTCCCCCTGACGCTTCCTCTGTGTCCACAGTGCGCTCAGTCCAGGGTGTGACGCTGCTCACCTCTCCGTCTCCAGCCGCCCACTGCCGGAGGTCCCCGCCCAGACGCAGCTCCAAAGAAACTTTTCCCAAATTTGGGGCCCGAGTTATACTTTCTCCCCTGCTACGTCACCAGGGCTTGGATTCGTGGACCTCTCCTGCGCACACAAGGCTGCTGCAGTTCGCTTTTGTTTGTGTTTCATGATCGCAGAGCAGACCACGCCCCCCAGAAGACGTTAGGTCACATGGCAGCAGGTACAGAAGTACACGTTCTCTTGTCACAGTGTGCACTGTACAGTGGCAGGGCTTGCGTCCCCGGCTGGGAACGCGAAGTACTGAGCGCTACATTTGACGCAGAAGTGTTTACGCGACACATCGCACACAAGACCCAGACATAATGGAAAAAGAGAAGCCGGTACTTTACATTAGATTACTTAATCGCCGTATGCGCTCTATCCCATTAAAATACAGCCAACCCGTTTTATTACTGTCCCTTTTAAAATACAGTAGCCCTGGCCGCCAGAACCGATTCTGTCCGGGTCCTGGGAACAAAACAGTTCTAGTGAGAAGCAAGAACCGGTACGGTCTCATGGGAAGTTTACGAGTCCTGCCCGGAAGTTAGTGCTGGTACTGTCCTATCACAAGCATTTACAATGCAATAGGTCTTGCATTGATGCGAGTTTGAGCTATTGGCATTGCAAATAACAATGCCTTTTATTTTTGTTTTCTTTTTAAAAACCTAAATAAAAGGCATTGTAATTTACAATGCCAATAGCTTAAACTCACGTAACTGCGAGACCTATTGCATTGCAAATGCTTGTTTCCTTTATTTCTCTACTTCTCGATTTATTTATTTATTAATTATTTTTTTAATTTGGTTTTTTTTTTCTCTCTCTCTTTCACTTTTTTTCTGTCTCGCTCTTTTCTTCTTTATTGTTCCTGTTTCTCATCTTCATACGTGTTTAGCTGCCTAGCAGTTTATGCATTTTGTGGCACCTTCAGCCAGCCCGGCTTTGTTGCCAATAGAATCTTGCATTTTGTACTTGGAGTTTTTAATGATAACTTACAAAATGCCAGCATGCTTAATACGGGTTACCAGAAACCCTTGGCTTAGGGAAGGTATTATGCATAATAAGAAGCTATTTGCAAGCTCTGCTTGAGTCTGTGCGTTTTTTGTGTGCCGTCATCATTCTATGCGATTTTGTCAGTGTTTCATCGAAGCCTTTGGCACATTTACTGTGTGTGCATGTTAAACAAAAAACAAACTTATTGTCTTTAAGTACTTGTTTAAAATATGCTGTTTTTGTTTCCTCACACAGTTAATTCTCTACCAGTGTTTCATTCTAGTATTTATTGTAGCTTTCCAAAACGAATGGTACAATTTACAAAACCTTTTACATATGCAGATGTGAACTACGAAAAGCAATAAATTATAATTCTTTCTGTAACTTACCAACCTACCTGGTTTATACATAGATGTGATACATATGTTGGCAGAATGTAAGATTTCCTAGCTAACTTGAGGGAAAGTTAAAATTCGTGGAGGCTAGGATTATGTATTTGTCTTCCCTTTTAATAGCACTAAAAAAATACAATAATATACCACAGTGCCCAAAATTCATGTAAAACGGACATTTCAGTGTTGAATGTCAATAATACAGAACAAAGCACTTGAGGAATCCCAGCTCTTCCTCTTGTTTCGCCTGAAGCCATTCATTCAGTACACTTATCACCTCCTTATTTTGATCTCCACCTGGAATTCACTGAGTATAATTGGTTATTCAGAATAGTGAAATTCTCCCAGCCCAACCACATCATTCCTCAAACCACTACAATGATGAACTATATCACGAGTTACAACTTTTTTGTTGTAAAATCATTTACTGTTTCAGTGGTAAAATGTATACCACTTGTTGATTTAGTTTATAGTACTATTGATAAGAGAATAATCATCTCTTGTTTGTTCTTAACAAAAGTGTAACTTTATTTCACGTTAGCTGTGAATTTTCCATATACATGACCTGGTGACTCATATTATACAAGTTAATTTAAACACCATGTCTGACAAAGGTTTAAATGAAAGCTTCATGTAGGTGAACTGTGTGGACCAGTCCGTTTATTTGAACACCTTCTTCTAAATTACCCACTACAATAAAAGCTTTGGAAGCCATGGCTACCCTTACATAGTATGAAATTGTTATGCATTCTGTCCATCAATTGCTCTTTCTGCATTTGTCACCACGAGTGGGACGGGTATGCCCAGACTTGGGTCTCTTGCTCTCCATGCCTCTCGACTCAAGCTAACCTGGCTGTTGAAATCGGTCCTAGGATGCTTGTTTCCAGTCCAGGGAGCCTGGCTTGACTGTTCCCATTGGGCGCAGGGTCAAGACGGATTTGCGTATGACTGCGTTCAAACTGGAATGCATGGGGAGAAAAAAACGATGGATTTAGGTCCAGATCTTTGTACTGGGGTGAATGTATGACATTGTTCTGCATTCTGTCCATCAATTGTTCTTTTTGCATTTACACTATCAGAGTGAGCACAAAAAACAGCGCCTCAGTGCACACATCTTGCACCACCTGGCCTGAGTATTGGAAGAAATGGGCCAGCTGAGTTCCCCAAAGCAAATTAGACGTTGTGTGACATCCCTGACAGACAGCCTCCTTTCTACCTTTTAAAATGTACCTCGGTTGTTCTGGAACTGTTCTGGAAAAGAAGGGTGTCTGATGGACTGAGCATTAGCTTGCTTCTTTTGCCAGTAGTTACCTTTGCTACTTCAGCAGTTCTCTTTCTGCCCCAATGAACAAAGTTCTTTTGACACACTACTACAGGACGCTAGACAAAGTAATTTAGCCAAGCTGATAAAAAAACAAATCCTGGAAATGCTTTTATTTATTAACCATGTCAGGAACAAGTGATAAAACGGGTTGCAGTCTGTAGACCAGAGGTTGTCCACCACCAGAGAGTCCTTTACTGTCAGATGACCTGCCGAGATGGCCTTTAGAAAAAATTGGTTATGCTGAAAGCCATATCCTGTTCTTGCATTTATTGCATAAGATAGGCAGCATGGTCAGAAACGCCTGGACCCATCCAGATTCTCTGTAATCCTCTACACCGTGAGTTGAAAGAATCCTTCTCTCACAAGACTGGTGACATTGATGTATTTGCTTCTTCAGAAATCTTGGGGATATGGGAGCAGAAATGGCGTATCCCAGGAAAGTTCAAGCAGAGCTTGAAACTGCTCTTGCATTCTTCAAACAGGCTTCGGGTCTCCCTTTACCTCCCAAGTCTGAGCTCTTGTGAATGTGAGAAAGGCAAACTCACTCTCCCATCCTTGAGCCAGGAGGAGGTACCTCTGTCAGGTTCTGCATCTTTAGAAGTATGCAAACGAAGACTCAGTCCTTGTCTAAGGAATCAGATCATCAAACAGCCTGCTAAAAGCTCCAGACAATTTATATGGAGGTCTGATTTCACGCCCCCCCAACAACACTGTGAATAAATCTCAAGAATGGACTCCCTGGGTCAGTTGACTAGTATCGAACTCTATCACCATGTTTGGTGTGGAAAGAAACCCTGCATCCAATGTGTTCTCTGACTATGCCTTCTCTGTGAGGTGGATCATCTCCAGAGTATGTTATCGCCTTCCTGAGGAGCAGAGCTTTTAGTTTCTGGAGGTGCCTGTAATTAAAGGGTCACAAAACAAATTGCCTGAGTGTATAAAGACAGGAGGCAGGCTATATGGCCAAATGCCTGTGCCAGTGCTTTCCTTAGTTTCCTTCCCGGTATTCCTCATCTTGAGTGCAGTAAGCCTTTGCCTTTTCCAAGGTGGAGTCTGACAAACCCCAAGAAGTTTGCTATGTTTAAGCGCAGGTTTGTTGGCATGGATTATAAAACCAAGGCTTTGCAAGAGAACCACTGACCGATTCAGATATTTTGAACAACTATTATCAAGATATCTTACAGATAGATAAGTTTCACAACTGTGGTTCTAAGAATCTCTATTGCCAATTTTGAGTGCTCCAATGGGTTGATCAAAGATTATGGCTGAAAATTCAAATCCTTGCCCTTTTCATAGTACGAGAAACTGGAAACTGCCCGGCTGGCCACCTCCTTCATGAAAAGTTTCTGTTCATCCAAAGAAAATCTTGAGGGTTGCAACAGCATCCTCTGAATCTGACTTTCTCTGAAGTCTGTTTGAAACCTCTCCAATGTCTGGACGCAATCATCCTTCCTGATCCGGTGTGACACGTGCAGGAAGTACCGAGACATCCTCCAAGATTTAAATGGAGAAAAGGGGTAGTATTTACATTGGACTCCTCCAGAGTTATTGACGCCCCCAAAACCACTGTGGTCCGCCCCTCTGGATGAAAAGGAGTCTTTAGAACTTAGGGTGTCCTATGTCTGGTTAAGCCGCTTGAAACCCTTCTCCCTTATGGGACCATTGAGATCCCGCTTGGCTAGACAAGCACCTCCCCCCCCCCCCCCCCCCCCCAAGTCTCCTAAAAATGTTCTTTATAGAGAGGTGGTTCATATCTAAGGAGGTAAAAGTGGAGGCAAACTTTCCCAATACTTATATAAATTGGTGTACAAAGAGCTGCTTCTTGGGCTGCAGATCGCACTTCAATAGTGGCCTGTTCGCCCAACTTCATGTTGCCCATTATTCTGTGTGAATGCTTTTTCTCAGAGGAAGATATGTTGCCTAGGAATGTATACACTGACTGTGCCCAAAGTGACACTATCTCTGCAGAGCTAGGCTATCAAGAGGACTTTACTTCCTTGTCTGCATCCAGAATCTTAGTTGGCAAACCTGCAATGTATCCTGACATACTTTTCTTGACCAATCATAATTTTCAGCCCCACTGATCAACAGGGCAGCCAACACAGATGTGTACACAGATTGGCAGTCTGTGCATTTCATTCCCCAGTGGGGTGTTTACTGTTGGTTGGTCCAGATCCCTCATCAAAGTGCAGAAAAGCAGAACCTACGAGGAAGTACACTTTTCTAGCTGTCAGCGATGGTTGGCAAGGCGGTTGATGAATAATCATGTGTAGTAAGCAGATGTGTTTCAGGCAGGCCCACCTTCTCTCTACAAGGAGGAGCGTCCCTGCCCAAAAAATGGAATACCTGGCCCATCCTATAGACGGCAGAGCAACACACTGCTCTTTACACAAATGAGCTTCACCAGTTGAACCAATAGAAATGGTCCCCAAATCTTCTCAGTTGTGTCCCACAGTTTGTGTGGAGAAAAAACCTCTCTAGGATAAAAAAAAAAACAGCTTGTCGGATATGTCAGCGGTTTGGAAGCTTTTCAATATTGGTGTATATTTTTTAAGCAAGTAGGCAAAGGCCTCTAGTTTAGTAATATGGAGAGCTACTACAGATAGCTGGAGAGCTACCGGTAACTCACAAGATACTTGTTGGAGAGGCCTGATTTATACATTATCTTTTATCCATCCCTATCACCTACCTAATATTGGAGACTAGAAAAGGGTTATTTGTTTCCTAAATTATATCAGGAGTTGTCTTAGTCTTGCTGGCCTGAACTTCTTCCTTCTCTCTTTCTTCCTGAACCTTCAAGCATTGCACCACACACAAATTTGAGTTCCTACGAAATATAGATAAGAGAGGATTTGGACCTTGGCTTTGTCCCAGGCAGTGGTAACAAAAACACCATCAGGAGTAAAGATCCTACCAGTTACATCGACAGCTCTGACATTGGAATTCTACAGGAAATTAGAGTAAGATGGCCAGATTAGCAAAGTTTCACCAGGTGGCCACTTTTTAGGTCTAGGCTGGCGTTGCAGCGCGCATGCGCTGCTCGCTCTGCGAGGGCTTCTTGGAATCAATACAGTTTCAGAAGTGGTGTTTCAGCTCCGCCCGTTATTTTGGTTGGTTCGCGTCATAAGTTAAGCTAAATGGTGTCTTTTGATTGTAAAGGAGGCTTTTTAGTCCCTCCTGGTTACCGCCCTGCCCTCTTTTAGCTCCGCCCACCCAGACTGGATCTTTTACTGGCAGCGTGATACTGTCTCCTTTAACCCCTTCGGTGCTCATGACGGAATGGTTCCGTCATGACCCACGGTTGAGCTGTGCTCATGACGGAACCATTCCGTCATGACCCCGCCCGCGCAAGATTCCGCCAGCACAGCGGCGGAATCTGCGCAGCATCGAAGGGGTTAATTAGTGGGTGAGCACTTTTTGTCATTCCGGCTGCGAACACTGGTGCGCATCAGCGCCCCCGGCGGCCATGTTGTGTTGTTGACTTGGGAAAGTCTACATTATTTTCTGCAAAGGCCTGCCTTCCTCTCACCGGTGACACGGACACACCTTCTAAACTAATTTAAGGTCCCACATACGGTCACGTGTTCGTGTTAATTCTACATGCACTAACTCTCTCTTTATGGAGGCTCATGTTATAGCCACATTCAATGACCATATGCGTGGAAACCTGCGGGTGGGCCCTTTTAAACTGAGGTCTTGACTGAGCTTGTCTTCGCCGTTCACGTGGATAATTAGAATGGAGCTACAAATTCACGTGCATTTATTTGGGAACCATCTTTCGTCGAATCCTCAAGCAGTTTTACTTCATCACTCTTATGGGATTAGGGTTAGACCATAGGATTTCGTGTCATTCATCAACTGGCTGTTTCACAGGCATCACTCTGTGTGCAATCAGACGTTTTTAATCTTACACATTTTAACATTCATTGTTTGCCAGTGTGGTCTTTCAAGTTGCAACACTAAAGCGTGGCATTTTAATGTTTTAAATCACCAGACGTGACGTCTGCCATATATGTTTGTTGCCGTTGAAGGGGGAGAGATGAAATGCTTCAGCAAGCTCTGGCTGGCCAATGTCGCTGCACAGCTCGTAGGGTCCCATGTAACGAGCAAATTTCCTCCAGAGCGAGGACGAATGATGAACACTTTAAAACCACGGGCAGGTGTCGCACATACATTAAACCAAGAAAACGATACACTTAGGCAGTCTTATTGTAAAAAGCAAACACGTGGCGAACCCTTCCCCCTGTGCTGTGCGTGCACCAGCACTACATTATAACCGTAGGGAGCGCGACACGCAGAATTGTGACGTCACTTACTATCAAGCAAACCCATGTCAATGACTTGACTAGTAAGGCCAAGGGCAGGCCCTTCTCAAAATCGGCTTTACGTTGCACAGTGTGCCTGAGTCGATGTAACTAATGTGAATTTTGCAAGGGCTCCTGCGGCTGGCGATTCTAGGCACTTGCGGACAGCAGTTGAGATTACGAAGGGTAAAGTGAGCCACACTGTGGTCGAACCAAGAATTGCCCTGGATCTTGGCTGGGGCAAGGGTTGGGGGCTACTGCCCCCCCCCCCCCCCCTATCAATGCAATGAGTTTAACTACCCCGCGAGCATCAAGTGCACGCACCCTAGGTTTAAAGTGATAACCTCGGCCCTACACTTTCTAATGCAGTGCTGTCAGAGAAACGGCGCGCTGGCACTTATTTATTTGCAGTTCTATATAGCACGAACTCGACCCGAAGATATTAGAGCGCCTTACACAAGGACACATTCAATTTAGTAGGCGCGGGGAGAGTAAGTGATTTGCCCAGAATCACATGATGTTGAGCCGAAACTCGAACCTGGTTTCCCAGCTCCAAGGTCAGCAGCTCTGATCGTTAAGCCACACATTTTAAAAACTCCTGTGCTTCTTGGTCATACATATTGTAATCTGGTAAATAATATTTAGGGTGTGCTAAATGCCTCTTGATATAACCAGTGATGGCCATTCATTTCTTCGCTTCCCCCCCCTCCTCTGTTTTATAAATCAATTGAGTTGCTTTCCCACATTTTTGCGTAAGCCTCGTAAGAGTATCACAGATGACACTACCGAAAGCAAATATAGAAGAATATTTTTAGGACCAAATCAAGCAAATATCATTCATGAGTAACCTTTAAACCTGCCCCCATCCCCCCCCCCCCCATCCCATGAATATAGTTTGTCATTTTTGTAAAGAGATCGGTTATTTACGCTTCTCATACAACTGCATGTTAAACAGCACCTCGCTTTGAAACTTCCCATCCCCTTGCGAATTTTACAAGTTCCGCCACCCACCTGAGGTCATAGCTAAAAGGGAAGGCTGACTTTTCTAGATGAGTTTAGTGTAATCAGTAAACGCCCGCAAGCGACTTGGTAGACGGGAGAGAATGATCCACCTCCACTTAAAAGTCACTTTGAAACTTCCCATCCCCTTGCGGTTTTTACAAGTTCCGCATGTAGTAACCCATTTATATTTTGTTTTAGCGCCCACTCCGAAGTAAGCTGTGCATGTTAAAAACTCTGTGACACCAAAACCTTTGTCCCGCCCTACAAATGTATCAATATCGCATCCTTGCCATATTAACGGTTAATAAATCGCCCCCTGCGATTATTTGATAGACCAATCCTAACCGCTTTTAGTAATCTTGATGGCCGCACATGAGACAAGTGATCTGTCACCTGTTCTCCTCTGCAGGCAGTGCTTAATTTAAGCCGGTGGTTGCAGGTGGGCATTCACTGGCGCTTATTTGTTGGCCCTGGGACTTAGTTTTCATTATCAGACTTTGATCTAGCATTAGACAAAGATAGAAACTGGGGATGAGAAAACAGTGACAAACAGAGAAAGTAGGGAACCTACAAGAGTTAGATAAAGGCACATAAAGTGTATGATTGTAGAATAAGGAGGCATGGGGTGGAATCAAGACTAAACTGCTCTGGTATTCGGCAATGTGGGAGCAAATTCTACAGTAGATAATTTTGAGCTTTAATTAACATTAGGGAAATGTGAGTGCATTTTTTCTGTGTTTAATATAATGCATACATGCTAACATTTTGAACGTTCCAAAAGGGAGATTTTGGAGAAAAAGAAATCCTGGTGATTGATTTTCTCCATTGACTTACATTGAAGAGGAGGAGATTTTAGGCAGGAGACACTTAATACCATAGCCAGCAGGTCTCGCCTTTGGCACCTTAAGTGTTTAGCCATGCAACACTTGATGTTGTTGCACCAAGGACATTGTGCTGGATAACTAAACACTTATAAGGTCCCTAAGGCGAGACCTATTGGCTATGCCAATGCTTGTTTTCTTTCTTTCTAAGAAACAAAGAACATTAACTTTCCAAAGGTGTGACTCATGAGATCCTAGAGAGAATGCCATTCTAAGCTCATTTTAGAGCTAACATGCTTAGTGCTGCCACCCTGCAGGACCTAATTTCAGTGGGGCGTGGCCTGCAAAAACAGTTGAACTACAGATGTGTGCGGCTCTGTAAGCCAGAACTTCAGCTAGTGTGTAAACAATTTAAAATGTTTTTCGTGTATAGTTAAAATTATCCATGTGTTAACTCTCTTCCGAGCCTGAAGAGTAAGTGGAAGGGGCAGAAGAGGAGTATGGTGCTTCTCTCATAACAGGTGGAATGCCTACACACATCGTATGACAAGCATTGGCATAGCCAATAAGTCTCGCCTTTGGGACCTTATAAGTGTTTAGTTATCCAGCACAATATCCTTGGTGCAACAACATCAAGTGGTGCATGGCTAAACACTTATAAGGTCCCAAAGGCGAGACCTATTGGCTATGCCAATGCTTGTCTGTTGATCTCATCAGTCAACACAGACTGACAAGCAGCGTTCCAATCAGAAAGAAGCTTACATCACAAGTGGTTTATGACTGAGGGGATACTCTATATGTGCGCCCTGGCTTATAGATATGTTTGATATGGCTAATTTTGTGAAAATGATTTGTAAACTGAATGACAATTCGATTTGTTTTAATTATGTATGGGGTCTTTTTAGAGATTCATGATCACTTTGATTATATTTCACACATTTATTGTTAATGATTACTCAAAGGTTTTGGTTTTGAATGCATATATTTCTTGTGAATATGAATGTTCATTTTGATATTTAACCCCTTCGCTGCCGCGGACATTCCGCTGCAGCGCTGGGGGGGGCAGGGGGGCAGCGCGGTGGGCCTGTGCTCATGACGGAGCCGCTCCGTCATGAGCCACAGTTGAGCTGTGCTCATGACGGAACGGTTCCGTCATGACTCCGCCCGTTTGCGTTGTCGCCCCGCATAGGCGGGGAAACAGCGCCGCGCAGGCGGAGCGGCCGCCAACAGGATTGTCATGACGGAACCGTTCCGTCATGAGCACACGGCAACCGTGGCTCATGACGGAACGGTTCCGTCATGAGCGGGGAAGGGGTTAAACAGTGTTATTGGCAATACATTTGTTTTGAGTCATTGTTTATGTACTTTTGAAGAACATTTTAATAAAGAATTGCAATACAACAATAAATAAATAAAATAAAACCGCCCCAGCTCAGATTAAAATACCCTTAACATGCACATAGCTGGCGATAAGAAACGAGATATCACAAAGCACAGCCATGTGCCCAGCACTGGAATGTCCAGGGGTTGTTTCCTGCCATGTATTAGAAATCTACATCAGTGGATCACCACATAGTGTGCCCGACCCATAATGCTGGAAAACATATCTCAGTGGGTTAATGTGTCTACTGCAGAAATCTACATATAAGGTGCAGGCAACGGTTTATAATATTGACCGTGTCGACGTAGCCTTTTATATAAAACATGTAGCATTGTATCAAACAACACTAACACATTGTGAAAGTTCCGGGAACCAATTCAGCTTGTAAATTGCACTAAAAAGTCAATACCCTTTCCCTCTAAAACAAGCATTGGCCACGAAAGGCATCGCGATCACGATCGCTGTGAAAGCGAAAGTGAGCGCGATGACGCGCTAAAACACGCAAGTGCTTGTTGCGCGTTCTAGCAAGCTGGCTAAAAAGCTGGGGGGAAAATGCTACCGCCGGCCACAGCTTGCCCGCGCACATGCACTGCAAGCTGTAGCCGGCGGTAGCATTTTTTGAAGCCCTCACTTACTAAAGTCTCTCCGAGCAGCACTTGCGCGCTGACTCAGCGAGACCTAAAAAAACCAGACTAGAGCAAAATGTTGTAGACAGAGTGTGCACTACCTAATACACTCATGAATGAGTGTATTAACACATCTTCAATGATAATTTTCACAAAAAGAAAACAGTTTTAAGCACAATTATCAACACAATTATGCAGTAATTGATCTCAATGAACCATGAACTGTATCCGTCATACTGTAATGCTCTCTTTTTATTCTTTTTATTTTGTCATGAAGTGTAGATCCAAATCAAAATTAGCTTCAAAGTCCATTCAATAGAACATGAAAAACGTGGATTGACTCATTCCCCAATCCCAATGCATTGACCCATATTCTCCGGGAAGGTTCATAAAGTACAGCGTGAAGTGAAAAGATCAATAGATTGCAGTGTGCATAGTAAGTGCGGCGTAAAGCCATACTAGAACATCAAAGCCCATAGAAAGTAATTCAGAAACGGGAGGAAAAAAAATAATACAGATCCCAAATCCACCAGTGCACCCTCAAAAGTGTGTGGCTGCTGCCATAGCTATCTTAGTTGATTCAAACATGATTCAATGGAAGTGACTGTGCCATAAATTCTAAATGTTAAATGAATCTACCTTTCTAAAGTCCAACCAAAATCTGAAACTAGACTCGGTTGAAATCAGTTGCTGCGCAGTGCGATAGTGCCTGTCAAGTCAAATGTGAAAAGACCTTGAGTCCAGATTACACAATGTTTTAAAGAGTGGCACAAAAAAGAAATGAGCCGTAGTGTGAAGGTTACACAGATGTGTAATTAAGTAAAAGAAGCGAAACTCACCAGGCGTCCGAATACGCCGAAAACAACCAAAATGCTTCTTTATTGATAGTTCAATGAAATGTGCCGGACCGGCACTAAACTTTATGCTGAAAATAATACACACCGATAAATGTAGGCATAATAATAGCAACTCTCCCCATAGGTCAGCTCGGGATTCACAATTGCATGGTTTATTCAAGTATTCAGCACTGGTGTAGTAAGTTATACTGTACTAGTGTGCACCTAGTTAAAAGACCTGTTCCTTTTGGTAGTTTAAAACGCTCTGAATGCGAGGCCAACTAGCAGTGGTGTAGCTAGGGGGAGGCGGAGGGGGCGGTCCGCCCCAGGCGGCACTATTTTGGGGGCGGACAAAGGCATTCACATAAGGCTCGGCTTGCTTTCGTCGACGTTCGGGGACGGGCAGAGAAGGAATAGGACTAGGGCAATGTCCTCTTCTATTTTGTGCTGCCAGCTGTCCCGCCCCCCCTCTCCCCCGATCTTCCTATTATTCCCTCTCTTTCTGTCTTGCTCCTTACTTACTGAAAACCGTAACTTGAAGAAACGGTTCACAACCTCTCTTTCCTTCTTTCATTTAGTTGCTTCCCTGTGAAATGGTTCCAAAAAAGAAAAAGACTCTTGCGGGAAATGCCCTTATCTGCCATTTTTCTATTCCAAAGTGCAGCGGGATGGAGAGAAATAGAAGGTTTTAAATATGAAAAATAAATACATAACTAAATAAAGCAAGACAGAGTGGTTGCAAAGTGGCCAGATTTGGTTTTATTCATATCCAAATACATGAGCCTCACTTTACAGAGTTTGCCAGTGAAGCGCTACTTTTGTTTTCTAGTCTTTCTTTGAACAGCATTGTTGTCCCCAGGTGGGAAAGTGTTCCATTCCTGGAGGGATTGCAATACCTGGTTGATGGGTGGATTGGAAAACAAAATGTGTACCATGTTTCTGTGTTTATGGATGTGGTCTTTTTAAACCATGCTGCTTACGTTTTGTAAGGATATAAGCAATGGACATTGAAACGGTTCCCTTCAGGGCCCTGTAGTCATGCCCTTAACTTTTCAGGTAAAACCACTCGCTGATTTCTGAATAGTGAGTGAGAGATCGTTAAGGTAACCATGTTGTTTCTGTTTACTTTTCACATGCTTTACTTAATCTTGCATTCCCTATGAGTGTTTGCTTTTACTTTTTTTTTTTTTTTAGGCAGCATATTACTCTTATCAAGTGCATAATTTGAATTGAGCCACATCCAAGTGTTAATAGCGGGCACAATTAGGTTGTAGCTGAAGGCAGTGCGAGTTTCTCTCAGTGGGGCAGTATGGTGTTCAGTGGGGTAGAGGATGTGGGGTAGAGGATGTGGCACTATGGCCAGAGCTGTCGAATTTGGAACTGGGGAACTGGGTTCAGCCTTCATGACCAGTCCACCAGACCACTCTACTGAGGGAGCATATTCCCATGGTAGACCTTAGAAGGCAAAAAGAGAGATGGGCCTGCACACCTCAATTTAATTGGTAAACAAAAATCAATTTATATATATAGTAGCGATGTTTTTTAGTGTGCTATCACTTTGAAGGAGTCTGAGCCTTAGCTCCTTTAGCTAGAATGTGAATGAAGTGGGGGTCGGAGTTATCCAAACCTGCGTGATGCACAACAGTGGACCATAGGTCTTCATCAAAATTTCATAAACAAGTTCTTAAAATTAAATAAACAGTATTCTTGTAAACAAAAATTGACTTGTATTTAACAACAAAGTCAGTCACTTAGTTCAAAACAGAAGCGTTAAAGATGCGTTATTGTTGTTGCATTGTAAAATACTGAAATCCGTTTTACAATTTCAAATGCAATGAAAACAAAAGTCCCAATATTTAAACACGATCCCAATGCATTTCGGGTTAAAGAACCCTTCTTCAGGGGTTAGTCGTCATCAAGGAAGGTTGTCTGTGTGGGAATCCACCACAAGGAACTACAACGAAAGGGTCATGAATCAATATCCAGTATTGCAGAGTACATTTGTAGTATTAGGATTTGCACTCAATGCGTAAAATAGACCTGTGTCTATGCCCATGGTGTGCTGGATTCTACAACATGCACAATGAGTGATCAATCAACGGACATGCAAAATAGTATGTGAACTTACATCCCAGCAATGGGATTAATGGTTAAACGAAGAAAGTGAAGCGTGGACAAGGTGCACTCTAGCAGTTCCTGGCAAATGAAGTGCGAAGTAGTGGTAACTAAACGAAAAGTAACAGTCAAAGAAGGAAATGGTGTCAAGTGCAATCGATAAAAAGAAAAGAAAGGATACCACGATTAAGTGACCATGCATAGGGGAAAAAAGTCAGACGAGTTCAACGCTTACCCAACTGTAAATTTGATATTACCCCGCCGCAATGTTCAACTGAAAAATAACAGAAGGAAGTGAACAAGTGGATTCAAAGCGAGTATGAAACCCAACGTCCAGTGTGTCAAGAGAAATACAAGTCAATTTTTGTTTACAAGAATACTGTTGTTTATTTAATTTTAAGAACTTGTTTGTGTAATTTTGATGAAGACCTATGGTCCACTGTTGTGAATCACGCAGGTTTGGATAACTCCGACCCCCCACAGACCTTAGAAGGCCCCACTAGACCTTAGAAGACTTGATGTCTTAGCACAAGCAGGTGTGCCCTAGTGGTGTCAATTGTGAGTTAGCCTTGAAGGCCTGTTCACCACAATCCATACTGAAGTTCATCTCCAGTCTTGCGGGCAGGCCTACGAAGCAGCACACCCTAGAGCAACAGTGATCCAGTCACTGTGACTCTGTCACTGAGGCCACATGAACCTTGAGCAGGTTAGGGCGGTGCGAACGGTGTGACCGCACTGGGTACCTATTTCGGGTGGGTGCGTAGTGTTAGCAAGTATATTATGGTTTAAAAAAAACTTGCTGCCTCCTTCCTGGCCTCCAGCAATTTTCAGAAACAATAAAAATGTCATGATAACTTCGGTGATTAATGTTCTTCCTAGAGACAGATCCGAGTTTTGTCTAGTGGAAGGGTTGACTCCTGGAAAGGTAGCACAGAGGGTTAATGTGCCTGCTGCAAAGAACATGTACCGTGCAGGTCACAAAGTGCACTGCTTTAAAGGGAGGACCATGATGATTGGTCATTTAATATCAGCTGTAGATAATGGATCCCTGAACAGTGTCATGTATGTGCATGTTTGCATTGTGCTGAGGGGATTACCAGGTTATTGTTCACGCAGCTCTCTGATGGATGTCACATGCAGTTTTTCTGAGTCCCCAGATAGATCATGCAGTCTGTGTGTTCTCTTTTGTACTGCCAGTCACCGGTGTATTCAACTGTGTAGCCTTGGACCGTGTCCTGTATGTGCATGTTGTATAACAAGATATATTAAAGAGAGCTGTAATATATCAAAGGAGGGTCAAAGGGAAAATATTTATCGACCACTAGAAAACTAATCCCTTAAATTTCTAAAGACTATCATCACAACAAAGAAATCTAGGGTCCACTAACATGATAGATCAAGCAGTTTAGACATTTTCATAATCAAACATCAATCATGAATCCCATCAGCCACCAGAATAGCAGCCCCCATCATTTGGGATCTGATAGCCCTACCTGAGCCATCAGGTTGATCAAGGCTGCAGATAAACTGGGCGACTTAAACCTCTCTGTTCATCTTGTGATGAGGTATCTGTCTCGAATCTTAGTGTGGCTATTAAGTATTAATGATGGTGATGGAAGCAGTGCAAAAGAAAAAAGGTTTGAAGAAGTGGTGTTTAAAATTGTCAATTAGTACAGAAAAACCTTTTAATAATATCTGTCCATGTGACAAAGTTTAAAAACGGTGTAGACGCAGTTTTAACAGAATAACTGCTCAAGTCCAAAAAATTAGGTCAACATGTTTCAGCCGAAGGATAAAATATTAATCTGGCTTTCGTCAGGACCAACAAGAACCTATGCTACTGCTGTATATATTATATTGTATTGTGTAGATTCAAAACCAGTGAAACAACAAAAATATTAAAGATATTATCTTAAACCTCTCCTTACGATTTGTTAGGGGAGCATCTTTCTATAATCCTATAAACAAAAGAGAACAAAAATAAGAGTAAGTACTCAATATAAATAGTGTATAGTCAACCTGCTTTGATCTTTTTTGAAATTACTGGTCATTAACCAACATATACAATAATCCGCTACATCACAATGTTAGCGTGAAGAGCTAAATAATGCTCAAAAGAGAGGAAAGTGCTTACCCGTCAATAATACGGGAGACCGCCTCACCTCACCTGGCATAGTAATGAACACCTTTTAAACCTCCTGTCCATTGTAAGGCCTTATATTCCAACTTATTTTGGTCGTTGAACCTTAAAATCTGGGTTTTTATTAATCCACATGATATTGCCCATTAGCCTACAAGTCCCATGATTCCTGGTCGCATTAGTTGGTTGTCACGAATTAGCGCGCTGGTTTCAATCGCATTCAAACAAGCAACACAGGCGCGCTCGTACCTCCCCGTCCGACTCTGAAATGCTCCGTGGTACCGACGGACAGGTTGGTGAATCTCCTTTTTATCGTGTATGTCCGGGTTCCCTATGGATATATTCTGTCTTAAAATGCAAGAGCAGCACAGGGATTCCCTTTATGTAAACGCCAGCCTAGACCTTGTTACGTTGCTCTTTGGGCTACATGAGTCAGTGGGTCTAATTTCACTACATGATATGTACGCGATAATGCCATATGATGACCTGTACATTTGAAATTGTATGTTAAGCGTATCCATATATGCTAGGTCAGTAGTGTGAACATGTACATCAGTTTGCACAGACCTATTTTAGCAATAAGATTTGCTTCATTATGATTTGCATGAAGTTGTCAAAGACAGAACAGAGTTATGTGCTGACTTGAAAATTAGAGATTTGTGTTTTTAACAATGGACAGGAGGTTTAAAAGGTGTTCATTACTACTTGTCTTCACATAGAGCGGGGCCTCTTTTATCTGAGCGGATGCCAGGTGAGGTGAGGCGGTCTCCCGTATCATTGACGGGAAAGCACTTTCCTCTCTTTTGAGCATTATTTAGCTCTTCACGCTAACATTGTGATGTAGCGGATTATTGTATATGTTGGTTAATGACCAGTAATTTCAAGAAAGATCAAGCAGGTTGACTATATACTTTTTATATTGAGTACTTACTCTTATTTTTGTTCTCTTTTGTTTATAGGATTATAGAAAGATGCTCCCCTAACAAATCGTAAGGAGAGGTTTGAGATATTATCTTTAATATTTTTGTTGTTTCACTGGTTTTGAATCTACACAATACAATACAATATATACAGCAGTAGCATAGGTTCTTGTTGGTCCTGACGAAAGCCGGATTAATATTTTATCCTTCGGCTGAAACATGTTGACCTAATTTTTTGGACTTGAGCAGTTATTCTGTTAAAACTGCGTCTACACTGTTTTTAAACTTTGTCACATGGACAGATATTATTAAAAGGTTTTTCTGTCCTAATTGACAATTTTAAACACCACTTCACACCTTTTTTCTTTTGCACTGCTTCCATCACCATCATTAATACTTAATAGCCACACTAAGATTCGAGACAGATACCTCATCTCAAGATGAACAGAGAGGTTTAAGTCGCCCAGTTTATCTGCAGCCTTGATCAACCTGATGGCTCAGGTAGGGCTATCAGATCCCAAATGATGTGGGCTGCTATTCTGGTGGCTGATGGGATTCATGATTGATGTTGGATTATGAAAATGTCTGAACTGCTTGATCTATCATGTTAGTGGACCCTAGATTTCTTTGTTGTGATGATATTATATGTATGTGCATGTAACTTGCATGATCGAGGTAACTATTAGCGGCGATACTACGTGTCTCTCGGTCCTCTTTCAAGTGCTTACCGTCCTTTTTCCCAGCAACCCCACCCCCCTCCCCCCAGGGGCTGCAATCTGAGAGATAGCCCCGGGCGCCACAATCTCTAGCTACGCCTCTGCCAACTAGAATCCTCGTGGCTAGTTCTGAAGACTTGTATACCTGTTAGGGCTAATGTTATTGACTTGTCCTTAACATACATAGTCGTCGTCAGCAAGTAGTTTGTGATAGCAGTGCGGAACTAGTTGACCTATTATAACTACGCCTGTGTGTGGCAACGAGGGTTTTGAATGTTCACTGTATTTCTTTCTGCAGCTGTCCAAGACCAATTTCTCCAACAACAATGATTTTCGAGCCTTGCTGCAGTCTCTGCATGCCACCTTCAAGGAATTCAAAATGCACGAACAGATTGAGAACGAATACATCATCGGCCTGCTACAGCAGCGCAGCCAAACTATGTACAACGTGCATTCCGACAACAAACTCTCTGAAATGCTCAGCCTTTTTGAGAAGGGGTTGAGAAATGTACAGGTAAGCTGTCAAAACAAGGCTTTTGTGCCAACAAATCCTTGTGTAGCCTGAAGCAGTTACTCAGTCAGCAAAGATTATGTGCCCGATTAATTTCCCTGTTCTGAGATTACAGCTCTTATCGATTTAGGTTTGTTGTTTCTGCAGCCACTACATTGATGGGATGGAATGAGAGAAGTGGGCCTTTGATAAATTCAGTCCCAAATTAGCAATGGCTTTCCTAAAGCAACTTTATAATTTCTTTCAGACATGTTGGAAAGACTTTGAATCCAGAATGATGGAAAAGCTTTAATAATCCTCAGTGCTTCCCGTAGGTTTAAGGGTTTTCCCAAACCTCTAATTATAAAACTGTAATGTACAAGAAAATGATACTTTGGTTTACGTTTGTCTACTGTTTGTTCTGCCAAGCACTTCTTTTCTAAGTAAATATACTATATACTCCTACTGCTCTTGGCAGTCTCATGTTACTTGAATGCTCGATGAGGCGTGCATTGGTGTGTACGAAATATGCTGATTGGTGTACCATAACTAGTAAAGGTGTGTTAATACAGCTCCGAAATGTGGTGTTCGGCCTGCTTCCAATTGCTTCTGAATTCGGTATTGCCAAGTTGGGGTGGGGGTAGAGGGGCGTTCAAATGTATGAACCACTGATTTCCTGCTTTTTTTTTTTTTTGCTGCTGCACAGACTCAAAGGGTACACGTGGAACCCTACACAGTTTATGGATTTTCAGGTGTTCGACATGTACACCACTGTTGCAGGAATAGATTCTTTACTGGCGGATAACCAGATTAAGCATGGTAGAAATGTGAACAAGCATTGGCAAGCCAATAGGTGTGGCTTTAATGCACCATGGATTGTCCCATTGGTGGCTTACCTACTAGATTAAGCATTGTAGAAATGTGAACAAGCTTTCGTAAAGCCAATAAGTGTGGTTTTATGTATCAACAAATGTAAATGCAGTTATTCATAAATGTGGTTTGCATGCACAAATGTTGTTTATCACATTAAACCCTGTTCTACGGACTTTGCCAAACTTGGGGGAAAAAGTAGCAAAAATATTGCTTGCTGTGTAGAATGTATGTAGGACAAGCTGTACCCTGATGTTATTTTATAAAATGTATCTGTACGCTATTTATCATGATAGCACCGCAGTACACAAGTATGACATTAGATTACTTCCCTAACAGAAATAGAAGTAATAAGATAAATACACACCGATATAACTTCACATTCATGAGAGTGCTAATCAAAGAATTTGAACTATTTTTTCCTCACAAATTATTGTAAACGCAGTTCATGAGGTCCTATTATCAGGGCTCAAGTCCTTTGGGAAAAATAAAACACAGTTCCAAAGTCTATCCATTAATGCCTAACGAAGGTTCCAGCAATGAATACATGCTCCACTATTGTCCAAAAACCTTTCAATAAATGTATGTTTCAACCTCAAATAGCTGAACATTGAGTAAATAAGGTCTTCAACGTTGCAGAACCGGACTCCTTAGGCAGGACGTTATAGTGGGAACAAACAAGTAACCAATATTCTTACTCATTTAGTACTCAATAATAAAAATTCATAATGGTTATGCATCAATCCATACCAATTTCCCGTTCTTTCTGAGTGAGAGCCTCTCCAAAGCTCAATGTGACCTCCCAGGTCAATGTCAAGCCCCAGCCTCTCTATAAGTAATTGCTCCGTGTATGACTTCCTAGCCTATCAGAAATTGACCTATGTAATGTTGGGTGAAATGGGCTGTTGTACTAGTCCACAGAAAAGTGTGTGTATATTCTCAAATGTTTTTGAGTATTACTGACCCAGCTACTGGACATTTAGCATCCAGGGCTCACTAACTAATTGGGAAGGAACATGTTTGCATGAAAATAGTCACCCCTATACTATTTCCAGGACCCTTTTGTTCAGTTTTCTGAGATCCCAGATGGAAATTTTGAACACTGTTCGCTATCCTGTTCCTCTCCAGTGGTTGGTGATATCTAGTACTTCAGCGTATTCAAATAGGCCACTGGTAAAGAGACTGATTACATTGCCTTGTAATTGCATTTATGTAGTGCTTATTATCTATGATGAGCATTGAAGCTCTTCATTCTGGGCAGCATCGGAATTCAAGGTTAATGGTTTATCCCGACAATGTAGAATTAATCTTGTGCTTTCAAGGAGACTCTTCTATGCTCTTGCACCAGTTTGTTTTTCGTAGATTACATTGGTAAGGTAAGATGTGATCATAAGTGGGATATGTGAGTTCATGCAAATTGTTTGGGTAGTATTAGATTGCTGGGTAAGGTTTTTAATAAGGCAAGTGTGACCTGTAAAACAAGGTGTAGGCATTTTGGAGAACTTCAACAACCCAGATTAAGGCAAACATGCATGCTACCTAGGGTATGCTATTTTCAGAGATGGGAGGTCTGTAGAGTGAGGAAAGGGTAATTTGAAAGAACAAAAGGCAACAGCTAAACGTTTAGACTCTATAAATTTGGTGCAACGTTTCATTCAGTATTTTAGGAGTAGAGAGGAGGATTGTTGAGAGTGTATGCAGTAGGAGAATGTAAAACTGCAAAAAAAGACACTGTTTGCATGTGAGATGGTGCTATGGCAGGTAATTTTGATAGTCGCCTTGTCTGTCTGCTGCTAGACCATTGTGAACGTGATTTCTTCATGGCACCTCATAAAAATATACAAGTATTGGTAAAACCAATAGGTCTCTCCTTTAAAACCTACTGGCTTTGCTAATGGTTCTAGCAGTGACGTGCAGCACACCCTGATACTGTGCAGCCATGCTTTAATAAAAAAAAGAAAAGCCATATGGGACTAGGCCATCTGCATGTACAATCTGCAGTATTAACTGACATCTCCTAATGAGAGACAGTCATGTCGATGTGTCAGTAAGTGGAAACAAGCATTTACAATGTAATGGTCTCGGCATTGGTAAAGTTAGAGCTATTGGCATTGCTCATGACATTATTTTTGTTTATGTTTTTGTTTTTAAAACATGTAAAGAAACGGCATTGTCATGAGCAATGCCAATAGCTCTAACTTAACCAATGCCGAGACCAAACAAAACAACTCAATAGTCCACTCGTATAGGGTCGTTTTGCCCATCCTTAATATGGCTACGCGACGCGACATGCAAAGATGCAGATGAACATGCGCGTAGAAAACACAATGTGAACTTTGCCTGTACATGCCCCAAAAAACGGGCACATTATAGCAAGAACGACAGCCATCTTGTAAGCCTCGTCCAGAGAGGCCGGGCAATCAAAAGCACTTTGACGAGAAACGAGTGTGAATCTGAGAGGCATGTCGCAAATAATTTTTAAACACTCCATGTCTAACTTTGATCATCCTCACGAGTGTTAATCATTTCACAATTTTTAAAGAATATAAATACAAAAAATGTTCGTTTGGCCTGGTAGAATGCCATATGTTTGGAGCACTTCCAACTTGTAATTCAAGATGCTGTAATTGATGGGAGAGTCATTAAGAAACACGTCACTATCCCAAGATGGTAGGCCCCGTTACATTGAAAGGACTGCGTGACACAAAAACTGTCCTTTTGTTTCTATGGCCATGGAAACGAGATTTATTCCTGTCAGGATTTGCTTTTAGCGTGTTAGCAGCCGTCGTCAGTTGGCTCGGTATCTCCGTCTCTTTCCACTGGTACTTCGGACGCTTCGTACTTTCGGTTGCTGAACCTCGATTGGGAAACGACCGTTGAGTTCTCGCGAGGCAGCCAGTTCTCGCGGGAACTCGCGCACTCTCCTCAGTGTGCAACCCCGCATGTGGGCGTCGTTTGTAACCAGGAGGAATCACGGGGAGGTGTCTATGTTTTCAGAAAAGGGCCACCATCTCAGTCTGTGCTGTCTGTTTTCCGGTGCCTTAGGAGCCGGTGGCGGGCGAGATCTACTTCCGGTAAGGATGGCGGAGGAAGGCAATAGGCTGCCGGGCGAGCTGGGCCTAAACAGCAAGACCGGAGACACCACGCAGGAGCCAGCGTGGGAGTACGAAGGAGATCAGGTGAGGGAGCAACGCCGGGACACCACCGCCTTTCTCCGAGGCACAGCAGAAAATGCCTCGGAGAAACGCCACGTCCTTTTCGGATTTGGGGGCGTGTTTTGCTGTTGTCTCCTCCCTGAGACTTCTCGCAAAAAACACGCCCCCCGATCCGAAAAGGACGGGGCTTCAACGGAGTGACTGGACCTCTTCTCCAGTGGCTGGCCAGCATTTAAGAGGCCAGCCAATGGAGAACAGGAGAGAAGAGGGGCGGGTGCAAGCCCCTCTTCTCAAAGTCATTAAATCTCGGAGCGAGACTGCGCAAGCGCAGCCTTCGCAGCCGAGACCTAAAAAGATCTCTAGCTCATAGGGCTGTTGCAAAGACTTTGTGCGACTGCCGAGCTCTGCTCCTTTTAAATGCCAATCTGGAAATTCTCCGAATGCCCACCATAAAGCACAATACACAGATGGTGGTTCTCAGGATACTAGCTGTGCAACATGTGATGTTTGTGTAGCGATCGGTGCAGGAAGCAATGATGGGTGGGTGGGGCGGAATGGGGGTAGCGGGTAGGCAAAAGAATGAAATAAAATGCTGTGTAAACAGGATCAAGTCTCAGCATTGGCTCAGTAGCCAAAGATTCTGGGCAAAGCAGTTAAACTCCCCATACTTTAAAAAATAATGTGACCTCAGGGGTGTGGAATTTAATAAAATATCTACTTGTCCATGGGGCAGTTTGCTTCATAAATCTACTTGTCCTGAAACAAAATCCACTTGTCCCTTTTGTGCCAAGTAATGTGGCGACAAATTACGGCAGCAATCTCATTAAGCAAGAGTTCTGATAAAGCCTCTCTAATTAGGCCAGGGCTTGTACCATAGTAGGGTTTGAATACTAGAAATTCCCTTATGTTGCTACATTTCTGCAGGTCTACATACTGGAGCTGAAGGTAGTGGTAAGCAATTGTTCAAAAGTTGGAAGGAGTCTGTGCAAACCTACTAATTTGCATGTTTTAAGGGTTTTCACCAACTCTTTTTTAATCTTTTCCCATACTGAAAAAGGTTGGAAATGTACTCCTGGCAGTGGCAGACGTTAAACTTCTTCAGGGTTGGGAAAAAAGTGGTTGGAGGAAAAGTGAACTTGAATCATTCAGATTTTCACATGAGCAAATCTACACAAGCACATTTGCTCATGCTAAAATGCAGTTCACAAATATTACAGTACTATTTCTTGGCCTACTTCTGTAAATTCTTGTGAATTCACGGAGACTGTATATATGCACTTAATGCATGGATATATACCATGGATGCACTTTTGAGACTTTCTTTAAAAATTGGGCCTCTAATTAGGCCTGGGGTTAACCATGACCTTTTGTGTTTAGTAAAATTATGTCTCTCTCTCTCTCCTTCTTTCGGTCTATCATCTGGCTTCACTGTGAGTGACAGTATTCTGCTCTATTACAAGCAGCATATTGGCACACAAAGTACTTTTGTTCAGAGCCTGGAAGTGCTGTGGCAATGTGCTTTTTGAGACCAAAAACTGTTTTTTGCTTTTGCCAATGCTTGTTAGAATGGCGAGAGCCCTGCAGCTCCCACACAGATATTGTTTTACAAAAACCAATGCCTAAATAAGTCACGCATTGACAAAACCAAAAGCCTGACCACCAATTTCAGACCTACTGGCTTTGCCAATGCTTGTTTATTTTTGTTTCCCACAATCATATTTTAACTGGTTACACTGATTTTCCATTATGAATATTTTTGGGAAATACAAGCATACATCAACATGTGACTAAATAATGCTGCAAAGATAAGGTACCTAAAATCTTACAGTAGTTTAGCAATATATTTTTTTCCTGCTTGCATTTTTTTGTGAACATTTTATTTTGAAAGCAAAGAATCATCACGGTTGCTTTCAAGCTTCTGCAAATATTTGCATATAATCAGAGAGCATTCTGGGAGCATTATACATGGGCTCATATTACTAAACTTTGAAAACGTGTGTACACGTTTATACTGGAACCACCGTCAGTAGTGCAGGCAGAGCTGACATTTAATTTTAGTGCTCACCCTAATAATAAAGGCTTTGCATTAATGAACCATAACTACAAGTTTGAACAGTGTTAACACATGGACACACATATTACCTTAACTTTAGACAATGCTCTTCCTTGATCCATAATGTGGTATTGTAAACTGGCAGCTAAAGGGTTTGTGCTGTAGGGGGTTGGGCCTACTTTTCCCAAGGACAAAATAGACATTAAAACTTGTTGCCCTTGACCCCAAACAATATGTCCCGGGCGTCGGGCTATAGGAATTCCACATCCCTGGACCTTTTGTAATGTAACTAAGTTAAGTCCTCCAATTACCTTGGTCGAGTTTGTGCTATATAAGTTTGCAAAAACTGACCTGTCAACAAAGCAAGCTTCTTTAAGTAAAGATACATCACCCTGCAACTCGTAAATACTAATTATTGTCAAATATGTTTTAGACATGCGTTAAGTAAATAAAGTGCTATGATGCGGTCAAGTGTGACTGTATTGTAATTGCAATTACATAGCACTTACGACCCCAGACGAGGCGTCGTGTCATAGTGCTTTTAAAAAATATGTGCTGCTGTGAAAAATAGCGGGTGTGGAGCACAAGCTGACGAACACACTGCAAACATGAGCAGACAACAAAGAACAGGCATGCGGCGACCTAGGAGGAGGTGGGATGGACGAATGCTGCAATAAACCGCTCCCACTCAGTGAACGTGTCAGCACAGAGACTCTGAATGGAACCGAGGGGCCGTACATTTAGAAACGCTGATAAGAGCGATTCGTGGGACATCATAAATAATGGGGGTACGGAAAGGCCAAAAGAAAGCAAGCAGTGACGAGCCCTGCAAAGGATATTCACGATGCCTTTAAGCTGCCACAAGGAAGATCCTCTCCTTCCCCGACCCCTGGACGGGCAGACCTATCCTGTCCTAGAGAAGCTATAGGACGTGTCAAATTCACGAGAAAAAAGGTGGGGGCGAATAAATTACTACAGTACAATACACTTCAGTAAACAGGAGAGTTGCTTTGTAACACTGGAAAAACACATTGAGCCATAGGATGTGTACTAAATGACATTTTTCTGTCATTAGTTTTGAGGAGAAGGAAAGAAGCAGCCACTTTGCAGCATTAAAGTGATTATCACTTGAAAAAAAATCCAGATTTTCTGGATATTATGGTACATTCCATTCTACTGGGTGCTAACTAATGCAAATAACCAGCAGCGACGGACAGGCAGTGGTGGTGGGGACGGTGGAACGGCTCAGGGAGATTATATGAACTATGCAATAAAAAGCAAGCAGCGACGTGCACCTCAAAGGAGATTCACGATGCCTTTAACTGAACCAAGTAACCCCGCCAAAAGGGAAGCTTCAACAAAGACGAGAGGTAAGAAAGAAAAAACAATAGTTCCAGACATAAACATATACGCACCAAATTGGAAAGACACCAGTAGTTAGGTGCTGCTCTGTGGGAGGAAACAAATGACAACAGGGAGGGACACAAATGACAGAATAACCACTGGCAAGCATGCGTTTTTGAAGGACAGTCAATGTAGCAAATAGAAAGGCAATGGGCGGGCTCTAAGCCTACAAAGTATATACAATATGTAACATGTCTCGAAAAAACGGCGCAAGCGCTGCCTAGGCTCACCCATAAAAAAAGTACAATATAGAAGTAATCTTTTTGCTGAAAGCCAGCACAATTGAGATGCCTGTTGGCTTCAGGGAAGACTCCACTCAAAAGTATTCCGATCGGGGACAACCTTGTAGCTTGGAAAATGGATGATGCTGAATGGCGGCAGCAAGTGGGGAGCAGGGGGACAAGGGAGAAGCTGGGTGGAGGCTGTAAAGATTAAGAAGACAAACCCCAGAGTTGCGACAGGTAAAGAGGGTGGAACAGAGTAGTTGAGTGGGGTGGTGGCGGCAAATATTCAAATAAAACAACACCCAGAGCTGTGGCGGCATGAAGCCAGCACAGTTGAGACAAAAACAAGAAAATAAAAAAAAAAACGTGCCAAGCCTGCTAATCTCTAAAATTGATTTAATTCTATGGAAATTATTTTGTTTGGCACAACACAGTACTACGGAATGGTATGTGAGGCGTTTTTCATAACTTTCATAAGTTTGCGATTTAAAACTGATCTGCCATTATGTGGTTGAAAGCTGGGTGACATGTTTTCACTTTGTCACACCCAGTGTGGAACCATACTGTGAAAGACAGCGAGTCTTCTAAGACCCTCAATGCTGCCTGGTGCAGGGTTCCACCTCTAATTCACTTTGGGTTCGCTATCAAAATAATGAGGCAAGCACTGGAAACTGGAAGACAAGAAAAAGGTTTATTTCTCATGAGGAGATCACGTCAACTGCAGACACCGGGATGTCTGAGGAAGGTGTTCTCCTGATAACTCCTATGGCTTTTCCTTTTATACAGGTTTGACACAATGCATTTGTTTCATCAACATGGTTACACAAGCTTGAAGTCCCCGCCCCGGGCAGGTTGTCACACAAGCCCAACAGTATTTCTCTTCCCACCCAGGTCAAACAGACAATCTTATTTTGCAGCTGGACCTTGCTTCAGGGTCTAAAACATGTGAGACCGGCCAGATCTAAGAGTCCGTTCTGTTGATAAAAACAGGTCCCATTGTTGGTAAAATCAAGTCTTGCTGTTTGCAGTGCAATAAATCATGTTGCAAGAGTCTTTTTGGTGTTTGGAACCTGTTTGTGTAACTAGGTGTAGTGAGGGTGTAGTGAGTGTCCAAAGGTTTGCCTGTAAACAGAGATGAGAGGAAAAACGAGTTGGTGGCAGCAAGTGGCGCTGAGGTTTGTTGCGGCAATAGAGTTTCTAGCCCCCAGCACATACCAGGTTGGTCAGAGGGTCAGAGGGATGCTAGTAAGGGCAGGGTGAAACAAAGGCGGCCAACAGAGTACAAATTGCACCCGATACAGAACCTCCCAGATTGCGAAGGTCAGGCAGCACTGACTCTGTCAGAGTATTTTAAGTAAAACCTTTTATGTGTTTTTAAAATATATCACTGTTTGTATTGACTCCTGCTGCTCACCCGAATCGCTGGTGTCCCCCTGGTCCGTCACGGCTTGTGCCGATTGTGTGGAGGGGCAAAACACCCATTTCTCAATATACTCACTTCCTGTGTGAAACGCAAGGTCAGCGCCCCACACACTGCTGATGTGGTCCCGCCCACTCCCGGCTTCAAAGCGATTGTGCAGAGCGGACGGGCGCAGCGGCGTGCCAAAGGCAAGCCCGTCCACGCCCGATCGTCGCCAGACGCCAGGCACGCTGTCCGTTTGCGCCCTGAACCCTCCATACCTCCATCTTCATACCACTAATGGCTATTCTCAAGTACTCGTGCCAGGAGCTCCACTCCTTGAACACAGGTCGCACAGCCCTCAGTTCACCAGTTAATTCACCTGTCCCCTCCATTGACAGCTTCTCAGCTCAGCCCCCCTTCCTAAGCCGGTATCAAACGAAAGCGTTTAGCAGTACTAAACACCCCGAAAGTGAGTACGCCCCTCCAACATCCAAGCTTCTAACATGCTTGTACTGCAATGCTCGGTCCCTCCCTAAGCACTCGCTAGAAATCTGGTCGCTATTAGATTTAGATAAACCAGATCTATTTTTTATCACAGAAACCTGGCTTCTAGACTCATCATTACCTGACATTGCAGTAGCCCTCCCCCTGGACTGTAAAATAACATGATTGGACAGGACTGACAGAAGAGGTGGAGGAATTGCTATTGCCCATAGGTCTAACATTAAATTACATCTTATTGACACACATCTAGCAGACTGGGGTGAAATTTGCACCTTTTCAATAACACTGGGGAGTAATGAGTCTTGGAAAGGCGCCCTCCTCTATAGGCCCCCCAGAACTAAAACTAGTTTCGTCAATAAGCTCACCGAAACTATTGCATCACATGCTCTGTCCTCGGATAACTTTTTCTTATTATGGGACTTTAATTACCACGCTGAATTACTACAGGACCCCCACACCAGTGACCTTATCACGAGCATGAATGCGCTAGGCCTAAATCAACTGGTGGTCGGCCCCACCCATACCGCAGGTCACACCCTTGATCTCCTATTTACAAATTCACATAAAGTAGAGATTGGTCAGCTTTCACCAGTCCTATGGTCTGATCACTATACAATCAAGTTCCACATCAACTCAACTCTACTCCAACCTAGGAAGGATCTTAGTTTGAGCAGACCTTGGAATAAGATCAGCCTGGAATCCTTTTCTACACATTTTTCCCCCTCACTCCCCCCCCCACCCCCCATCAATTCACTCACTGACCTGAACCAGGCAGGGAATGACTTAGACCTAGCTATTACCACAACCTTAGACACCATTGCCCCTAGCAATCTTAGTCGATGTCCTATCAAACTCTCCCCTTGGTTCACCCCAGAACTAAAGACAACCAAACTGGCCGTCAGGGCAGATGAACACAAATGGCGACACACCAAAAACTCAACCGATATACTACAATACAAAAAATCTCACCGTCAATACATGAATGATATAGCCATAGCCAAAAAAGTTTATCTGGGAAACAGGACCGACCAGGCCGCGAACTCTCACAGAGAACTTTATAAAATAGTTCAGGAATTCTCAAACTCGCCTTCCTGCCAGCCGACCACAGCTACGTCCCAAGAGTGGGTCAACACCCTTTCTTCCTTTTTCTATAATAAAATCAACGACATTCATAAATCATTCCCTCAACCTACTGACACTGATGTATTATCTGAGCAGACAACCAATACAACTCTATCCGCTCATACCACTGTTTTGAAGGAATTCCATACATTCACCGAAGACGAAGTAACCTTCACAATAAATAGAATTAAATCAGGCTCCCCAGCCGACCCGGCATCGTCCCAAATCCTATCCAAAATTGCGTCAGTCTTTATCCCCGACCTGACCAGAACCCTTAATCTTTCACTATCCCACTCTATGGTACCCACACACTGGAGAGAAGCCATCATCAGACCTATTTTGAAAAAACCCTCTGCCGACCCAAAACAACCTTTAAACTATTGCCCAATCTCTCTCCTCCCGTTGTTTGGTAAGGTCTTGGAATCTCTGATAAACACCCAACTTTATAAACCTCTAGAAGACAATAAGCTGTTAGATCCTTCTCAATCAGGATTTAGAGCGTTTCACAGCACTGAAACAGCCCTACTTGAAATGGTGGACAACATAAGACTGGCCCTTGATTCGAAACAATCCGCTATCCTGATTCTACTTGATTTGTATGCTGCCTTCGACACCATCTCACATAACATTCTCCTAAAACGTCTGGCTGAGGTTGGTGTCGAAGGCCCAGCTCTACTATGGATTAAAAATTACCTGACTGGACGCGTCTCTAAAGTCCACATTGGAAAATTCTCCTCCAAATCTCAGGAAATCGATAAGGGTGTCCCCCAGAGATCCATACTAAGCCCTACGCTTTTTAACCTGTATGTATCCCCTCTGGCAAAAATAATTAAAGCACACAGCTTTGAAACCGTGTCTTATGCAGACGACACACAAATCCTAATCACCCTAGGACCTGATTCCACCAACATCAAATTGAGTTTCCTACAATGTATGCTCGCAGTAAAAGACTGGATGACAATTATCTGTTACTCAATGCAGGCAAAACGGAGATACTGCTCTTTGGAAACGCACACAAACACTGGACAGATGAATGGTGGCCGACGGCTTAAGGACCCTGTCCCCCACCCAAATCGGCAGCCCGAAACCTAGGGATAATGTTGGATAACAAACTTTCCATGGCCGAACACATTAACAACATGGCACGCACCAGTTTAGGACTCATGCGCAATCTTAAGAAAATCTTCAAATGGATTCCCCTTCCCTCCCGTCTGCCCCTAGTCCAGGGACTAATCATAAGCCGCCTGGACTTTGGCAATGCACTTTTCGCCTCCATAAATGAAACCCTCCTGAATAAACTCCAGATCCTGCAAAACACTGCGGCCAGGATGGCTCTCGATCTTTCCTCCTGTACTCCCTCTGCCCCCTGTCTAAGGTCGCTACACTGGCTTCCCATAAAAAAGCGCATTAAGTTTAAACTTTGCTGCCTGGTCCACAAAACTCTAAACGGCAAAGGTCCAATATACCTAGCCAAAAAGCTGACAGACTACCGGCCCACTATAACACTCGGATCCACTAGCAGGCACCTCCTCACCGTTCCCAAAGTACACACCGTTAAAAACGGTTACAGATCCTTCTCTAAAATAGCCCCAGAAACCTGGAACACTCTACCCTTATCTATTAGGCTAGAACTTAACCACCAGAAGTTCCAAAGAAACCTAAAAACCTGGCTATTCTAGTGCCGTCTGACCTCCTGTCCTCCAATCTGAGTATCTGCTGGCGCTATGAAACCCAAGGGTGATTTATGCGCCTTACAAATACCACATACATCCATACATACATACATACATACATACATACATACATACATACATACATACAAAATGGCTGTGATAGATTAAAATGACTGTAGCTTATGTGCACATAGAAATTTCCACCAGACAAGATGGCGCAGGCGAGGTTCACGATTGTCGTTTTGCTTTTAACAGTACGTCCTGCAGCCCTGGTGGGACACTTTATCTTACAGACGCTGGTACCATATCCTGGGGTCTTATAAGTAAGTAAAGTCATGCCAGTTTGGGTATAAGCCTAACTAACATTACACGTTTATGGGTCAGAGCACTGGCAGTGAGGTCTAATTAGCATTAAACCAGCAAAAACCCAGCAGGATCAGTCCAAAACTTTGTTGTGATCATGGAAATAGAGCCATTTCCTTACAGAGGAGTTATGTAAAAGCCCCCAAAAAACATAACAAAGGGGCATGTAAACATTTCAGTGGCAATGCATGTTCAGTAAATTGCATCACGATGCACTAAAATTCATTACTGCACTTTGGAATTTCTCTAATAAAACTAAACAGTACAAATGTGCCGCGAGGAACACACAAACATTGGCAGTGCATGCAACTCACAGTGATTACAGGACGATGTGGCAAACGGCTTGTTCGGTCAACCTTGGAGCGGGTAAACCGGGTTAGTCTCCGGAGGTACACTGAACATCCTGTGCAAATCACTTAATCTCCCCGTGCTTAACATAAATGAATGTGTCTGTCTGTAACACAACTGGTGCTCATGTAAAACGCTCTGATATCGTCGGGTCTAGTTTGCCCTATATAAAACGCCTCCTAAAAATATCTAATAGTCGTGAAGCCTCTTGCGGGTCTTCAGGCTTGAGTAAAATGTACACACCATGTCCCTATAGTTCAAATTCATCTTGTCTTGGGGTGCACCACGGAGTGTAGGGTGGTATGGAAAGAAGTACTCCAGTAGGAGGGGAAGAAGAAACATCATAGACTAGGTTGGAGATGGGAGGAAAAGAAGTAAATAAAGAAAATAGTACCCGAATCACAAATCAGTCCTTGGTCCAAGCTCTGGATGAAAAAAGAGAAAGTGAAGGTGGTACCCACTGCCCAATTAGGAGGCAGCAAAGAAGAGTGACAATGAAGCCAATGAATGGTAAGTAATGGAAGGGTGTTAAGTCTTGCAAGCAAGAGAGCATGTGCTAACTCATGCGTTGTCAGATGTTACCTAAAAATCCCTGTACCTTGGTTAAGCGAGTGCCATGCCCTAAATTGCACCCCTGTAGATTCTCATTTGAAATTGTTGATTTTGATTTGAAAGAAATGTGATTACCAATATTGTACCACATCAAGAGGTAGTAGTATAACCTCTGAGCACTATGGGGAGATTTTAATAGTCAAATTTTTCCCGCAGAATGAATATGAGCAGTTGAACTATGCTAAACAGTTGAAAGAGAGGCTGGAAGCATTTACAAGAGATTTCCTTCCTCATATGAAGGAAGAGGAGGAGGTGAGTAAAATGTTGTCCAATTTTATTATTTTATCACTCATTCGATTTATTTGTGAATATTTTTGAAAGGTTTCTGCTGCGCTTGAAACAGGTTACTCGATATTCTATTAAATAGATACTCAGTCCTATATCTTGTATTCTAGATTCTAGTTAGAAGTATTTCTGCAGTGGCTAGCTTATTACTAGACTATCAGGGCCTTTTCTGGTGATTCCTTCTAGTCATTCTGAAAGGGTATGACACTTTATTTCATTTGTAGTAATTTGACTTACAGATACTTGTTTTAGCACCTGCTTTCTCTACTGCAAGAGCCTGAAGGGAAGTGAAACTGAGATGTTGCAATTTAGCTAACTGGTTGCTGGACTAATATACTGGTACCCAAGCGTGTCCCATGAGCTTTTGACAATACTTTGCTGTCATCTGATTTATCTGTTTGATGGTCTAATGTCCATGGAACCGCATTAAATTGGCATGTCCTCTTTCTTCGTGCAGAAAAGCTGAACAATCCAGTCTCTCTCTTTACAATTATTGGTTTTGGTAGCCCCTGACAAAAAAAAAACAAGCATTGAAAATACAATAGGTCTCGCCTTTAAGTTAAAGCCATTTGCTTTGCTAATGGTATTGTATAGCAAAGCAAATGGCTTTAACGTAATGAAAGGCAAGACCTATTGCATTTTTAATGTTTGTTTCAAAGTGCACTGTCACTCATCCAAGGTCTATAGCACTGCAGCAAAAACTTTACAATGAATAAATGGGATGTTATTTTTCATTTGCTTTAAGAAAATACCACAAGAGGCTGCACAAAAAAGCATTTTACTCTGTGTATTGACAACAGAGATGGGGCTGTTGGCTTCTTGGTTATAAACTGCTAGGGTTATCTTTCCCCCGAGTTTATAGAAGCTATGTGGCCTTTAACCCCTTCAGTGCCCATGACGAGCTGGACTCGTCATGGGCCGCGGTGGCGCTGTGCCCATGACGAGTCCAGCTCGTCATAGACCCCGCCCGCTAATACAACGGCCGGCACAGGGCGGGGAAAGGGGCGGGCACTGAAGGGGTTAAGAACCTTGCGCCTAACAACCGTGAGTCCCTCCTGGAGGTGGTAATTGGCCCAGGAGAGCCCCGCAGAGTCTCCTGTGAAGCGGAGGGCTGAGGAATGTCCGTATTCCGCAGCCCCTTTAACCTCTGGACAGGAGCGCGCATCTGACTGCTGCCAGCGTAAAGCTAAAACACATTTTTGGTGTTATTCTGGGTTTTATTAGGATACTTCAGTTGTATATAATGTTTTCTAGGTTATATATAAATTGACAAATGGTTATAACACTTTTTAAATTATTACTTATAACTATGAAACATGTTGCGCAACATTCACAATGCTCTGCAACACACATTAAAAACGTTAACAAAGCCAATAGCGCTCTCTCTAAACACTTATAAGGCCCCAAAGGCGAGACCTATTGGCTATTCCAATGCTTGTTTTATTTTGAGAGGGTGAGTACCGGCACTTCTCAAGACAGACGTAATACTTTTAATTGGAGAGTACCGGCACTTCTCAGAAACAAGCAGGTACTCTGGTACAGATAAGTACCTGCACTTCAATTTTCCCATTACTAGCACCGCCCTTTACATCTTTTGAAGGCCGGATAAAAAATCTTCTGCTGCTAGTCCAGCTATAAACAACCTAAATTTAAATCTGTTTTCCCCCAGCTCGCTCTTTGTATGCAGGGCCCACACTGTAAAACTCATTGTATACATATTATGGTAATTAATTCCAGCTTGTCAAACAAATACAATGAATCTGTTTTAGACAACTCTTGTAACTTGTTTCTTGATGTAAATATACTTCTCCTCTCTCCAGACATGTCATGTGCAAAGCACTATAGCATCACTTCGGGTAATAGCGTTATGCAAAAAAAACCTAGTAAACCAAAATAACAAAAATAAATACATTAAATAAATACATATCTAAAACTACCTGCAATCTCTCCCTCCTGGTTCAATGCCTTCCTCTGCAATAAGCTGCCTCTTATTGTAATTGTATTTATATAGCCTGGGCTTCGTGCCCACCTCTTCTACAGTTCTAGGAAAGTGCCCCTCTTTTGCGCTCTGGGTTGTACGTCCCTCAACAACACCTGCACACGTTTTAAGGGCATGCCCCTTACCACTGCAACTGATATCTCTTTCCCATTCAGCGTAGTCCTCTTCTCACACATGATTTCTGGAGGTGGTGGATGGGGGAAGTACGGTGCCAGTTTTACTCATAATGCGCTCCTTGTACACTCATCTCATAGTTCGGGTGTTCTGGCAGTGCTCCCCTCTGTTATGCTAAACCGCTTCCGCCCCTCCTCCATGCCCACACACGACTTGTGACAATGTATGGGCCTATTACTTTTAAAGTTCTCAGGCCCCTACACACACGCACACCCGCACCCGCACACGCAGACACGCACACGCAGACACACACACACACAGACACACACAGACACCCCCCCCCCCCCCTCTTTTTGCAGTTTTATATAGCATGAACTCGACTCGAAGGCATTGGAGCGCGTCACATGGGCACCAGCTACAGTACACAAGGACACATTTATGTTTTGCAGGCACAGGGAGATTAAGTGATTTGCCCAGAATCAAAGGATGTTGAGTTTACGCGGAGATGCGCATATGGCTCTCCAGTGCCAAAGTCGGCAACCCTGGCAGTGATGCCAGTTCTGGCAGTGTGCCCCTTACCACACGCGAGTTATTAAAGTGTGCCACACAAACATACACACGCACAGTTACTGGCGAAAAGTCCTTCTTTTGCACCACTGCACTCCCTGCCTCAACACACGCACACCCTAGCCCTGTCAGCGTGTCCCTATTATTTTCCCTCCCTCCCTACCCACTTACAGACACACACTTTGTCGCACTATAACCCTACACTCCATGTGCCTCTTCAACCCTCCAGACACCTGTCCTGGCAGCGTCCCTCTTCAGTTCCCTTTTTGCCTCATTTTGCACTCTACACAGGAGTTATGACGCTCTTCTCCTGCACGCACACCGCTTTGTACTGCATTTCAGCAACACACGCTCGCACACTCGCTCCACCGCTGCCTGCCCCACTCCACACACCAGTTCTGCCACTGTACTCCAGCCTTCGCTGCCACTTCCTTTATTCCCACACACACCGGTGGCGGCAGAGCGCCCATCTTGCTTCACACACACCCTGTCTCTCCCTCTCCACCGCTGAGACACACACACACACACACACACACACACACAAACGCGCACACACGCACACACACTTCTGCCACTGAACTCAAGCCTGGCTGCCCCTTCCTTTATTCCCACACACACCGGTGGCAGCAGAGCGCCCCTCTCCAGTGCTCCTGCCCTCCCCCCTCACACACACAGACATCAGTACTGGCAGCTCGCTCTCCTGCTCCCTGAGCCTGTGGGCCGCCGGGCGCGCTAGCTGGGAGCTGCAGTGTTGTGTTTCACTGGCTGGGCTCAGCGGCTGCCCGCTTCCTACCTGGCTGATACAGCGCTTCGCCGCGGCAATGCTTCCAGGCAGGAGCTAGGGCTGCTTTGTGGCAGGCAGACGCGGGAGGGGTGACACGTATTTTTCTTTACTGAAAATGAGTGCACCCGCACATTTATCCTCCATGCTTTCCGGGTCGGTAAACGGAGCATCGTTCGATTAAACAGTAGTAACTTACATCACTTGTCTGGTTTGCGGAATTAAACGCCAGTCTGTGTAAAGCCCAAGTTACTGCCACATGTGCATCAACAGTTGCGTATAGGCTTTTGCCCTCACTGACCCATGCAAGACATTACTTTCACCTACCAGTGCTAACAAGGCAACTGCGAGCAGGCAAACCGCGTGCGTGCAGTGTGCGCGCAGAGAGGGAGAGAGGGAGAGAGAGAGATGGAGCTAGAGAGAGAGGTAGGGAGCGAGCAGCTGAGCTGTACGTGCGTGCACATCTCCTGTCCTCGCACGCCTGCTGTCTTTTATGCTAACTTCTTCAGCTGTAGGCCTGCACATGCCCTATCTTCTGGCCGCGTGCACATGTCCTGTCCCCCTACGCCCACTAAACCGACAACAATAGATCTCGCCAGGGCGAGCAGCGCATGCGCTGTGTTGCTAGGAGAGACCTAAAAATGAAGATTAGAACCAGTCATTGTGCACATATAACTTTCCTAAAGAAAAATTCTTATATCTAGAAAACCAATATGGCCAAAGCATAATTTCACAATTAAAATATGACCGCCAGGAAAGTTAAAAAAATAACTTCATACTTCTGTCCGATGGAGAGTGAAATCCTATAGTGGGTGGGGCCCCTATAGTGGGTGGGGCCCATCATCCTCTATGTGGAACCGGATGGCATAATCCTCAAGCCTCCGTGTGCTTAATAGAATTGAAACGTTTCGTCACAATAGCTAGAACATTTTATATTCTTTTTCAGGCTAGAGGTTTCAGATTATGCTAGTTTGAAGCTTACTGACCACATGTGATGCTATCACCACCACTGGGTTAAAGTTAAATTGTATTAGACCAGTCTGCCGTCAGCAAAATGTCCTCCAGGTGGCCCCCAAGGGAAAAAGCCTTAAATGCCCTGGCTGGCCTGAACAACGAAGCCCCAAACAGTACAATATCCATGCCTTTCTCCGACATACGCCATCTGACCCACCTGGCAATAATTGAAGCAAATACAGGAAAAAACTTCTCCTTGATAGAGCTAGGAACCCGTTTTGTACCTGGATGCTTGAACTCCTCATTCATACCATTTAATGGCCTTAAGAACCTGCACACACAATGTTTGATTATCCGGAAAGGCTTGAAAGGATACCACTCTGATGTTTGCTTTAGTTCATCTTGAGATTGTAAAAGCAACGCCATCTGGAGTAAATGCTTTAGCAGACTAATTCATTGCTTTCATATCAGATACCTGTTTGCAAGATATCAAACGCAACAGCATGGACAACTTTGCCTATAGTTCTTCCTAGAAATGTATTGGTTATCTTGCCAAGACTCCCAAGAGATTGGGAATTCTGTTTAACTTTCCATAACTGAAAGTACCTTGGTTCGGGAGGACAAGGCAGCCTAATAGCCCAATGTATCTTTTGTACTAGCACTTGTTCCCCTGCCGGTACACCGTTAAGAGGGATGTGACAAACAGACACCTCAGACTTCCAAACATTGATGGTTTGATAGGCCGAGCCTTCGCTGGCCAGCTTCAACACAAAAATCAGGACGTGGACAACATCTGCCTGATGCGATTCACACTGTTTTCCTAAAACTAACTTGACCATCATCTCCAAGGTGAGGTGTACTATTTGATGGTGGACTCTGACCAAGCCTTGTGGATGAAGCTTGTTGCAAAAGTCCTGTGATTTCCCAATACGCCTAATAATCCTTCATGCCATGAAAAACAGGGAGCCCTCCAGCACCGGTTAGAGTATTCTGCCAACGATGATCCTTTAGAATGTTCGGATGGAGGGGGAGAAGAAAGAGAATAACCTTAGACGGTTCCAGTAGAACCGGAAACCATAATTGAGAGCTCCACAAGGACGTTGACTGGGTCACGTCTGCCTTTTGGTTTTCTTACCGGTAGGCTCATGATCATTGAGAACGGTGAAAAGGCATAAATCTGAGTTGAGGACCAGTCATGAGTTAAAGTGTGGCTTCAGGAAGGGGAAATCTTCAACAGCAGTAAAACCTCTGGTGTTGATGATCCATATGCAAGGCAAATACATCCTTCTCTCAAGGGCCATCAATACCTGAAACCAGTCCTTGAGAAACCGAGAATTCCAGTTCAGCATTAGGTTCTGTATGCACAGCAAGTACTTTTCTGCCATATAGACCTTCTTGTCTTGGAAGAAATGCCAGAAGTCCTTGGAAAATTCTGCAAGCACTCTAAAAATTTGCACCTCTGAGCATATTGAGGTATCGAACTGCTGACACATTTTCCATTTTCAGGGCTACTCAACAGAACACTTTAAACTTTGTCTTGAAGTGGATCACAAAGGACCCTGCCAAAAGTCTCAGGCAATTGATCTGCTTTCCCATTTCTTTCTAATCCTTCTCCACCTGTGGTTACCTATCCACAATGAGCAGCCCTGACCGAACGGCTGGCATCCGACTGTCACGAGGTCTGGGCGGTCCCAAAGATTGCCCTGCCACTCCGGGCGAGAACTTCCCCTCCCTCACTTAAGAAAGACAACTTCTGAGATAAGTTGCTTTCAAATGTTAAAGCTCTGTCTTGTGGAAAGGGCAGGGGAAGATTGCCCCATCCACAAAGCTGAGAGGCACGCCAGTCAGGACAGAAACCTAAAGGAGATCATCCTACTTCAAAGCGAAGACGGGTGATATTCAGAGATGGCACGGTCTCCGACTTCTCATCCTTGAGGATGAAGCCCAGCACCTCCAAGAGTGAACTCGTAATCCTTAGATCCTCCTGAAATAGCCCCAAGGAGCCCATGACAAGCCAAACAGGATAGCTGTCAATTCTTAATCCTTATCCTCCTTTCTGAGCTGGATAATTCTTCTGTGTGGAGAAAAGATGAGGAATAGGTGCCCTTGAGATCGAGCTTCCACTTCGGAACAAACAAAGCCAGCTCGCCTCCCCCCTATGGTTTCGAGAAACAGGTAACTCCTTTGCCAAGCTCTTTGATAAAAGTATCTCCAAAGACTCCTCCATTTGTGATCGGGTCAGCCTACGAGTTTGTCATCTTCCATAACCTGGGGTCGATCTTTATTAAGAGAGATTGATGCTTCTGCATAGACAGGGAACATTTGGTGTTCCCTAGCAAACAGATTACCCTCTGCGCCCAGGCCGCAAATTGCCAATCTCTGACCTCTTGGGCCATAACCAAAATCTTCAGGAGTGCCTTTGGTGCCCAAAAATTGCCTTGGCAGGAACTCAAAAATCTATCAATCCCTTTCTGGGGATCTTTCACAAATTTGGCGATGAGCATTGCCATATTACCAATGCCATTTTACCATCCAGAAAATGTACAGGACGCTCTGCTTTGAGATGAACTCTTACCTTTTTGTCTAGAGGCTTTTGCAATGTATTTCTCACACGTTGGCCTATTTTGTCGGGTGGAGTCCAGTGTGCAGATCAAGGATGCCAGATGACCTCCGTATCCAATATGTCAGAAAGTGTTTAGTCCCCCCTCCCCCCCCCCCCTCCCCCCCCCCCCCGCCAACCTCCCTTTCCAAGGGGTCTCATCATCTAGTCTGGGCTGTTTAGCCCCAGGGTCTGCTAGGTCCTGGTTTGTAGAGATTGAGGGAGTGAGAGAAAAAAAACTTTTAAAAAACTGTGCTTGAAGAATCCGGTGTAAGAGGTTCAAACGCATCCACAGGAGTCTTCTGGGGGGGAACCTGCAAGGAGACTTGTTAATGCCCTGGTGTTTGAGGGGCTTCATATGCCCTGAGACTTCTCTCGCTGTGGGTTTTGTACTATGTGTTCAGGCGAGCAAAATAATTGGTCTTCCCAGGGCCTCCAGCACATAACAAATAGCCTTTTGCAAATAGGAATCTATCTTCTCCACTAAGCTACCATCATTGATCTGCCGAAATGTCCACAAACAAGTTGTGATCTTGAGACTTCACCATTATGATCCGGTCAATTACTGAATTGAACTTGTAGTAGTGGGCCACAGGGGATCCCAACAAGGGGGAAAAAATACACTATAGTGCCCCCCTCCTGATAGTCAGGGATAAGTCACCCTAGTCTCAAGCCTGGTTACAGTAGGAGGATATAGAGGGCAAACAAGAACCAAAATCCCACAAAGGGAAGCAGAGTAAAGAGGATTCCAAAAGCATCACTAAAAGGGGAAAGCAGCATTTGAAAAACTCGCTTAGAGCTAATTTTTTCTCCTCTGAACTCTTATTTAACTTTAAGGAGGGAGTGCTGGCCGGTAGGGTGTGCAAGGCTGCGTGTGTTGTTGCAGTGCCCTCTATGGGCATGCAAAGTACACCATGCACAAAGTGCTCACGGTTAACCACAAGAAGGCTGCAACCCAATACAGTTTTCTCCCTAAGACCGGGTCGTGATGAAGTACAACTTAAGACATTGGTAACTCCTCATTATCTGGCTGCTGAATAGTGGAGAAAGGGGGAAGTCCGTTATACATGAATTGATGACCTGTGATTGGAGGATGTTTCTTAGGGACTCTTGCAACATGTAGCCCCTGTGGTTTTGTTATGGTGTAAAGCTGCTGAGTGGTTATAAAAGAGAAAGGTAAGCATAATAAGAAGCCTCCCCTCCTGACTTAGAATCCATTTCAATCTGACTCCTGGCTATTGATATTTTGATGAGTAATTTGTAGTTTTATTTTTGCAATTTTAGGTATTTCAACCTATGTTGATGGAATATTTTACTTACGACGAATTAAAGGATATTAAAAAGAAAGTAATCGCCCAACATTGCTCGAGCAAGGATACTGCAGAACTGGTTAAAAATCTTAGTCTTTGGAATCAGGCTGAAGAACTCCAGAAGGTTTTTAAGTATTCTGTGGATGAGAAGACAGATGAAGGTGAGCCATTACTAAGTACATCCGAAATGTAATTCTGAAATTCTTAAGCTTCCTACAATATAAAGGTCTGTAAATAAATAGGCACTGTCCACTCTTAAGCGCATTATCATACATTGTAAAGCTGCTGAATTTTTTGTCTATTGTAAGTTTTATTTAATATATTTTTAATGTTGTTTGGTCTGCCTGGTCAGCCAGGAATGTAGCCTTTCTTCTACATCATTGCAAGTATTGGTGGATTTCATACGGAGGTACACTTATGTTTTGTTAGGAGGGTAAACAAGGAATGAGGTCATCTGAGTCCGTTGTTTGTACTCCCAGAAACTGCCAACGTTGTATAATGCACTTTCCAAATTAATGTTAGATCTAGCTCCTTTGTTCCTACATTTACCTGGTGCAGGATGTGTGTTCCTCCACACCAGCAGAGAAGAGCACATTACAGAGTTATAGAGAGAGACGACTTGGAATGTATTCAAAGTGTTTTGCCAAACTACAAGCTGTATGTTTTAGCAGAAAAGTTGCTGCAGGAAGAGGGCCTCTGCCTTTGTAGTGTAGAGACCTTCTCAGGCACTGTGATGAGATTGGCCCACGGTGGACCAGTGTGCCTCAGAAGCAATTAGTATCAGAGTATAGTCATATTACAAGCGCACCTGGCCTTCTGAGGAGCGCCACTGCAATGTAGCCTAGTAGTCTGCCCAGAAAAAAACATGTTCCCTGACATGGGGTTAATTTTTAATTCTGCATGTGGAGGCTTTGTAAGGATATAAAAGAAGGTAATTTGTATGCATCCTATGTTTGTATACCTAGCTATGCAGGATTCCCAGTAAGTGTACATGAGTTTGTGGAAGAATCCTGTACAGCTTGCAGGATGGGAACTGGTTGTACGTGTTTTCCCTGTGCACACAGCCTTAAACATGCTCTCTGCGGTGCTTCCGGATGATTGCTCCTAGAGTCTTATGCATTTTCTGCAGTCTGGTGGGTCTGTGGTACACTGTGGACAAGCGTTTGGATATTGAAAGCTTAGCTTTTCACCTTTTATAAAAATGTGAACTTTTTTTGGAAGGGTTTCATTCCCTGATTCTGAGTTTTGAGCTTTCCTCTGAAGAGAGAAGTTGGGGATTGACATGGATAAGCTGCCATTCGTACATCGATCAACCAGTCCCTGCACTCTAAAGTAGATTTGAGATGACTGTGGTTTTTGTCTTTCATTTATTTTTGTTGGCTGAGGCTACGTATGGCATGCTCTGCCTAGAAGGCGATCATAGTATGCGGTATAAGACTGGGGCGGGCAAACCTATATGTTTGGCCTTGGCCAATTTAAGTGCTTTGTGTTCAGAATTACTTGAGCGGCTTGCTTCGATATTTGTAGAGTTGATGCACTTCATTAAGCTTTCTTTTTTTATTTCTGTGTGACTGGGAACATTAGCCAGATAATGTGTTGATAGAAACGGCCCCTTTTTTGCATGGTCGCCTTCATATTTTATACAGAATTTTATTGCAGACACTCCACACTGGGACACTGCTGTCAAGTGCTCAGTGCATGTGCTCTGGCACCTAAAACATTTAGTGATCGACTAGTCCCTGATTGGCATATTTAACTTTCATGTAAGGCCATTGTATGTGGTGTAAAACCTGCACTCATGGCATGGAGAGTTACATTTCACCTGTTGACTGCAGCACTTATTTAACCATCCACTAGTGTGACAAAGGAAACAGTGGTTTCAGGCCTACCATTGTAGCCTGACACTTCTGGATGTGTAAAAAGATACCAGGCGGGTTGAACCTGTCGCAATTGTGACTTGTGAGGAGGACGTGAGGAGGTCGGATCCCCTTCCACTTGAAATCCAAGGACAGAAAGATCTCTATGTATCATAAGGCTGAGCCCCTGGGTTGCTTCAGCAACATGAAAAAACGAAAGAGGCTATTTCTATGAATAATCCCAGTGGACCAGGACTTAACTTTATTGTTGCCCTCTGCCTTTACATCTTTAGGGTCTTAAAGTACAGAGTCTCTTAAGGGTTACCCCTGAGGTAGTGGGCTTTGGAAGTGTGCTCTTGTTGTGGGGGCACCACAGTTTGAGGACTTTTTCCAAAACTTTTTCTCCAGAGCTTCACGGGGATCGACCTCAAATTATCCGACTGGACATTCCACAATGTGAATTGAATTTCAGGTTTGTCCTCCGTGTAGAAGTTTTTCTTCCGAAAAACAGGAAAATCCCTTCGCAGATTGAGCCCTAGTGGTGCCAACATCGTTGGTGTATCTCACCCGCGCTCCATTGCAGTCTGCCTCAAATCGATCTTGGGGCCCTGTTTACCACAACCATTGACTACCTTTGGCCCTTTTGTAGTTTCTGGCACTATTTTCATTTAAATATTTCAAAAACCATATCTCCGGTTCCTTTTATTGGATTTGTCATTTTTGTACATTGTAGTGGGATTCTTATGTTTTCAACTTTTTAACTGTCTTGGAACTCCAAGTTAACACTCTGTGCTAAAGCTACTCTTGGCTGAGCTTTGGTTTCAATTTCTGAAACCTTTGACTGGGCCTTACAAATGAGTAACTCTATTACTTGTTATGGACGTCCATCCACCCAATTAATATTTTGCCTTCTCATATTACTCTATTGTGTGCTGGCTATTTGATGATTTGTAACAACACCTCTTTCCTTACTTTTGCTGTACATATTTGATAATTGAGAGTTAACCTGTTGTCCGTTATTTTTAGGTTAAATATCTTGTAGAGTAAAATGTAACGACTTAAGTGCTAATGACCAGATGGTCTGGTCCTCAGTGCAGCCAGCTCCAATGGTACCGAAAATGAGAACATCTCGTCCTTGGCACTAAAGCGTTTAAAAGGGGCTTAAAGCCCGCCCACAACTAACCATTGGTTGGCTTTCACGTCACTCTCGTTTCCTCTCTTTTTATTGGTCAGCAGCTTCCTGCTTCTTCCTGGGCTTCGAGTTTCTGTCCCTGCTTTGGAGCGTGGACCTGTCTACAGCCTGTGTCCTTCCACTTTTAGACATGCACTCTCTAACACAGCATCTGTCTGCAGTCGGTCCGCCCTCACACGTGCTTTTCCTGACTCCCTCCCTTCATCTGTAGTCTTGCCACATCCTCCCTCCCCAACCCCCCATGTGTTGCTTGCCCCTCTCCTGCTCCGGTTTCTTTGTGCCCTGCCTCCGTTCCTAGTCTTCCACCAACTCCTTCCCCCATGCTTCTCCTACTCTTCTCCCGCCCATGCTTCTTCTAGTCTACTGCCTGCCACAAAAATAAACCATTAACATCGCATCGCTGCTGTTGTGCAATATGGCTTAAAGTAAACAAAAAAAAGCTCTATGCCGCGGTCAGCGATGTATGTGCAACAAGTCTAAAGAAAAAAAAGCACAAAATAAATTGACTACACCAATAGGTCTCGCACAGATGAAACCTATTGGCTGTGCAAATGATTATTCTCTAATTTTTCCGTATCAGTCCCTTCGCACAAAGTTAGTTTGGTAATCGTTGTGTTATACTAATATTGCGTTACTGGTTTAGGATCTATGGTTCATGTGGCAGACTTGTTAAGCCAGTTCAGCTCTTGCTTTTAAATAAGCATTACGATGTATAGTCCTGTCAAGTTTGTTCATCTGTATTCAGGAATTGTTGCAAGCTATGAAAGAGTAATTTGATAGATCAGTTGAATCATGGTTTGTAAGTACATTTTTATGGAGTCTTGTTGCAAGATGTATTTTTGCAACTTTTGTTGGTTGGTTTGGAGAGTGTCTACACCACTAAATGTGCCGCTTGTTTATAATGTTGCTTTAAAGAGAAATTTGTGTGCTCCACTCAATGTATTAACCTATACTGTTGTTACTTGTATGGAACAATCATACTTGGCATCCTGGTTGATCAAAACCTTTCTATGAGATAACAAGCTATGTCTATCTGTGGTGCTTATTTTGGCACCATGTGCCTGCTTCAAAGTATTTCAGTGGCTTCCGCTGTTATCAAGGAGAACTCTTTTCAAGCTCTTATAATGAGTTGCCTTGATTATGGGAATGCTTTGTCGGTAGCGGCCAATGAGTCACTCCTCTTTAAATTGCAGGTCGTTCAAAATACTGCCACGCACCTAGTTAGTAAACTTCCTCCAGGCACCATTTCGGCTCTACGCTTAAATCTTCCAGTGAGGAAACAATCCTTGTTCAAATCTCTGTATCATTCATTAATCTTTGGTTGGCAAGGGTCCAGCTTACCTGCAGGACAAGTTTACCCATTGCTGCCCTAGCAGAAACCTTAGATTCAAGGATAAGTTGCTGCTGTGCCGTGCTGCATTCACACATCAAGATATGGTGGCCGGTAGTTTCCTACCTTACCCCTCACCACTGGAACAAACTTCCCCTTCATATTCGATCGTGCTCAGACTTCAATAGATTTAAAAGAACTTCTGGAGACCTGGCTATTCTGAGTTGCTGTCTTGTCCTGGTTCAGCCCAGCGCCGAGATATCCCTTCGGGGGTTAGTCGTTCCACTATACCAAGTTCCATTAACATAACAGACTCCATTGGTTGAAATGTCTGAATAAGGTTGCTTTGTACTTAGATTGCCTACTCCAGTAGATGAAATGTCAGTCTGTATTGTTACTTAACATATGCATACTCCACTTAGTGAAATGCCTGGTTCTGCTGACTCAACTAAGTGAGGCTCAGTGGTGTTGCCTTGCCTGGAGCATGCTAACCCCTTGGTTAGGATCCTGATTTTGTTACTTTGCTTGAAGTGTACATGCTCCATTTAGTGTGCTGCCCGTTCCTGTGGGCCAACCTTGCCTCCACTGTGTGGTGTGTTCCTCACACAGGGATCCTTATTTTCCGGTTTGTTTTCCCTCTTGCTATGTCTGTTTTGATGTGTGGGGTGTTGAATTAAGAATTTTTTTTTTAACCATTTTGATTGTTTTTATCATCAGGATCAAACTTGTCACATAATGTACATCCATATACCGATATTCTTATTTGAATCTTAATTGAAAACATTTCCTGTGCCAAACCCCCCCCCCCATCCCCATGTGGAAAGTTCAAAAAGTAAAAAATAGTAAGAGACCATTTTAGTAACATTGAAGGCGTACAGAAACTCGTATGAAGACAGTGTCTCTTTACGGTACAATCCATCCCTATTATATCTTATTGCCCCATTTTCCTCTTGACATATTTTGTTACTCTTTGGTTACCCTGTGTGGAGTTAAAGGTGTTAGTTTTTGCCATTTGGTTAGGTCTTTGCAGACTGACTCACTTTCATCAGTGCATAATTCAAGCATCATCTTTCTCCATGCTCTCAGGTCATCTTCTAATTTTTCATCTCGTCTAACTTGTTTCATCCTGATTCTTTGGCTGTGGCCCATTCAAGCATATCCCGTAGCCATTCATCTTGAGTCTGTGGGCATGCATCTAGCCATTAATGGTGATACGACGCCTAGCCAGTACTAGCACAAGGGTCAAGAATTTACAACTACGTTTCTTTTTGGCTGGAGCTGGGAGTAAGCCCAGCAGTATCTCCTGGGGGGTACCTTCCAGTTCCCAATTTGTGACCTGTTTAAGAGTTTCTCCAGTATGGCACTATATTAACACAGTACCAAACTATATGAATAAAGTCAGCTGCAGGGGCTTTACATCAAGGACATTCATCAGTTCTTGTAGGGTAGATTTTTTTGAAAACCTTGGAAGTAAGGTACAGTTGATGAACAAAGTTATTGAATTAATTTAAATCTGGCATTTGAACTAACTGCCTGTGTCCTAGTGTATTGTCTGCCAGTCACATTGGGTGATATCCTCCCCTAGGCTCTCTTTCCATCTAGTGTGGGCCATTGGAGTATTAGATAAAGCGTCTTCACGTATAGTCCTATAGATATGAGTAATACGTTTGCGCGTCCTCTCATATCCAGAAATCTGGCTAGTGTCTGTTATTGGAGGAAGTTAGGTCATCACTCTCTGGGTGTGGCCAATGTTTTATTATACTGTAGATATTGAAGTGTGCCTGGGTCGAATGATTCAATTTGGTCTTTTCTGGTTATAAATTGGCGTCCTAGGTAGAGAGTCCCAAGAACATCGCACCCACCACTTTTTCACTTTTTCATAGACCTGGTATTCTTCATATCTGTCAAGAGCTTAAGCACCCATATTGGCATGTCTCCTGCAAATGGGGCTCTACAGAGAGCTATCGTAAAATCACTCTCCCATATATGCCTCATTTGTCTGACCAAATGTGGGTAGGCGTCGGGAACACACGCCCCCAAATGAACAGTTCCGGCAGGCTTTTTTGGTCCTCCACAGGACCCATCAACCTCTTTTTCCAATTATCATCTTCATCAAACCAGTGGATTGTGTGTTGTAGGTTTGCAGCCGTATAGTAATATTCTAAGTTGGGGAGTTCAATCCCTCCTCTAACCCATGCCTGCTGCAGCATTCATAGGCTAATTCTCTTCAATTTTTTGGACCAAACGTTTCCACAATGAGACTGTCTAGTTTGTGAAGGTTTGATGAGGGATCTCATATGTAACGAACTCTGCATAACGTAGAGGCACCAGGGCAATATTACCATTTTGACTAGAGCCATTTTCCCCATCAACGTCCGTTGAAGGTCTTTCCAAAGGTGAATGGATGCGCGTAACCCCGTCCGGACCTTTACTATATTTAGGTCTAGAAAACTCAGTCTTCCCATAGCTATATTAATGCCCAAGTCGCGGATCCCCTCTGGGCACCAGGACAGTGAAAGACTCTGGAGTACCGTGGGATCAAGGTTCGCCAATGTCCCTAGCAGCATAATATGTGACTTCTGGGCATTCATAGAGAGACCAGAGGCCGCCGCAGATTCAGATAGTGCTGTCTGCAGTATTGGGAGTGCCAAGCTTGGCTCTCATAAGCAATTTTCCCTCTAATTTTTTTCCTCTGTGTGCGGCAGTGTAAGGTCTTTGTGCGCTGCAACTAAGGCTATGTGCGCCAGTTACCAGACTGTGTGTGTGGGTGCAGCGCCAAATATCACCCCAAACTTTGCCTCAAAAAGTGAAAAGCATCAACGAAAGCTATGCATTAGATTGTGCCCAAGAATCTGATTTTAGGAATAATGGTTATTTGTGCGACCCTCAATTTGGGTAACCCTTAATATCGCATGATTCTTTGGGCAGTTTACAAAATGTGTTCCGTCTTCCGCTTGGGCTTACATTTGGAAGCCAAAATGGATTCAGATTTAATAGGTAATGATGATAAATATTCTAACATTCTGTGTGACTACAATCATCTTTATTAAAACGCTGGCCAACTTGTGTTGTCTGACTAATCATAGACAGCTGGAAATGCCCCCAAATGCATAGTGGACATATCAAGATTTTGTTTTGCAGTTTCAAACTTTCCGGTGATATTTGTCCTTACAGTATTTAGCCACTGTGTCGGATGGCAGCCAGGAAAAGCTACTCACCCTGGACATTTCTGAAAACTAGACGGTCCAGGGAGTCCAAAGTAGTGTGTTGCTTACACAGATTCCATTACTTCCTCACCCAGAATACCCTCTAAACTGAAAACATTAGTGAAAATTGAAGATTTTCCTCCTGTTTCTGTCGCAGAATGTTCCAGAATTTCTGGTGATCGATAAATGTCCTACCACCCAGCATCCCCCCCCCACTGCTCTTAATAAAAATGTTACTTTGTGCGGGTGGATCAATCACCTGTTACAGTAGAGGACCCCAAATGCAGTGCAGAGATATCAAATGTTTACTTTGGAATTTCAGTCTTTTTTGGTGATGTGGGTAGTTATGGTATTTGGGCCCAGGCTCAGCTGCCTCTTGGGGAACTTATCAACCCTAAACTAATATTGTGTGAGTGGCAATGTGAACCTCAACTAAAGCCTATCAAAGGCAACCTACATAGGCTCAGTAGAACGTGCCTTTCTTTTGCCTTTAGCATGCTCACTGTGCTTGGCAAGAGTCCTCTTTGTTTGGAATTTGTCTTCTAGCAGTCAGAGGGGCTGACAAAATTCCAGTAAACAGTTGCCAAAATACAACTTCTTCCACTCCACACTAGGAAGTTAGAGGTATCCGAGAATATCCTTCAGACTCACTTCTCTGGCAGTCTGAATTTATCTGCATTTGAAAACTTGAGTAAAAAAATTCCTGGGGCAGACAATCCTAAATGCTTTGTAAAGCATTTGCAGAAAAACTTGGTACCTTATTTAGAGTTGGCCAGACAGGGTTCTTCATCAAAACATGGCAGATGTTGCAGCTGCCGTACGTACTGTGCCTTTGACTGTCCTGCACTGTAATATGATAGAAGGAACATCTGCCACTTTTTAACAGTGCCACTTCAAATGAGGACCGTAATAAAAATAAAGCATGAAGATAGCATGTAGGCCACAAGTATGACCAATGTGCACCCATTTACTGGAGTCACTGAAGACACAGTGGCTCAAATCAAGTTTAGGAAGAAAAACATGGATTGTAATCATTTTGGAAAGAATCGTTTTCCACTTTAGATGAAACAATTGAAAGACCGTATAGGTAATTAATAGGCCATGGAAGGTATGTTTTTATTCAAGGTCATTTAAAGTCACAAAAAGACTGTTCCTCTTCAGTCAGTTTACCAGAACCTCAATTTGTATAGTAAAAAGTGAAGCAAGTTGGACAATGCAAGTTTGGCCTAGAGGGCACTGGAGACTGTAGTACCAAGTCTCCTAGGTAATTTCCTGCCCAGTAAAAGCTCTGCATCTTCAATATGGTCGAGTTATTTTCTTTTTTGCAGCAATACGGTATGCAAAGTGTCAGTCTTGTAGTCCTTCATCGTCCTCCACAATAGATAAAGGAGAGGCTACTGCTTCTTTAACAGTGAGATGAACGGTAATGGGTAACTCAAAGTCAAGAAAGGACATAATTACTCCTGTTGTAGACAGACAGTAGACCAGACGCATTATACTTTGCCAGTTGGATCTGGTGGATTGCCAGCTCCTCATACCATGTGCATGTTTTACAAGTTTCTTCATATGATTGAAGTAACTGGGCACTTTTTTTAATAGCACCCTTTTCTATTCCCTATTCAAGTGTGCAGTTGGTCTCATGCACTTCTGCCAGTTGATCTCAAACAGTAACTAGAGAAGTGCTTGCATCACGAATTGTAGGGAGCACATGTACTTTCCACCTTCCTGAGAATTTCACAGCTAGCAGCTGTTCATAATGTAAGGCTCACACTGACCTTTTTGGAGCTTCTTGCAAACAAGCTCATAAGGGAATCCCTTCTGGTGACTTAGATTTGTTCCACACCATGCCAATGTGTTACAGCTTGTTGAACATCTATATTCCTGTATAGATGTTTTCCTCATAAAGGTTATATATAACCGTTATGAAAGTAATTGAAAAAGATCACACAGTCTTTTCACTAGTTCCTAATGTGAAAGGTCAACCAGCAGGAGTTATGATTGGATCCTTTCCTGTTTACACTTTCAGGCTGTATCTACAACCTGTGGCACTCTTGTAGAACATGTAAAGGGTGATGCCATATTAAGTTCTTTTACTTTGTATATACCAAATGGACAGTAGTCACCCTTTTAAGGGTTCACAGACTTCTCGACTGCTGTGTTATTTCCTGGAGCATAAACCCGAGGTAGCCTGGAAGAGAAATATTCCACAACAAGCGGACTTTAAAAAAAAAATCTGTCTTTGTCCAGTTGGTTTGGTGGCAGTGATGCAGAGAAGGGAAATGGCACCAAAGTACTTTTGTCCCAAAGGGCTGTTGGCCCCTATGACAGTACACCCCCAACCAAAAAGACAATTAATTCCCGGTGTGTAGTGGAAAATTCTGGCTATGTGATAACCGTCAACAAAGTAGGGACCGGGAGCAGTTCAGGTCCAACAAACACACTTCCATGTATGGACTAATCCGTATACCAAGAACAAAGAGTATGTAGTTCCTAAGATTGCCTCATGGGGAAACACCATTGTTGTCTTGTCCACAACAAGGGTGGTAAGTGGAATGTAAATATTCAGGAGCAAGAGCCCTCACCTACTCAACTGGGTTGCATGCTTCATCAACGGGCAGCTCCTCGTTAGGCCTGTGCTGCAGGGCCTAGTGGGCCCTTTAAGGGGCTCTTTGCCGATATCTTTTAAAATGATTCTTGGTAGCAAGCCTGTAGTGAGGGTGCTACGAGTGTAGATGGGAGGAAAAATGAGTGAAAAGCTTAAAACGACTAAGGACTACCTAATTACTATTTTATTATAAAGGTGGTTCTAGTTGAGGTTAAAAGGTGAAAGTAAACAGGAAATAATGTTCCTTCTTGTTTTTTCAAACTATAAAATTAAGTAAGGGTTGCTTGACAAAAACTGAGTCGCAAATGATTTGTGACAGTTTATCAGGGCCATCAAATATCCTAAACTACGGGAAACTGGGACAGTTATTCAAATTGGTGAATTGCCCAATCAAAATTACCACCTCTATAGTCTGGCTGAGTCGATACCTCTTACAAGTAATGAAGAGATGGGAAGAATTCAACCCTATTGGAGTAGTATTTAGGCCCCTAATGTATTGCAGGGATAACCGTGCTTTCTGTGGTCTGGTGTCAAATGTGGAAAATGCCAGCGACCTAAACCCTCTGCAATACTCTGTATACTATGTGAGAATCTTGCCAGCACTAATCCCTGGGCAGCCACCCTTCAGGAGAAGCACTGTTGTAAAGGAAGATGATCTACCTTCCCACTGGTGCCTCTCCGTGCATTGTGGTGCTGAGGGGATATGGTGGGGGATCTACTTCAAAATACAGACTCTGAGACTTGATGGTCTCCAGCAGTAACACCATCCAAAGGAATGAGGATATCATCAGTCTGCTGTGGGAGAGGCCAGGAACGGAAGTGAAAGTATTCCCACCCCCATGGAAGACATGATGTTCCTTTCCTCGGCACCAATAAGGTAGTACAGAGGAAGTGAACATCACAGCCCCTTCAGTAAAGGGGTTAAGAAAGATGGCTAGTAATCAAAAGTCAAATCTTAATTTCCTTATTGTGTAATAATGAACGGGAACTCCCTTTTTTTTCCCCAACAGAGCCTAGGTATACATTAGGATCATTTTGTAACTGCGTCCTGTATATTTCTAAGTTTGATTTCTGGTGTGTAGTCTCACGGATGCTCTATAGTGAAGACCATTAATAAAGTGCATTGGCCCATCCACAGATGCTTAAAATCCATTAATGAAAGACTTCAGTTAGTGGCTAAGGTAATGGTATAACTTCTTTCCTGACTTTAGGGGATAATAGCAGTTTTTTAAAACTTGATTACACCATGAGGCAACTGACTAGTTTGCAAACCATACCAGGTGATCTTGGATTTCAGCACTAGAACAGTAATACTGTTGAAGATTGTGGCATGAACAATCACTTTCTCTTGGTTAACAAAATTAACAGCTAGAAGATTGCCTGTGTAATATCCAAATTCCTGCACAGTCACTGTAATGGAGATGAGAAGTTGAAGTGTACTCCCTTACTGCTTAATTGTTTTATGTTCTAAATAAGATATACCCAGTGTCTTTTGCTTTTTCATAACCTCGTATCAATACGTTAAGTGGTTTGTTTTACTTTACAGAAACTGAGGTGAAAAGTAATGTCGCTTCTATAAATCAGCTTCCTCCGGAGGTCTTGGTGACTGTTTTTAGTTACCTAAGCCCTCGAGATCTATGCCATTGTAGTCAAGTAAACACTAAATGGTCTCAACTGACTAAAACTGGATTCCTCTGGAAACACATATATCCAGTACACTGGGCCAGAGGTAAGTAGTTCAGTCTTTTAAATATTATGTGCCATTCAAATATTGGTAAATTAGATAGCTCAATAGTATTTCCACCCTTCTATGTTTTCCTATAAATGTTGTTTTGCTGTTGAGTATTATTATAGAAGTCTTCCTTAAACCATCATGTATTCTTGTAAGTATTTCTGTTGTGGTGTCCATAAATGATGCCCGGATCCAAGGTATATTTAACAGCCTTTATTCCTCATCCCTGGAAGCTAGTCTGCATCCCCCACTTCCTGATCTTAGCTGTCACATATTCAAATTCCAACCTGTTCAGTTTTCCTCCAAGTGACATGTTAATGCTGTGCTCATGCAAAGGATGCACAACCCTTTAACACTACACATGTCTACTCCCTTTGTTTTTACAAAGACAATCAATATAGAACACCAAGCAAAAGGTCACAATAAGAACACATACCACAGGTAAGATTATAGGAAAATTAAAGAACACATTACTATGACTTCCAACTGCCCTTAAATACAAGTCTGTAATTGCAGAGCAATTTTAAAACAGTTACTCAGTAAATGTACTTGGTAGACAAACATGGCGGCCAATTCTGCGCATCTGCACACCATCTCTTCCTATCAACACATGCTCAGTGCCATGTTCAAGTTCCACATCTCCATGTGCAGTCACACTTGCTTCCACAGCAGAACTTAAGCTACTTCCCTACACCTGCTGTACTACACTTCAACCACGCCTCCAACCATAATCAATCTCCATTCTCAGCATATTACTTCTGAGCACTGGCTGCACCATTGTATGTCCCTTTGCCCCTGGTCAGAATACTTCAGTGCTGCGCTATTTCATCACTCAACCTGTCTGGATTGTTCACACATTTAATCAGTTGGTTTCAGAACATGTACTGTTTTGAGAACCTTAACCTTGGATCCACATCGACTGACTGCAACCACCGGAAGTGGCATTATGCCCGAAACTTTAGAGAATTCTTAGGAAATCCATTTGACCAAGATGACCTGATCTACAATTTAAACTTTCAAACCGCCCTGAGTAAGCCCCAGGCCGGATAGCCATGTAAAGGGGTGAAACACGTGTTGGCTGTTCTTTCACTCACTATCACGGATAGAGTGACAACACCATTGTAAATACGCTACAAAATAAACCAATGTGTGATTGGAATTTTTCCATAAAAAATCCAGGAAACAAATCTTGCCCTGACAATCCAGTTGTGAACCTTACTTGCATTAGGGGGTTAGGGGTTTTCCCCTGTCAAGGGTAAGCATCAAAGAAGAGAACCTTGCTCAATATACGGCCAGTAAGGATCAGGACTTTTTACCCCTTATCCTCAATAACAGTCTTTGTGGTTGAAGGCAGGCAGGTCCTCCGGGATTTCCGAGGTTGCTGGCTGCAGGACACACCGGTATTTCGCAGGAGCAGGTTCGAGGTGGAGACAGGCAGGTAGGGCTGGGGCCAAGTCAGTGGGAGTCTTCCTCTTGTTCGCGTCGGCACTGCTGTTAGGTCCTTCATCTTCTTTTCTTGTAGTCGGTTCTTGTCTGAGGAAGCAAGGTTCAGGGGTGCCCCTAAATACTAGATTCAGGGGTGTTACAGGTAGGTAAAAAGGTTGGGACCAATGGGTCCCTTTCCTGGGGTGGGTACACCCCCTTTTATGCCACCCTCCAGTGGGAGGGGGGCAGAAGCTTATCCCTGGTTGGCTGAGTCCCCCTATCTGCAAGATGGTGTGGACTGAGAGTTGTGCTTCACCTCGCCTCCCCCACCTGAGGGATGGAGTTGGCAGAGGTGGGCACACCTCTCTTCCTCACTGGTTATTCCTGCCGGTTCTCTTGCCCAAAGTGGGGGTCAGAACCAGTGGGGACCAGTTGCTGAAAGCAGCAAGTTGCCTTGGGAAGCTCACAAAGGTGGCAAGCATTTGAAGCTTCCTCTTCGTGAACCCTGCCCATCCTGGGGGAGGAGGCTTGGCACCTCGTCTCAGGATGTGCATTGTTTCTTGCCCCAGTGAGCAGCAGGCTCTCGACCCAGGGGGTCCAGAAACATGTCTGGTGGAGGCAGCTGAAAGCAGCCACTCAGCCTGGACACTAGTGCTAGGTTAGTTTTCAAGGGTCATCTCTAAGATGCCCTCTGTGTGCATTTTTCATTAAATCCCACACTAGAATCAGTGTGGGTTTAATGTGCTGAGAAGCTGGATACCAAACTTCTCTGTTTTCAGTGTAGCCATTATGGTGTGTTGGAGTTCATAATGACAAACTCCCAGCACCATATACTCTTAATGGCAGCACTGCACTTACAATGTCTAAGAATGTACTTAGACACTGTAGGGGTACAGGGCTCATGCACCTGTACCCTGACCACTGGTATAGTGCACCCAGCTAGAGGGGTGACAGATCTATGCCAAGGCAGTGGGTTGTAGGCATGGCACACAGGGGTGTGTGCCATGTCGACTCTTCACTTTGTTATGCACCAAAACACCCAGCCTGCAAACGCAGTGTGTGTGTGTAATGGTACAGGACCTTTAAGGGTGGCAAAATAAGTGTTGCAGCCCTTAGAGGCCTTCTCTGGTCACAGTGTTTAGTTTATTAAATTAGCAGTTAATTAAAACCATTGCAATAAAATGTCATTGTAGCACTGTTACCACATTAAAAGCAAAGCGAAGCAAACCATCAAATTTCAATCCATACACCTATTACTGACGAGGCAGTCTTGTAGTCACTGTTGTATTCACGTGACCGGCTTCAAAAACCAAGAATAATATGATTTGTTGCAGAGACACTAGGGTAACATGCAAAAATAGTCTGCGATACGTTTTTGGGGAGGAGGAGCTGGTATGGCGGGGGCAGGAGAGGGAGAAAGCAGATTTTCAAAGAGTCTCACATTTTTCCAGACCTTGCAAGCACTTGAATATCTGGTGAAGTAAAGCAGAGAGCTAATGCCTACCGACATGTACTGATGTCCCTTTTTAGATATAAGGATTTTAAAAGAAGTCTTCTGGGAGCATCAAGGGCAGAACAACTGCACATAAGATGCAACCATGATTCAGACCTGTAATTGCACAGTCTGCAAGCCCCCTCCGCACTAGTTGGAGCCCATTGGTTGAAGGCAGTGGAGTGCAGACCTAGGAGACGCATGAACATTATATTTTTGCGGGACACTGCGTTCAGACTTCAAGAAAGTAAGGTTGAGGTACCCCAGGAAAGTATGAGTCGTTTAAGGGGAGCAGGATAATTGATGTTTTTTGGACCCGAATGCCCATCTGGTAGGGTACTTGTCTAACCTGCTTGTTGATAACCCTTTTCCAGACTGTGTATGGAATAGAGTCTTTAGTTAGTGATGTTTCGTCAATATGTAGCGTTCTTATGGCTTTTACAATTTGACGATTCCATGGATTCCCAGAGCTGGCAAGAGTTTCTTTTAACCGCGCATTAAGCATGTTATCTGCGGCTTTTAGTGCCCTTATATAGTATTTCAGGGTGTCAGCCTCACAGAAAATCAATTGTCTTTGAAGGCCTTCTCCAATCGTAGTCTTGCCCTGTGGATGTAATTCGGAGAGACAAATGATTTTTTTTATAAATGGTAACCTGGACGTGGTCGAGACTGGCCGAGCATGCGCGAGGAAAGGCCTGGTGCCCGTAACTTAAGGCAGGAAGAAGGGTAGCTGTAATCGCCTTCAGAATGGGTTCAGCAGAATTACTACTCTGGGACTGGTTAAGTCGAGTCAGGCTGTATGTTGTTGCTCCAGCTCTCTTTTTCAAGGCTTCCAAGTGGACTGATGGTCTGGAAGACTCGCTAAACCAGACCCCCAGGTAGTTGCATTTTGATGTTATTTTAATCTTTGCGGGCCCAATGTTCCACGTTAAACTTTTCTTTTTCTTGCAACGGCGAGAATCAAGACCTTGGTCTTATCCTGTATAATTTTAAGAGCATTAGTTGTGTTGTATTTGTGGAGCATGCACAAGGCTGTTTGGAGGCCAGACTTTGCCTGGTCCATTATAACAATATCAGTGTATTGCAGAATTTGCAAGTTCATTTTTGCGAGGCCCAGTTTTGGCAGAAGGAGACTACTTTTCTCCAGGAATCTCCCCAGGTCAGCGGTGTAGAGATTGAACAAAAGGGGAGCAAGAACACATCTTTGCTTTAGGCCGTCTGAAGTTGGAATTTTGGCAGAGACTGTCGTTTGGCCCGTTCTGACTCGTACCCATGTGTTCTTATGTAAGGAGATAAGGGCTACGACCAGGATCTGTGGAATCCCCCACAAGTGTTACGAGACACTTTATCGAAGGCGGCGCTGTAATCTATAAAGCAGCAATAGAGGGGAAGTTGATTTTTTTGCGTTGCTTGTTGACTCAGGATGGCTAGGGCGGTGATGTTGTCAATTGTGGAGTCAGAAGATCGGAACCCAGTTTGAAAGTATGGTAAAATGTTATTTTCCACTACCCATTTTTCTAGCGACCTGAGAAGACACTGAGCATATACCTTAGCCTCAAGATCCAATAGGGCAATGAGTCGGTAATTAGCTGGAAGGGAGGGATCTCCTTTCTTGAAAATTGGGCATAAGATCGAGCCTTTCCATAAATCTGGTATCCGATAGGTAGTAAACGCATAGTTGTACACACAGAAATTTGGACACTGAGGTCCGGCTGTTATTGGCACTCTTTAGATGCCAGCCTTTTGGGCATAGATATTACTACCCTGCTATAGGATCCTCATAAATCAGGTGTCCGAGCACAATCCGGTCTTTATTGATATAGTGATGTGATGAGTGGAGGGCGACCTTATTTTTTTTTTTTATTTTTTTTTTTTTGTGAAAAGATTTTATTGTGCATTAAAGGGTTACAAACACGGGCCTACAACCACCAGGGCCGGCCGCTAGTAGTCAAAGTGTTCCAGCATATCAGAAAACCATGGCTAGCCCACAGGGGCTCCGCACTATCACAGTAAATCAGATTGCACATAAAGGAAATCAGAATACACACTTTTAGTATAAATAACAACAAAAAAGAAAAATACAAAGATACAACAAACAAGGCGAAACGACTTATGAAGGGCGGCGAACACCAGCCGGGGGAGTCAACACCCAACCACCCGAGGGCGGTCAATAAAAGAAGACCTGAGAGGGAGGGGGGGGCAACGAGAGAACCAAATCTGTACTCCGAAGTACTAGATGCACAAGGAACCCTCAAGGATCAGGGGGACGAGGCAACCCCGGACGTATCTACCAAAGGGGGAGTACAGATAGACCCACGATACGCGTTCCACTGCCCCCAAATTTTACCCCAAGCCCCCGGTTTACCACGGGCCACATACACCGTTTTCTCCCTGAACATGCACCAGTCCATGTTTTCCTTCTAGACGGACACGGTGGGAGGCCGCTGGGAACCCCAAAGCTGCGCAATATCTCTCTTTGCAATCATGTTCCCCAAGGCCGCCCACCGAGCCTGAGCCGCATTGCAGTCATTGGGCTCCCATACATTCAGCACACAACGACGCACCTCCGGCCGCAGAGCGACCCCGGTGACTCGTCTCATAATATCATGCACCCGGCGCCAGTATTCCGCCACCTCGCGGCATTCCCATAGGATATGGAGAAAAGTAGCACTGAGCCCGCAGCCACGCTTACAGAGTCCGTCGTCTGAGAACCCCATCGAGACCAGGCGGGGGCCCGTCACATATACACGATGGAGAATCTTAAGCTGGACCAGGCGGAGACGGGCCGGGATGGCCACCTCCTTAGGGGATGACAGTGCAGTCTGCCAGTCCTCATCGTCCAGCTCCACCCCATCTCCCGTCCATGCCTCCCGAAGACGCACCAAGAGGTCAGCCCGATTGTTTATCAGTTTTTTGTAAATCAGAGAAATAGTACTGTCGGGGACGTGACCGTCGAGTATGCGGTCCTCGAGAGGCGAAGAAGAAGGGACCGTGGTCCCCTCCCCAAAGACCGAAAGCAGGGCGTGCCGAACCTGTGCATAACGGAAGAACTCTCTGTCACTAAGCTCATACTCGCGCTGAAGCGCCGCGAAGGATTTAACCGCACCTTTAACCCACAGGTCCCCCACTCTGCTGATGCCAATTGTATCCCAGCGCTCGAAGCCTTTCGTTGTCCAGAGGTTTCCCAAGCGGTCTGAGTCGAATAGAGGAGTGGCGCACGTTAAACGCTCACTCCAGCCCATCGCAACGTTAGCCGCCTTCCATACACGGACCGCAATCCTGGTAGGGCCCGTAAGGGCCCTACCAGCAGACCGCGAGTAAAGCGCTCTGTTATAGTTACCGCCGGGGAGCAGGAATTTATCCATCTCATATGCCGGGTTCGAACCAGGAGCGTACGTAGCATGGTTAATGGCAGACAGCTGGGAGGCCCAATAGTACCGTCTAATATCAGGAAGCGCGATGCCCCCGTCATACCAGGAAAGAGTCAGCTTGGCCTACGCGATCGCCCGTCCCAAACCAGTCTCCTCTGCAAACTCTCCACCTCCCTAAAGTAGGCCGCAGGAATGACATCGAAGAAGTTCTGGAGTGCATAAAGGAATCTGGGAAGGGACATCATTTTAAACAGCGCCGCGCGACCAAGCGGAGACAAGGGCAGCTTACACCACCGAGCCGTATCTGCCCTCAAACGCCGGAGTGGAGACAGGAGATTCTGCTCATAGCGGACCGCCGGATCCAACGAAACGTACACCCCCAGGTATTTAAAGCCGGACTGAGATATTTGGAGCGGAAGCCGAGGCGGCAAGAGAGGAGAACCACCAGAGATAGGATACACACAAGATTTGGACCAGTTGATTATCAGATCCGAGTTTTTCCCGAAGGAAGTAAGGACATCAAAGAGAACATTGAGCGACTTCCGCGGTGAGGTGAGATACAAGAGAATATCATCCGCGTACAATGAAACCCGATCCTCGAAGCCCGGGGCCCACCGGAGCCCTCTAATCGAGGGCTCCCAACGGAGCCAGGCAGCGAGCGGCTCCAGGGCGAGAGCAAAGAGCAGCGGGGACAACGGGCACCCCTGCCTAGTTCCCCTCCCGAGAGCGAAAGGCCGAGAAACCCGCCCATTGACAACCACCTGAGCCGTTGGTCCAGCATAAAGGAGCTTCACCCAGCCAAGGAACCCCTCCCCAAACCCAAACTTCGCCAAGACGGCCCAAAGAAATGGCCATTCAATGGTATCAAAGGCCATCGTGGCGTCTAGGGAAACCAATATGGCCGGTTCAGCCAAGTACTCAGCCCTAGCAAGGACGCCGTGCAGACGCCGTAAGTTAAGAGCGGTATTACGATGTGGGATGAAGCCACATTGATCCGGATGTATCAAGTCACATATAACGCTCAGCAAGCGATTAGCGAGGACCTTAGCAAGGATTTTGGGTTCGGCATTCAGCAGGGAAATAGGCCTATAGGAGGCACAGCGGTCACGTGGCTTACCCTCCTTGGGAATCACTACTATAGTAGCCAGACGCTGGTCGTCAGGAAGGGAACCCCTCTCGAGCGATTCCTGAAACATATGACGGAGGAAAGGCGCGATTTTATCCGGGCGCAACTTATATAGTTCAATCGGCAGGCCGTTGGGGCCCATAGCCTTGCCCGAGCGGAGGGAGCGAATCGCAGTAGCAATCTCTTCGACAGACAAAGGGGCATTCATCAGCTCGCGATCATCGACGGATAAGCCGGGCAGGGCAATATCCCGAAGCAGAAGACGAGAGTCGTCCTCATCTCTATCGGACACCGGGGAGTACACTGCACGGAGGTGGTCAGCAAAACACTCAACAATCTCACCAGGCTCAGTCACACACACTCCATCCGACCCCCGAAGCTCTGGGACCACACGATTCACTCTCTCCTTCTTATCCAACCAGGCAATCAGCTTACCCGCCTTGTCTCCGGCATCATACAACCTGCCCTGCTGCTCCCTATATATAGTCTTGGCAGCATCAGTGACGAGAGACTTATATTCAAACTGCTTCAGGCTGAGGGCATGCAGCCCATCCGGGGTGACACCCGCCTCCAAAGCTGCCTCCAGCCCCAATATTTCAGTCTCCAGCGTCACAACCGCCTCTCTCTTGACCCTCTTGGCCTCCACTATCTGGGACAGGGCATGCCCGCGGAGCACTGCTTTGAAAGCTTCCCACAGGGACACCGAGGACAATACCGACCCCTCATTCTCAGAAAAATATTGATCAATCGACTTAATCAGGCTATCACGGATCTTGGGGTCTCGCAGGTACCAAGGGTTAATAGGAGCGATCCGCCCAGCGGACCGCGACCCGGTGTCAAAAAGCAACCACAGTGGGGAATGATCAGAAATACCCCTGGCCAGGTGTTTGACCTCTCGAATCAGAGTAGCCTGGGCCGCGGGCATAAGGAAATAATCCAGTCTGGAGAGACTCCCATGGGCCCCAGAGTGAAAGGTGTACTGACACCGTGCCGGATGCATTAACCTCCAACAGTCCACCAGACCGAAGGTCTCCAGGAGCCCGCCCAGCCACGCCTGGGCAGCAGGGAGGGCCCTGGGCGGATGACGGTCCAGGTCACCCGAGACAACCGAATTAAAGTCCCCACCCATAAGCAAAAGACTGTCAGGAAGCCCAAGCAACATACGACCCAAGTCTGAGAAGGTGGAGTTCTGGAGGCCCGGGGGAACATAGACTGAGATCAAGGAAAGGGACTGCCCCTCCCACCTCCCAGTCAGAGCCACATAGCGCCCTCTATCGTCTGGGACCACCCTGGTGATCTCCAACGGAAGTGAAGCTCGCAAGAGAATGCCCACCCCTCTCGAACCAGTGGTGAAACCAGAGTGGGCCACAAGTCGATATCCCCCCCTGTTCATAGCCCGACAAACGTTGCCAACCAGATGCGTCTCCTGTAAGAACACCACGTCAGGAGTCAAACGACGCAGATATTGCAGCACAACACCCCGTTTGATACGGTCCCCCAATCCATTGACGTTCCAAGACATCAATCTCAACCCGTCCCCCCCCCCACCCCCCATCCCATCCAGTAGATCAAGGGCCCCCTAGCAAAGAGCTCAACACCCAAGGATGAACCATAGCCAATACTTCGCCTTGAAAACAAAAAACACAAATGCAAACAACCCCACCCACCCACCAACCCCCCCCCAACTCCAACACCCCCCACCCTGCACTCCTGCGGTTCAAAAAACCACCCCAACTTGCAGTGTGCCTGTCGCCCTACAAACCCCATTCTACGAAAAGACCCCGGAGGAGGGAGGGGACCCGTCCCCGCCCGCTCCCCACACACAACATAGTGAAACAAAATGCACAAAAGAAGTAGAACCCAGCCGAACAGTACAACCTGGCAGAGTCCGGGACCACAAGTCACTCCAAAGGAGACCCACCACCCTCGGCAGAGGGCCCAGTCCGGTCACCCCGGTCTGGCAGCGAATCCAGCCAGTCACTCACAGTCACAGGAGAGTCAAAAAAGGTAGTCCGATCTTCATGTTCCACTCGGAGCCTTGCAGGATAAAGCATAGAGTACTTGAGACCGAGGTCCCGGAGACGCCGCTTCACCCCTTGGAAGCCCATCCGCTGTTTCTGGACAAGTTGGGTGAAGTCCGGGAAAAAGTTAATGGACGAGTTCTCATGTCGGACCGGGCCATGAACCCGTGAGGCCTGCAGAATCGCGTCTCGGTCTCTGTAGTGGAAAAGTCTCGCAACGATAGGCCTCGGGGGGGGCACCCGGTCGCGGCCGGCCACCTGGGACTCGATGGGCCCGCTCCACAGCGAAAAACTTACTCAGGCCAGCGGAGCAAGATGCTCGAGGATGAGCTCCTCGACCAGAAGATCAACCGGGCGGTTATCGGAGGTCTCCGGAACACCTATGACGCGGATGTTATTGCGGCGGGCCCGTCCCTCGAAGTCTTCCAGCCGCCGGGCCATCAAATCATTGGCCGACTTGAGATCGCCGAGAGTGGCCTTCAGGTCCGACACGTCCGTCCCAAGGGAGGACGTCCGCACATCCAGCGATTGAACCCTCTCGTTGGTCTTAGAGAGATCCGCCCGGATTAGGGTAATGTCAATGGCCACCGTGCCAAGGCCTCGTACTGTGTAGCGATGGTCTCTCTGATGCCCGTAATGGCGCCCATGATGTCCTGCAGGGACAGATCCGGAGAAACGGACGGGCCACCACTGGTGTCATCCGGGGGGACATTGGCTGTCCCGGGGGATCCTTTACCCTGAGTGTAGCGGTCCATGTTGTTCGTCTGGACCGGTCCCCCACGTAGGGATGTCTTGGTCTTACGCCTCTCGGGGTCTCCCCTGCCTCCCATGAGAACCTCGATCGCCGAAGGGGACCACCGAGGAAGCGTCGAGGTGGCACAGACCAGGCAGACGTGTGTCGCACCACAGGCCGCAATATGGCGGAGCGAAGGGACCACCGTCAATGAGCACACTGGCAGCAAACGAAGCCACCGGCATCAAGCGAAGGCAAAATGGAAGCCCAGTCGCACCAGGCAAGTCCACAGTCCAGCCCCTCAAAGACCAAAAGTGAAACCGAAAGTGATGTGACGGCCACTGGCACCGCTCCGCTGCCGTTGTTGTTCAACTACGCCCCGGCTCCAGAGATCACCCTCGCCTCGGGCACTGCCGTAGGGTGGGCCTCAAAAGTTCAAACCACCATAACTCCGGATTGCCAGGTCCGATTTGATTTCCGAAAGGAGTTTAGTGTTCAGCCAGCATTCGTCTCCCAGATTCCATCAACCGGGTCAGGATAGATTCAGGATAAATTCCGAGGAGCAGCGAGGGTCCGGGGAGCCCTGTGCTCACGCGACCATCTTGGATGCGCGCTAGGCTCCTCCCCCGAGGGCGACCTGATTGATTATTTTCTCTTATGCTCCTTATTGTTGATGACACAGGGATGTGTGCCATGTTGACTCTTCAAGTTGTTCTTCACCAAAACACGCAGCCTGCAAAGGCAGTGTGTGTGTGAAGGTACAGAGGTCTTCCCTGGTCACAGTGCCCTGGGTACCTGTGGTACCATTTGCCAGGGGCTGACCTGTGGCCAGTGATGCCATTTGGGTTTAGGCTTCAATGCAGTTTTAGAGAAAGAACATAGGCCCTGAGTACCTGATTAGCAGGAGCCCAGGGCACACTCAGTCAAAGCTCATCAGCAATTCAGCAAAAAGTGGGAGCAACCATGCAGAAAGAGGGCACTTTCTCACATTCTGCCTCTGGTGCTTGCAGAAATCCATCAATCTAATTGTCTTCCATGAGATGGTTTTCAGGTCTTTTTCAAGGTGCGGTTACAAAAGGCACCTACGACCCAGTCATACAGTAATCGGGCAGCAGCACTTTAGAGCAATGTATGGCTTGAGATATGTGGTAACACCCTTGTTTACATTGGTGAGGAGTGAAACAAGTGTCACCCCACATTTCCTGTCTAGGATTAAATAAATTTGAGGAAAACAAAGTTAGCATTTCAAGATGCTTGAATTCAGCCCGAGGGTTGTACAGACATGAAGCCAGCGTGAAGGAAACTTCCCAAAGTAATACTTGAAGACCTCTGCGTTAGCATAAAGAACATAATTTCTGCATTTTAATCTTGTAAAGTTCTTAATATTCCAAACAAGATTCAAAGGATGAGAAAAACGCTCTCATAGGCCTTACTGCTTGCCAGACAGTGTTCGCTTATCACTAAATATCCTGAAAAATCCTCCGTTATTCGATCGATACAGCATGTCTGATAATAAATTTGTTAAACTTCTACAGGCAAGACTCTCATACGGAGGAATCTTTCTCATCACAATGGTGTTTTGTTTGAAATTCTACAAACTGAGTAAAAATTAAAGAAATCATTTGCTGTCAAACAGTTGAAAAAGAAAAATGCATAACACTTGGTAACATTTTATATGACGCATAGCCTGTCCTCCTGCAGATTGTCAGTTCTCCTACCATTATTCTGAAGAATAGGGGATTTAGAAATGTCATTTTTATGCTCTATTTTTGCTGAGTTGATTTTCTTAAGTTTCATATCTTGGATGTTGGCAGTGTCTATAAAGTCTGTGTGTGTCATTTAAGTCACTTTGAATTGTGTTGCTGTGATCTGTTCAGTTTGAATTATTTAAACCAATGGTTTGGCCTCTTAGGATATTTTTAAATTGCATATACTTTTGGAAGCTAGACAGTACATTGTATACAGTTATTCAATCCCCACGTTGTTTATGTAATCTAACACTTCCGAGTATAAATCACATTAATTTTATAGTGATGGTGTTACTTTTCTAAAAGCATTTTGCACTATTCTGATGATTTCCATTCTCCTAAGATATCTTTGGAAATTTCTGTATTTGTCTTAATAGGTGATTGGTATAGTGGCCCTCCAGGTGAACTTGAGGTGGAACCAGATGAAGACTGGGTGAACAACAGAAAAGATGAAAGTCGTGCTTATCAGGAGTGGGATGAAGATGCTGATGTTGATGAATCTGGTATGGAAAAAAGGAATTTAGTGCTTGAATAATGCTAATTGTTTTAGGTAATAATAAACCAGCCACTTCTGGATAATAAGCATAGTCAAAGCGTTTCTCATGCTGCCTATATTTTTTTTTTTTCAAGACATCCGTAGCATTGTTTTTCTTTTTTGGGGGGTGGGCGGAACTCACGGAGTTTCACTCTGTGGAATTCTGTGGAGTTACATAAAAAAAACTGTGTGCGGGCCAATTTGGCACTTTGCGCTGCTCATGCTGATTTTTAGCTCCTGGAGCATTGTTCTGCTTTGTACAATCAGCACAAGCAGCATGATATAGTGCTCCAGAGGGCATTGCTTCTTTCTGCTACTCGAGCAGATTTTCTACTCGAGCGGCAGCTTTTTCAATGCGAACGGTTGCGACCTGCTGCATTGAAAAATCTTGTTCTGAGGCGTACCAGCGCAAAAAAAAATGCGCTAGGGGACGCAAATTCGTGCTTGCCAACTTAATGTTGGCGAGCTGCTCGTGAGAAAAAATTCCACGAAACAGTGGTTGGCAGAGTTGTGCCGTAACTCCACGCTCCAAACGTAGCAGGCAAAATTCCCCAAACTCCTCCGGCGGAGCGGAACGTTTTCGCCCATCCTTATTTTTTAAGTTGTATGTAAGCCTAAACTAATTACTCTGTCATGTTGGTTTACCCTCCTTCCCTTCAGGCTATTATTACAAGGCTAAAAAGTAGATGTCTACAAAAGATGCTCTCCATCAGACCAATTCTATGCTTCACCCCATAGCATGATACTGCTGTACACCGACAAATGCCTAGAACCTCCTTTTTGGACTTAGAATTTCATGGATACCAAACCATCATGGCTTACCTTTTGTCGAGCTATGCCGATTTAGAAACTCAAATACAGTTAACGCACGCACAGTAAGTTAGATGTCCTATACACATTGTTATTTAAAAATTAAAAAGGTATATTATTTACTTAAAGGTTTGTGATCGATTTATATAAAAAAAAAAAAAATACTTGAACCCAAACTGGGACAAGCAACCCTATTTTGTACATTTAGATTAGCTCTGAATGTGCATATCCAGTCAGGTCACAAACAGCTGACTCGTCATATTGCGGCCTGGGTGCTGCATGTCAACAGACAGTTCAGAATATTTCTGTGATTTATCTGTTTCCATCGTAATTTTTGAAAATTATTTGGCAGTCCCTTTTTCAGAGTTACTCTTGGTTCAACTGCCCGACAGAGGAAACTCTCATCGATCAGTCCGGGTTTGTAAAGCGCTGCTACTTACCTGTGAGGGTCTCAAGGTGCTGTGGGGAGGGTGCAGCGCATCAGACTAAGTGATGAGTTCATCCAAAGAGCCAGGTCTTGAGGTCCTTCCTGAATTGCGTCAGTGAGGGTGATTTCTTGAAATGGATGGGCAGGGTGTTCCATGTCTTGGAGGCGAGGTAGGAGAAGGACATTCCTCTGGTTCTGGTCTTGTGGATTCGTGGGATGGTAGCCAGGGAAAGCTGGGCGGAGATGTCTGTTGGGTCTGTGGAATGTGAGGCGGTGATTCAGGCATGCGGATCTGGTGTTGTGAAGGGCCTTGTATGCATGGGTGAGGAGCCTTGTATGCATGGGTGAGGAGTTTGAAGGTTATTCTTCTGTCGACTGGGTCAGTAGAGGTCGCGGAGGTGTTAAGTGATGTGGCTGTGATGGGAGATGTTGATGATTAGTCTTGCTGCAGCGTTCTGGACATTCTTGATTCTTTGCAAGAGTTTCTGGGTGACTCCTGCGTAGAGTGCATTGCCTTATTAGAGTGTGCTTCTGATGAGGGCATGGGTGACTGTCTTCCTGAATTTGTTGGGAATCCATCTGAAGGTCTTCCGAAGCAGGCGGAGTGTGTTGGAGCAGGCCAAGGAGACGATTTTTATCTGGCAGTCCATTGTGAGCGAGGACTCCAGTACAGTGCTGAGGTTTCATGTGTGGTTTGCGGGGGCAGGGGGACTTCCCAGAGCAGAGGGCCACCAGGAGTCGTTCCAAGCAGAGTGGGGCGGCTCCTAGGATGAGGACGTCTGTCTTCTCCGAGTTGAGCTTCAGGCAGCTGTCCTTCATCCAGGTGGCCATGGTTTTCATTCATTCGTGGAAGCTTTCCCTACAGACAGTGGGTTCCTTGGGGAGGGAGAGGATCAGCTAGGTGTCGTCAGTGTATATGTTGAGCCCATGATTCCTGACAATGGTTGCGAGGGGACGCCCATGTAACTGTTGAAGAAGGTGGGGCTGAGGGAGTAGCCCTGTGGTACTCAGCAGCTGATTTGTCGGTTTCGAGGGGTTTTGGTGGGAGTCTAACCCGTTGTGTTCTGCCGGTGAGGAAGGAACGGATCTAGTTGATTACCTTGTCTTGGATTGCAGCGTTGTGGAGTCTTGTGGCCAGGGTGCGGTGGCAGACGGTGTCAAAGGCTGCCAAGAGGTCCAGTAGGACGAGGGCCACGATTTCACCATGGTCGAGGAGGAAGCGGATGTCGGTGGCCGCTAGGAGGGCGGGCTTGGTGCTAGGATTGCTTCAGAATTTGGATTGGGAGATGTCCATGACCTGTTTGGTTTCCTTAAAGTCGGCAAGCTGGGCGTTGATGGCTTTTTCAATGACTTTGGCTGATAAGTGGAGCAGAGAGATGAGCCTGAAGTTCTTGAGGTTCGTCGGGTCCGCGAAGGGTTTCTTCAGGAGGGGGTTGATTTCAGCGTGTTTCCAGTCGTCTGGAAAGGCGGCAGTTGATTAGGCATAGCTGGGTTGTGATGGCGGAGGCGGCTCTGTGGAAGAAATGGTGCGGGCAGGGGGCTGAAGGTTCTAGGGAGTGGATGCTTCTCATGATCTTCATAGTCTGTGGTAAGTGGGGACCAGCTGTGCAGAGTTGGTCAGGGGGGTGGGGGTTGGGCGTCCGTTGTGGTGGTTGCCTGTGGGGTGGTCTTGGTGTCATAGATAGTCTTGTTCCTGTGGTAGAAGAAGGTGCCAAGTCTGTTGCAGAGGTCTTGGGATGGTGGGACGTCTGGCCTCGCTGTTGGGTTTGGCTAACTCCTTGATGATGCTGAAGAGTTCTTTGCTATTGTGTGCGTTGTTGGTGATTCTCTCTTGGAGGGCCTTCTTCCTTGTGGGTTTGCAGAGGTGGTGTTGTGCGGTGGTGGCGGCTTTGAAGGTGGCTTGGGCTTAGGGATTTTGTTGTTCCGCCATGTCTTCTCTGGCCGCCTACAGGTCTGGACTCTTGAAGCTCGGAAGTGAACCAGTTTGCTTTCCCGACGTGTTATTTGCCAGTGTCTTTCTTGAGGGGGTCAAGGGTGTTGGCGCAGTTTGTCATTGATTGGTGGAGGGTGCGTGCTGTGGTGTTGAGGTCTGAGGATATCGATGGTGAGGTGTCATTGAGGAAGGTGGTGAGTTGATATTCTGTGACTCTGTTCCAACTTCTGCCGCGTAAACGTCTGGGTTTGTTGAAAGAGAAGATGCAAGTGTGGTCTGTCCAGAAAGGTTTGGTGGTATGGCTGTAGGAGATGCTGTTTCCTGCTAAGAAGATGGGGTTGAATGTGTGTCCTGCTGTATGCGTGGGAGAGGTGACTAGCTGTTTAAGTCCTACGTTGGCAATGTTATCAAGGAGGGAGGAGGTGTTGGGATCGTTTTGGTTGTCCAGGTGGAAGATGAGGTGTCCGCGTAGGATGTAGTTGGTGGATGCAAAGGCCTCGAGTGCCATGAGGTTGAAGATGGCGTGTGTGAAAGAGGCACGGGGACCGGGTGGTCTGTAAACTAGGGTGGTGTTCGTGTTGAAAATCTCATCTCATCCTTGGATTACATATGCATCGTGGGTACTCAAACAACCTTCCCGACTGGCATAAGCAAGCCTGAATCAAGGGAGAGTGGTTGACTTATTACTGTAAAGAATAAAGGTCCAAGGACAGTTATCACGTCTTGCCACTCAAAACATTTCACTAATTCTCTTCTTCTGTCCTACATGCAACCTTTTTGAAATGTCATTGAAAATGCTCTCTATCTGGTTTTCTTTTGTATCCTATGGCAACCCTTTTTGCCTTGATACATTTACATTACATTTTTCTTCCCTATTCCTAGTGTGCAGCTTTGCTGCACAACATTAGTCTTGCTGACTTGGCATGTAAGATAAACTTTAGATGCAGTGCCTGAATATCTTTTTAGGTAGTAATAAAATAGAGGACTGTGCCTGCTCTCAACTGAAAGAAGGTAGTAAAAATGAGGATGTGGTCTGTTCTTAATTTAATTGCATGATTTCTTAAGCAGTCTTTGTTACACCATCACATCGGTCATTAACTAGAATATTGAACTATGTGCTCCACTGAGCTAAATTTGTCACTTTTTTTCCCCCACAGAGGGTGCAGAGAATGAAGCACCAGCTATTAGTGTTGCACAGAGGGAAAAGCACTTGCTCCATGGTTTAATTCATAACCTGCTCCCCCGTGTTGGCTCATCTGTGAAAACATTAGTTTTGGCTTTCAGTTCTGCGGTTTCTAGCAAAATGGTAAGCCCTCGCTTTGAGTATGCGTGACCAACATTTCACGCATTCTGTCAGATGGGTTCCAAACCTGTATGCTAACGTGCAGGGTACACACATCCTTCTCAAGATTTGTAAATTTGTTAATATTTAAAGTCATGTAGTTTAAATGTTGCTTGGACCTGATTGTATAGATGTATTCAGCAAGAGAAATTCTACAGACATGAAACTGACAGTTTGCTTTAATATTTTCTCAAATTGTACCCTATATCCCCAGGCACAACTGTAATCTTTTTTTTGTTTTTTTGGCCAGGTTCGACAGATGTTGGAACTTTGCCCTAACTTGGAACATTTAGATCTTACTCAGACCGATATATCGGACTCCGCATTTGAAGGGTTCGTATTTTCAGTATCTCTAACATTTGACTTGACTGTTGCTTATGTGCACTGCAACGTTTTGCATCCCGATGGACCTGTTAATCCCTGAATTTAGTTGATGTATCCTACACATTTACTTCTGACCACTGTTGATGCTTGTTGCACATTTGCTTTTATGTTGCGTTCTTGCTTAAAGACCTAAACATCTGTGTTTGCTTCTATAATGCTATCCCTTAGTAGTTCTTAATCTGCAGCTTTGTAGATACATTTCTCCTACTTGGGAGGCTCTGATGTTCACAAAGATTAAGTAGTGTCAATCTATTAACAAACGTATTTTTTTTTAAATAAGCAATTAATTGAACCCTAGACACTGCATAATCTGTAAACTGCTTCACTCTGCTTCTTCCGTTTTTTAAATTTTTAAATGAAAGGGAGTGGGCCAATTGACATCAGAGTTTTATGTAAAAGATTGATGTATGCATTTTAGGACTCCAGGATGACCCCTACTATTTCAATATACACTTGTTCAAAATCGTACTGTTTTGCCGATTTTTCACTTTAAAACATTTGATTCCGGTCTCAGCGTGCCCACGGTTGCCTCTCCCAACAGCTTGGTAAGCCCGTTATTTGCAATTTTGTTTTCTGTTATTTTGGTTTCATTATTTTATTTTTATTTCTCTCTGCAGCCACCATACTATTATGTAAAGTGTGTAGGAAACTGGCTCTATATATACTACACCAAAGTGAGGTATAGTGTGTGTAGAGTCCAGGTGACCACAGAGGTAGGCAGAGGTTAAAGTTATATAGAACCTTACTCTCTCTTTGTGGTAGAGTGGTTGAGCAGTAAGGCAGTATCTGGGGACAGTGTTAAGCATTTGATGTACATACTCAGTTAGCAAATGAATTCACACACTCAAGAACTGATCTCTAGGGCAATTGTTTTTGTATAAAAGTATATACTGTTGTTTTATTTTTAGAACCAAGCAAGCCTGGCACAGTTAAACATTAAATACTTTTCAGTAATAAGTTACTGGATATAGAACAGTTTGAAAATGCAATAGAAATTGTACTTTGTTTGATGATTTACAGGGGATGCAGTAGGTTGCAACACTTAGAAAATACAGTACATTGAAATGAATAGGCTTTTTCAGTAAATTACAGGTAAGTTACTTTTTACGTTACTTTTTTAACTAAATGCTGGATACCTAGATTCAGCACTGGGACATTTCCTGCAAACAGGTAAGTAAATATGTTTTGGTTATTTGTGCGATTTTTAAAGAATAGTTTTAGATTTCAAAACTTCACACTTGGAAACTTTTTGTAGGAAAATTGTCAGTGTTATCCTGTGGAGGAAAAACAGGTTATTGGTTCACAGGTAAGTAATCGACTGTAGGAGTTAAGGTTCTGGGGTTAGACTCAGGGGTCCCCCAGGGTCAGTGATGCACTGTTGTTGCACCCTCAGCGGCACTAGGGCAGCCGGGGGCAGAGTGTTGAGGCCCAATGGGGGCCAATGGGGAATAGGGGGCCTCCGGTTGGTGGCTGCTGGCAAGCAGGCCACTGGGTTGTGGCAGCAAAACTCCTAGGGTTAAGGTCAGGACAAATGGGGAAACAAAGTAGCACAAAAGGTGCACACTCAGCGGCACTGGGGCGGCCGGGTGCAGAGTGCTGTTCCTACGTCAGGTGCCCTGTTTTCTATGGAGAATCTCCGGTTTGCAAAAGCACTGCAGGCAGGGAGACGAAGGACTTCTGGGTGCGACCACCACTTGGAGAGGTAAGTTCGGAAGTCAAGGGGTTGGTTAGGCACCGTCGGTTTGGGCACACAAGGCTGTGGGGCGTCTGGTGCAAGGTTGCCTTTTGGGGTCGGATCTTCTTTACTCCTGGTCCGGTTAGGGGGGCCTTCTGGATTTAGGCTGCAGGCATCGGCTAGAGGCTTGAGGCTGGTCAGGGTTCACCAGATCTCTGCTCAGGATCGCTGGGGTGACCTCCTCGAGGTGTTTGTCAACTCGAACTTGGGCCGGGTTCAGCGGGTGCAGAGTGGACTGGATTTGCAGTCTCTGGCTGCTTCCGGAGGTTGCATTCGAAAAAATCTGGTGTTCACGGGAGAAGCAGTCTTTGGAAGTGAAGGCAGGCATGTTCTTCGGGGATTTCGAGACTGCTGGCTGCAGGAGACACCGGTATTTCGCAGGAGCAGGTTCGAGGGGAGACAGGCCTGTAGGGCTGGGCCAAGTCAGTGGGCGTCTTTCTCTTGTTAGCTGGCTGCACGGCTGTTCGGGCCTTCTTCTTTTCTTCTTGTCCTTTCTGGATCCTAGGAAGCAAGGTTCTGGATGCCCCCTAAATACAAGATTTAGGGACATTACAGGTAGGTAAGGGGCAGGGACCAATGGGTCCCTTCCCTGGGTTGGGTACGATTCGAAATCAGAACACGAGGAGTACACAAGCTGCGGGCTACCATGCCTTTGCTGATATTGTCCATTACATAGAAATCTTCCAAAAATTGGACTCCCAACTATCTGAACTGTACAAACGTCCACATGAATATACTTTTTGTCACTTTGTGAAGCTCTGAAGAAGTCTCTTTGGGAGACGAAACGCGTTGGCTATGATCCTCTGCCTGTGAAAATAAGAAATAAAGAGAAATCCTTTTAAGAAACACACATCTGGGATTTGGATATTTTTCTGTGTGCTCACTGTTTCTTGAATACTGATGTTGAATTGTTATGATTCCTTTTAGATCTTCATCCATGAGTATATTTCTAACTTTGGTACTTGATGTATTGAAGTTAGTTATAAATCTCACTTCTTGGTCACTTTTCAGTCTGGTTTGAGTGCACTCTATATTTGGTGTTAACAGTGTTTCTCTTTTCTTTGCGCCTGTTCTCCTCAGGGCATTGGTCAGAATTGCATCTGGGTACCCTCTGCTTAAAAATCTTGTGTACATTTCCCTTGCTTGATGTTTGAAATCTTCCTCCTCCGAGCAACATCGTCTGACTCTTAGAAACCTGTACGGAACGGGACACTCCATTTTAAAGGCAAAATACTGTTTGTGCTGATAGGTTTTCTGTACATTTTACTGCAGAGTTTTTTTTTGTTGATATATACTGTGGTGTCCAGATAGTTAATCTCCTTATCTTGTATATCATAAGTAAATTGAAGATTGAATGCATTCTGGTTTAGTGATTTCAGGAATTTTTCCAAATCCGCTCTCTCCCCTTCCCATATTAGGAAGAGGTCTTCAATAAATTGGACCTACAGTATTATCTGTTCCTTCTTCTCCTTGTTAGATTTTTTCCACATTTGCTCCGCTTCCCATGAGTACATTTGCGTACTTTGGGGCAAATGATGTCCCCATGGCCGTTCCTTGGGTTTGGAGAGAGTATTTGTTGAACGTGAAAACGTTGTGGTGCAGACAGGATTCTATCATCTACATTAACATATCCGTATGTTTCAACTAGGAGACTGAGCGTGTCTTTAAGAAATATCTGCAGGCCTCCATGCCATCTTGGTGTTGGGTTGAGGTGTTCAAGGACACCATATCCACAGTAGCCATTAGATAGTTTGGTTTCAAGGGAAGCTCGTTGATTCTATTGAGTAAGTCTTGTGAGTCGTGTAGATAAGATGGTAGGTTTTTCACATAAGGTAAAAGAAAGCCATCTATGAACCTAGATGTATTTTCCAATAGTGCTCCAATCGAGCTTACTATCAGTCTGCTTGGTGGGTTAGTGAGGTCCTTGTGCACCTTTGGTAAAAAGTAGATGGTAGGGGTTATTGGATAAGAGGTGTTCAAATACTTATATTCTTCTATATCCAGAAGTCCTCTTTCTGCCATTCCTTTAACTTTGAGGCGAACTGGGCCATTTGTACTTGGATGGGGTTATCTGGGAGTATTCTGTAGTGTCTTTTGTTTTTCAATTGTCCGTTCGCGTCAGTTAGATATTGTTGCAGACTCCTAATTCCAATATTACTCCCTTTATCATTCGGTTTTATAATGATATTTTTGAAGTTGTGTAAATCTTTCAAAGCTTCCTATTTCTTTTTCGTAACATTCTGTTTGGCCAATTGTTTCCTTTTTTCCGACTTGGTCGTCTCTAGTGATACCAAGTTTTTTAATTCATCAGTTACGATTTCATAGAACAGGTCAATTTTATTACCCATAGGTAGTTGGGGACAAAATTTGGATTTTGGTTTGCATCCACTTTTAGATGTCTTGTCCGTAGAGATTCCATGATATTCACAGAGACCCATCTCTGATAACACCTCAATGGAGGTTCTTTGTAATCCTGATGCTTCTCTCTCCAGGCATGCTAACGATTGTAGTGTATTCAAGTCACTGATTATAATAATGGTCGGTGTTGCGCTGGATTGGGTTGTCTTTGCATGCCATTCTTTGTTCTTCTGTAGGAAGTGTTTCTTTAATTTCACCTTCCTCGTGAATTTGTAAAAGTTTATTCTTGTATCTACAAAATCAAAGCCTGCATTAGGACAAAAACTCAGTCCCTTGTTTAGTAAAGTCCTGTGGTTGTCATCAATTATTTTCTCAGAGAGGTTGATGACCATATTGTTGTCTTGTGCTTTTAGTTTCATTAGAGCCTCTTGTTTTGCATTCCTCTTCCCTTTTGATCTTCGGGTTTTCCAGGATCGCGTTTGCTCTTCCCCTTCCCCTCTGTCTTGTTCATCTGAAAGAGTCATTTCCCCTGAAAAATCCAACCTGGGGAAGGGCGTTGCGGGATCATAGTCCCCTGAGCTTGCTTCAGAGCTCTCCACGCTTGAGGTGGTTGGCATAGTGCCAGTGATGTTTATTGCCGCAGTTTGTTTAGCATACAGGTAATACAATTTTCGTGCAAACGTATATATTCGTCCTGCAGCATAGTCTCCTTTATCTCTATTGAACTTCTTTGCTTTTTTCTGTTCTACCTCTTCCTCGTGTTTTTCTAGCTTCTTTTCCATTTTCACTAGTGCGCTTTTCACATCTTCTCTGTCCTTGTGCAAGCCCAACACTACTTGGGAGGAGTATGCACAGCATGTTAATCTGCAGCACCATGTGCCATAAACAGACGTTTACAGGGTAAGTATTTAGTTCTTTGCTAATACTGCAGTAGCTGTCTGCTGAATTGATCTCGTTTGCAATATACATGGTGGACTTTGGGTCAACCCCTTGGTCATTTTTGGATGGCTTCGTTGATCTCAATTGTCTCCTCTTAATTTGATTGCTTTCCTCCCTATTTGTGTCTGCCCAAGCTAAGTAGCAAGATGAGTACCCTTCCCTTGCTTGCATTCAGGGAACAACATTTTTGTTTTAGGAATGCACATTTATTTTGTTCTCTGCCCCTCTTACACCCTGCCCCCTTACACTCTCTCCCCAGTCCCTTGTACCCCCTCCCTTTTCCACCTCTTACCATAATTTATCATCCTTATTCAACTTTTTGGCGCCTGTCACGTTCACCTTAAAAATAATATTTTTCTCTTAGCAAGGAGACCACCTGCAATGTGTATGCACTTGTGAAGGTTTATATCATTATAATAAACACATTCTAAGATGGTCGCTGAATATGTGCGTGTATACATGGCTGCCATCTTTCAGTGGACTTGCTAAAGTAATACAAACACATTCAAAGATGTCCATTATGCATGCATGTGCATTCTTGGTGGCCCTCTTTGAACGGGGTTTGTTAAAATGATGCACATATTTGCAAGGATGGCCATCTGGGATGTGCGCTCATCCTTGGCAGCATTCTTTGAATGCAATATGATGCTGCCAGTTCTAAGAAGGGATTTGCAGATTTGCAATGACTACACTAGAACTTATTTTGTTGGTTTGTGGTTTGCAGGTACACCTCCATTATATGTAGTTCAATATAAAGCCATGAATTCCGCTTAGCGATGTTTAAGGAATCAAAGCCTAGCAGAACACACAGCCCCTTATGATTCATGTGAAATTGTGAACTCTTGTTGAATTATATTTGTGGGTTTTCATTTTGGCAAAGAATCTCAAGTCACAATAATTAACCCTCAGCTAGAAGCAACTACAAATAGGAAAACACTGTATGTGCCTCAGTTGAAGCGGCACTGTAAATTCACAAACTCTTTGAAATCCAAGACTGGAGTAAAGGCATTGCTTTTATTTAAGGGATTTCAATCATTTCTTTTCTGGCTGTCCACTCAAAGAGCAGTGCGCCTCCAACTCTACTCCTGCTCAGAGTGCAGTGATGGTTCCAACATTTAACTGCTTCTGAAAATTAAAAGGGAGAAATCGCCTACGAATTCTTCCTTTTTCCTGCTGTTTCTCAAGAGCAGTCGTATGGCTGCTTATGAGATCTAGACTTCTCTTAATGAAATACTAACACTTTTCCATTTTGGCAGAGATGTAAATATCACTGAAATGAAACCTCCGTGAGAAGCACTTACAAAAATGAACATACCAAGTCCCCCACTTGAAGCATGTGCTTCTGGTAATTGGCAAATTATTTGAAATCTTTGATTGTAGTAGAGGTGTTGTGTTGCACTAAACAATCTCAAGCACAACGTCCAGCCTAACAGGGCAAAGGGGAGCCTGAGCACTCGGCTCTTCTGCTTTGGGTGTAGAGCCGGTGCCTCTAACCTTTAATCATGTTATGTTGAATCGTATTGAAGGCCACCAAATCCCCTAGAATCGCCCCCCTCTTTTTTTCGTTTTTTTTCCCCGTGGCTTAAGAGCATAAAAAAGCATTGGCTAGGCAAGCAGATTTGAGAACTGAAATCTGTTGGCTTTGCCAATGCTTGTAATAAAATGAAAGTCTACTGGTAATGGATGGACTAACATTCTCAACACAGTCCATAGCTATATGGATAGTATCCTTCATTATTACTTACTCTCAAAAGTCTAACAAGGCTCTTATATGTACACCCAAGGAGCATTCCACAACAGGGAAGGCATTTACTGCTCTTTTTAAAAAGTACCGTCTTAATAACCTATTTGTAGCCTACCAGTTAATACAAATTTTATAAACATTATTCTATAGCCTCTTTATGTAAGTTTTGTATGTTTGAATTCCTGATTCCCTTGTTATTCCAGTGCTTTAACTGTCATGGAGTGAGGCGATGGGCTTGCTAATCTATTTTTCTCTGAATGTCAGAGGAAATGCGATATTGTAGAAGGAAACGCTTCTAATCCTAGTTCTCCATCACAAGCATGTTCATGGATATTTCTTGAACGTCCCATCCTTCTCCAAGTTAAACCTGGAACATGGTTAAGATTTGATAATAGTGTCTTATGTGACCAGTTAATGTGCATACTGGCACAGTATAGGATCTCTAAGCAGTGCGACAGTGGCAAAACTGACACATGCTAAAGCTTGTTCCTACAAGAACTATTTTCTTTTTGTTTTTTGTCTTTTTGAATAGGTTTGAAGTTTTCTTGTGTTCTTCTTTGGGATGATTCTCATTTGCTTAGTCAAAGTAATGACAGAAATACAGGCTTGTTTTCTTGACAAAAGGGAAACCAATTTATTTTAAATGGGTTTGAGAACCTGAAGATTTAAGGTTCTATTGTTTATGAAATAAAATGTATGATGTGGAACTCTGATTGCAAGTAATCTTTCCCTTTTTGTACTTAACCCTCATCCTATGGCAGATATTTTGGCGAGAGGTTTCACCTTGTTTATTTGTTCCCATTTGCAGTGATTCTTCTGTCGGTGGATGTCGGAGTCTTCGCCACCTAGATCTGTCAGGTTGTGAACAAATCACTGATGTGGCTTTACAGAAGATGTCAAGTGCTTTAGGGATTCTGCCCTCTCACAAAAAAAGGTCTGGACAGGACAAAAATATGAAGACAGCCTGGGAAAATCAAAATGATCCTATGCAATCCTCTAAATGTCTGCTTGATATCACTAAAAACCACATGGGGAAGCAAAACTATAAAGAAAACCATTGGATGAAACCCACCAACTTGGGAAGGTTCCATTCTTCTCCTTTCATCTGGATGTTGGATGCTGAAGAATTAGCTGATATCGAAGATGCTGCTGAATGGAGGAGTAGAAGTGTTGATGGAGTTTGTGTAATGGAATCTTCACCACCAGGTCTTGGTTGTTTTGGGTCTCGCTGTTGCAGTAAAGACATTGTTGAGCTAAGGACTAGTTTCTGCTGGCAGCAGCGCTGTACTTCTGCCCCATTCACATATTGTAGACATTCGTTTTGTTGTGCTGGATCAACATTAAGGACTATACAGTCACTCCCAGAGTCTTCTGCACTGTGCAAAATGAAAACAAGGACTAAGCAGTCAGAAGTAAATGACGTTAATTGCTCTGGGAGTGAACTGCCAGATCACAAGACTGCTAGAGTTCTTCAATTTCTTAGCCTGTCTGGGTGTCATCAAATCACAGACCACGGTCTCAGGTAGGTGGAGTTCCTTTGAGTGATTACATTTTCTTATGTTCACAAATGTAGTATCAGTAGGTTATTCTACAGCCTAACGTTTGCGGTCTGGTTGCATATGTCACATCACTTACACATTGAGTTGTTTGGCCCAGCAATATCATTCCTTCATTTTAATATTATGTGAAATGCAGAATTGGTCAAGAGCATATAAAAATCAACTTCATCTTGATCAGGTATTTAAATGGTTGGGAGTTCGCCAAGATGAATACTGGTTTAACATCTTATCAGTCATATATATGACATCAGCCTATAATACCAAAGTAATTTCTGTCAAACCCTCGTGTCTTTTCTTTTCGAAATACCTTTTCACAATTTGCTAAAAGTAGCAGTGTCCATTGACATGTACAGCACATTACTAACTTTGTGCCAATAATACCTACATTGTGTCCCAGCTAATCCAAGGAAATTGAACTCTGGCCCCTTGTTCAAAAGGAACTCCATTATCCATGGCTGCCCAACGGTTAATTGCTTTTTCTTCATGGTTCAGAGACCAATAAAGACAAACTGGTGCAGTGGTCTGCCAGTAATTATGTCCAGCTGGCTCATTGGCATTTAGATGCCATATGGAATGCAATTCCTTGCATTTCGCTAATTTTATAACCTATATTTGAAATAATCCTGTTTTATGGGCTAGAAAGTATGCTATAATGAAGCTACAAATTTACTAAATGGAGCTAGAAAAACACTGGACCGCTTAATTTGATATCGAAGATAAAACCTGTGTTGTTACTGCCCTCGTCCTCTGGTTACAGATAGCGTTAAGTATTTTCCAAAGTTTGCGTTATTGTTATACACAGAGAGGGGGTTTAGGTCACCCCCCTTAACCATTGGCTTCTGTTTATCAGCCTTCCTATGCCATTGCTTAAAAAAATATTATTCGCACTTTAGATCATGCCAGATGAATATTTCTTTGTAACAGTCATGCTTATGGAGTTTAGGTGTAAGTCTTATCAGAAGCAATGGAGGCGCATTGATTCTGCAGGCTGCAAAATGTTACAAGAACAGATTTGGCATGACACAAATTAGACATGTCATTAATGCAAGTCATAGAGCCTTTGTCTGCGGCTGCAGTGAAAATGGTTATTCCCACCACAGGTACAGCTTGATGTTGGTGCAGACAGCACCAGTTCTACCATTGTGTGAAGCTGAGGTACGAAGGGATTGATTTATAATCCCTTCCAACACACAAGGTTCTGGCTGTGCGATTATATTGGTAACAACCAAATCCCCTTTTGCGCATCACCTCATCCATCCTAATATTAACTCTTGGGTTTAGGTTCCACGCACCTTTGCTTGATGACACTTTCATGGAGTTTCACAGAGTTTCAGGTGACAGCTGGCTGTGACCAATAGAAAGTGTGCCAGTCTAATTCCTGCATTATATCACCCCATGGCCTAGAGCTCCTGAAAAGCTCTAGGCCATGTGAGCAAAATGGCTTTGACCAGTACATCTTTAAAATCTAAGAATACATTCATAAGCCAATGAAACCCAAGGTCTCAATTAGTGGGTAAACACAAGAGAAACTCCATTAAACCAATTAGTCTTTGGGCTCCTGGGAAGCTTTGCACGTAGAATATTTACAGAAACACTGCAGCTGCTAACTGTTCCGAGCTGGTTGCTGATCAATGAGGATCAGTTAAGGATCACTATCTGATAACCATATGTAACCCGTTGCTGCAAGTGCCAGGGTGCAGATAACCCATGACTGCCAGCCAGTGACAATCTTGCTCAGGGTATAGCCTGGGCAGGTAGTTCATATAACAGATTAGTGGAAAGAAAATGTCATACAAAATGGACAGATGGGCTTTGGAGTAGGTGTGCCAGGATGCAGGTGTGTAATCCACTGTGCGGCCACTCTAAGCTCTAAACTGGTTCGCCGTTACTGTGCAAGGGATAGAGCTATGAGTTTCTACTGATGCATCAGTGTCTTTGTTGGCTGTGCCTAAGCAGCGATCTGGCTGGAGTGGGATATAAAAAAGACACCTCTGTTTCTGCCTGCTGCTAGTCTGTTGGGGCTGCCTCACATAGGCAGGCCTGGCCAGGCCAGTCCTCTGGTAACCTTGGAGCAGAAGGAATAGAACAATGGTAGTGAGTTGGTATTGTAACAATGCTGATGGTTTTATTTTTTATCATTTGTCTGCTTATGTTAGTCAAATCTTAGGGCACATAGTTAAAAATAACCATTTTAAACTATATTGTGTCTCTGATTACTCTTGTTGTGGACTGATATGAGAATAATAATGAAAAGGTGTTTCTAATTCCCACCATTCCTGAGAGTACTCTAAATCGCTTGTTCTGGGTTGTCTAATCATTGGTAGCTTCGAGATATTAGAGAACGAATGAGACACTGATGCTAGTCGGATGGGGTTCTTGGTACTGAGGTGAGTTTTTTGGTACACCACAATTCACTGAGGTCCTTGTTTCCTGCGCATAGTCCTGTGCATGAGCAGAATCCCTGCAACATCGCGCACCTAACGTTTTGTCTTATGATTTGAGACACCTTAGTAATGCTTATATTAAGTCCACAACGCCCTCACTCTTGTTTCCGGATAACGGGAGTGACGGTTTTAACCTGCCTATTAGTTACTATATAGGCTCGATCAAGCTTGTCAATTAAAAAGGTTCTTTCGTTATACCCTTTTTGTACTACTGTTAGTATAGATTGTTTTTCTTCTCTGTGTCCTTATGGCTGAGGTTGCTATTGCGACGCATAGCCGCGCACCACTCCGGCGTCATTTGACGCAGTTCGGGGTGCCTGACGATGGGATGTCTATTATATTTGTAGTGAGTGCCGATGCATCATATCCCTATAAGTTGTTTTACTCTTGGGTTACCTTGCCGGCGGGGAGTGCGGACGATAATATGTTTCACTCTTACACTCCTACGGCAGTCCCAGCGGATTATACTCCATATAGGACACAGGAGATTCCGGTTTCAGCTTGGCAGCATCGTATTTGGTTTAATGGCGCCCTCCCCCACACGGTTACACTGGTTCGAATGGGCCCTTTGTCCATTCCAGGGGCCACTTGGCCGGTGTTGGCCGGATTTACACCTCATCCTAGTTATTTACGTGCCACGGTGGATGAGTCATGTCCGCTCCATACAGCCCCGATTACAGTTCATCGGGCTTTGGTACAATATGTTTCACACAATTTTCAGGCAGGGACACCTGTTGTTGCAGGGCAACCAGCTGGCCCGGCCGGGATTGTTATTAGTCCCGTCATGGTTAATTCGGTAATGGGCAAGCGCCCCCAGAATAAGGACGATTTGCCTTATTGGCTTGCTGAGAAATTTGACCAGCTGGAAGAAGTATTTCCAAACTCTACTCCTGTGGAGAAACACAGGATACTCACCATCAGTTTGCAGAAAGACTTGGTCCCAGAAGTGGCAGATTGTGATAACTGGGGTAAGGTTTTTGCAGCGGTCTACTCAAAGTGCTTCGGCACCCCGTCTATGGCCGTACTGCCCTCCGTGATCAAACATGTTCAAGATCAACACGGTCCGGAGGCGGCGGTTGAGTTGGGAATGAGGCTTGTCTGTGTGTTCCACGTGATTGCCACTCTCATCCTTGGTAAGCTCATGGGAGATGCGGTTCACTTTCAAGTGTTGAATGCTCTGGCCCTCGTAGACGACGTCGATAAGCCCCGAGAGTTGCCTAAAATTATTGTGGAGGCGTATAGGACCATAGGCCGCAGTAGTTTAGGGGTTAAGCCTTCTGTTCAGACCACGGTTGTGCAACAGATAACTAAGATGGGTTCGTCTTTCAAAGACGATCGTCCAGCTTTTCCTAAACAAAATTGGAGAGCTAAGAAACCAGGGAAGCAGCAACAGAAACAGGGGTCTCGTCCAGCGTCGCCTGTACTGCCGACTGGTGAGCGGACTTATGACTTGCGCGATCGCACTAGAATTAGGTCTCCTGATAGATTTCAGGTTACTGAACAGCGTTCTCCTCGTTCTTCACAGGAAACATCGGTCTCACAGTCTGGTGGAGGAGAACGTGGCAAAGGTCGGGGTGCCCAACAAGGACGTGAGCAACCCAGTCAGCCTGACTGTAAAGGCAAGCAGGACGAGTTTGCACATCAACGTCCCCCGTTTCAGAAGAAGAAAGTTGCTGCACTAACAGTGAGGTATGCCACAGATCTTGAGGACACAACTTCGGAACCTGACAAGCGCACTAACGCTGCTCGACAGCGCAGCGGAGCTTACAGTAGTGCGGTAAGCACTGCGTGCATATCTGGAGGCGACAGCAACTGACACGTTCATTACTGTAGAAACTGCGGATACTAGAGTGGCTCCCCCTGACAGACGTTATGACATAGTCCTTTTAATAGAAGGTGACATAAAACGTACCATAAGAGGGATTTTTGGGGCGAATCTGACCTCTCCATATGACATTCTATTGGCAGAGGCGGACTGGCCCCCAGCTTTCGTTTTGGCCGCTCCTAGAGGGGAGGAGGTAATCCTCCCATCCTTCGCGCACACAGTGCCGAAGGATCAGGCTCAGTACTTTGCAGAAGAATGGGCTCAGGTGCTTGCTCCGGCTTTGTACCGTACTCTGGTTGGGCGGGATAAATTGTCATCAAGCCACTAGAACCCTTTACGGTCTATGCCCCAGGCTCAACCACAATAGCCCATGCGCCGTGAAGCTAGATCTCATGTCGCAGACATCCTTGAACAATTGGAATATCAAGGTGTTATTGAAACGTGTGTGTCACCGATGAATAATCCTCTATTCACTGTAACTAAACCTGATGAGTCGTACCGCCTAGTTTTGGATTACCGGCATTTAAACTTTCATTGTCGGACCTGTGCTGTACAGAATACCCACAGTTCTGCCCTAGTTGATAGTCTCGTGAGGAAAATATTTAAGACCATACTTGACATATCCAATGGCGCTTATAGCCATAATCTGTCCTCGCTTAGTAGTCGGTGGACAGCTTTTACTTCTGGCGGCAAACAAAAATAGTTTAAGCGATTGGCCAAGGGCTATAAAAGCAGTCCAGGCGTCCTTTCCGCACGTGTAGTCTCTCTGTTAGAGAGCATTACCCTGATGCGTACTCGTATGCTGATATCTATCTATCTCATGGACGACGAATTATGGCCGCATCTGTGTTGCGTTGACCGCATCATTGTCATGTTTGCGGACTTCGGTTACAAATTCAACTTTGCAAAGACACACATTGCAGAGTATACAGTGTTGTTTTTGGGCTATGAACGCAACAACGAAGGCAGAGGATTTGCGCCTCACTTCCTGGAGAAGTGCGCCTGTTTGTGTGCTCCGACAACACTGAAAAAATTACTCTTTGCTGGGATTTTTAAATTTCGGGCGTACTTGTATTCCCGATTATGCCCAGCGTATCAAGCGCTATATGCCTTGGTACAACCTAATTTTTCCAAATCGAGCTGGCTGCCGGAGCATTCAGCTATCTTGTAATCTTTGCAGGCTGATCTTCTTGCTTCAAAGTACTTACTTACACGTGATAACCACACTAACATGGGGATAAGGATTGTGCCTGGTGCAGTGGGTTTCACGTACCTAACGTTCAATGAGGGCGACACAGTCCCCATTGCTTTCAAATCACACTTGTACACTTCGGCTGAAATGCGCTTTTCGACTTTCGAGAAAGTTTTGACTGCAGTGCAGATGGCGATTCTGAAAGAGAGAGCGCTGTCGCAAGGGAAACGCATGTTGGTTGTCACACCTTAACCTGCTTTAGAGGCAGTGACGAAAGCCAGTGTACCTAATTCTAAAGCTTTGCATCCACGTTGGATACAATGGGCCACTTCCTTGACATCGCCAGATGTCACCTACATCTTTGATGCCTCATTGCAAACTCCGGAGTATTTGCAGTATGAATTCGTTCATCCAGGCCCCCTGTCTGTGTGCCCGCTTGAGGAATACCATTGTGTCATTTACACCGACGGTTCGGCGCAACCGGCGACGGAATCAAAGCATGCATATTCAGTGGCCTGCGCAATTGTGGCTGGTACTTTCGTGAATGGTGAATTCAAGTCTGATGTGCATACGCAGCCATTGGGTGATTGTACTGCCCAGTTGGCTGAGCTACGTGCTCTGGTGCTCACACTGGAGTTTGCTGATCCACGAGTTACAACTCTTATAGTGAGTGACTCATTTTACTGTGTTCAGTCTTTTAACGACCATTTATTCTTTTGGTCTCAAAATGAATTTCGTGATTCCAAGGGTAGCACAATCAAGCATAAAATGCTTTGGGTTCGAGTTACAGAACTTAAACAGAATCTGCCTCTCGTGAATGTATTTCATACTCTTGGGCACCAGCAAGTTGGTGTCCATGCTGTTGGAAGCAGCTTAGCTGACAAGGCAGCGAAAACAGCAGTGGCAACATATCTAGTAGCAGCAGTTACAAGATCCAAAAGTAAGATTGATGATGACATCTTGGCAGCTATTGCTGCAACCGAGAAGGGAAGTAATTACCCGAGAGGTTTCCCTTCTAAATACTCTTATCATTTAAGTCCTGATAAAGTTCCTTATGTGAGAATTAACGACGTTGGTGACAGATTGATTCCCAGCGCGGGCTTCAGACTTTCCTTGATAACAGTGGCTCACGAAGGCATGGCTTCTGCGCATGCCGGCGTTTCAGCGACTGTTACTCTTACAACAACATTACTGGTGGCGTAGGTTGTATAAACATACTAGAGCTTATGTTCTTAATTGTGACATATGCCAGCAGATTAAACCTTCGACTGCTGCGCGCCCACCACAAACACAGTTGTACATATCTAATAAACCACTTGGGTGTGTTTATTTAGATCACTGCGGTCCTTTCTCCTCTGATACTGCATATACAAAATCTTAGTTGCAGTGGATTCGTGCACACGTTTTCTTTGGGTATGGCCACAAAGGAATGCTGATGCTCGAACTGTCTTCAGGGATTTGCGTGTCTTTGTGGGAATTTTCGAATGTGGTACCCTTCATTCTGACCACGGTCCTGCGTTCGCCTCTAAGGCGTACAAAGAAGCCATGAGATCTTTGGGGGTCCAAGTCAAATTTTCGTCTCCAGACCGGCCTGAGGGCAATAGTGTTGTGGAGCGAATGAACCGTGACTTAAAGCAATCCCTGGCAGCTAGGGTCTTAGGCACTGGTAGGAACTGGTTAGCCCATCTGTATAACGTTCAACGTGCACTTAATAATCTCCCTAGAAGGTCTCTGGGTGGGCGGACCTCATATGAAATGCTCTTTGGCATAAAGATATTTGTTCCGGACCTTGATGGTTTAGACATGGCGACGGCGGCCGCACCCTTTGACGTAGATGATCACTGTGCTGTATTACAGAATCTATAAGAGACCAGAGACGGTCTTGCAAAGGAACACTTGCACTCCACGACTGATGCTGCGCTTCAGATTCCGGTAGTCCGCTGGCTACCTCGAGTTGGTGACCTGGTCCGCGAGAAGGTGGAGAACAAGGAGGAGTTTGGCCCCTCTTCATCGTGCTCCAGTACCAGTGCCTGGCGTGCAGGGTACACGAACAGTCATTTTACCTCCACTTCCTGGTTGCTAGGATAACGGGTACATCTCCATTGACAATGTCAAACTACAGCGAGTGGCCGATTCTTCTTAGTATGACTCGAGCGATCTCTTGTCCAGCGATGCTGAGAAATTCTGTTTTGGCTCCGGCGTCTACCACCAGGCCTGACATTGCCATCGAGATGCATACAGTTACTAATCATTTGTTGCCACCGGCGGCTGGTGTTCCACCTGAAGATACTGAGTATGCTTATCCCACAGATGTGTCGTTGCCTGGTTTACAATCAACTGCAGTTGACCAGTCACGTTTTTCATTTGACACTAACTCTATGACTTCCAATCCCCCGTCGAAAATTTCTATTCTTGCTGCTTGGTTTAAAAGACATTTTTTAATTCCCCTTGGACTTGCATTTGGCTGCTGCTCATAAGTATATTTTTGTTTGTCCATTGGATTTGTGGTGGTATTTTTTCATCTTGTAAATGGACACTATCTCACCGAAAGATCTGCAATTAGATTAATTGATGGAACTTTGGCCCCCCACTCCTCATCGCACATCATGAAAAAGGAACAGGACTTTTGTGAATATTTCTGCCAGGCCTGTGTTGGATGGGATTGTGTGGGATGCTGTTACATTTCAAATTCATGGTCCCACAGAGGTGATTAATGTCCCCAATATACTTCGTGTTTCTATGGGGGATGTTGTGAAACAAAACATCCGCTCTGATGATTGGGACGTCCAGGCCATAGAGGCACTTTTTTCTGATTTGAAATATTATGCTGTTTTTGATGCTGAAGATTTGTATTTAGACACGGCTAACTATGGGGAGTTGTTTTGCTACCAACACTATGGCAATCATTTTCTGCATAAAGCGAATGCATTTAGAAATTTTGTCAATTGCACACAATGGGAGCATTGCCCTGCGCCCATTGCAGGCAGCTCTAAAACTTTAGTGAACAAATTTACATATTTTACTGATTTCAGTCTATCTGAACCTGAAGCATTTTATTTTAAAATGGCTGCGGAGCCAGCTTCTAAGGTTAGACTGACCCACACTAAATTATTATATTCCAAATCCTTTATGGATGATTTGGCTATAGGGGGGCTATGAGCTGTGGAAAGATACCATTGATCTTAAATCACTTTGGGGTTCTAAAACGTGGCAGGTACAAGCTACAGAAGCTCTGCATAGTGCTTGCCTTATCCCAAACCACATTTTGTTTTTGAATTCTACCATTTTTCAAACCACTTGCTTTCGATTGGCTACTTCTAAAAGATGAATTCACCCTCTGTTCCGGATCTGGGTGCTTATCCGCAATGGGATGATCACACAGTTCTGTCCATCGATGCGTTGCAGTCCTATATTTTTAATACATCCTTCAATATTTCCAACTTGGATCCTGAAGGATGGTTGATATGGCAGACGAGCTCTGATTCCTGTCAACGTCGTTTTCTGGGTCTATATCTTGACTATACACAGGTTAGGGTTGACCCCAGGTTTGCATCTCCTCATTCTGTTACTACCTGTTCTGTCAGAATTGGCTGCAACATTCCACTTTAGCATCTGTTAAAATTCATTTATCAAAATTAAATGACAAAATAGATTTTGTTAAGGGTCCTGTGGGTGGCAGATCCAAAAGATGGGTGTATGCTATTTATAACGAAGTGTGGAAATTATCTCAAATTGAGGCTGCTTCCAGATTAAGAGCTGTTGATCAAGCAAATCTGGAAAAAGTGCTAGCTGTAATCGATAATAGCATTAACACCCTTTCTTCCAGAATTTATACATTAGATAATATTGTTTCATCTGTTGTGGATATTGTACAGGATGATATGTCTGTTTTATGCCATGGTCAAAATCAATTGCGTTCTATTATTCAGTTTGCATGGACTTTGCAAACATTGAAGTCTGGGAAAGTTCTCTGGGACTACATGAATACATCTTCTTTATTCCTGCCGTTTAATCGGACTGCAAAACAACAATTCATGTCCATGAAAGATGAAACCTACTCATTACTGCATATTGGAAAGTTAAAACCTTTACCTTTCTCTGTGGCTGAATCGAACTCAGCTATGTGGCTTATCCACGGTTTGATCACCTTGCCGTTTCCATTGTTTAAATTCAGTTCATGTATGAAACATTATGCCCTAGGCAGATATGAACCATTGGGTACTTCTTTCCTGCATGAAGTTTGGTCACTCCTATTTACATACAGGTGCAGGAGAGAGGGTAAAGAAGTTTATTTGAAAGGAGAGGAATGCACTTCCACACCTGATCACTCAGTAGTCTGTAGACACATCCAATTGCATGGCTCATGCAACGTTCAGGCACCGAATTTAGCTTGCATTCTAAAGGGAAATCCTGTGCCAGCAATTACGCCTACTTTTACGTTATTGGCTAAAGGTAGTTATTTGCTTTTAAATAATGAGGCATGCTGCGGGATGCTAATAGGAATCCTGTACAATGTAACTGTCTCACAACGCGTAGTATGCTGTAAAAATTTCCTTTTTCCACCCCCGCATGGGAGACTCGATGTATCCATCTGGCCTTCCATCCCAACCTTGAAAGCAGAGTTCAACAAGATGAGCAGAATAAGGGCTCTATTGTCTCAAAAAGAAGTCGGACTGACTTCCTCCCGTGAAACATTCGTCCTTCATGTAGCTAACACCCGCACCGAGGTGCATGCGCTTTTAAATACTGATCTCCCCCTTCATTTCGGTGCTCTGATTCATACTATATTCAATGCCTCGTCAACAACTGGTTTAGCGCATTTTTTCAAAGTTGTGGGCTCCGGCCTCGTGACCTCCTTCCAGACAATCTTTGGTGTGATACCGGCATTTTTTCATTCTATTTTTTTCCAGCGTCTTTGGTGGGCTCCCGTTGATTCTCGCCCTCACTGCTGGTGTGCTCCTGTTGGTCTGCTTGCTGCGCAATGGCTGCACAATTTGTATCACAATACAGCCTACCCCGGCTGCTCCAACTTCGTAACCGGATGCTTGAATATTATTGAACATTACCACTGGCCACTTTAAGCCTAGCCTATGGATTGTCCTTCCGGTTTTCCTACTTTTACTTGCGTGCAATCTGTTTGTCATTGCCTAGATTGTCCTTTCGAATGGGCTCTGGATTTGTGCCTGTGTATTATGATCGACTGATGAGTCCCTTAGTGGCTCATGAGTTTGACTCTTCTGGTATCGGGATTATGGCCTGTGGAGCGGCACATGGAGTCCTAGGGAATTGGGATATCTATACGGCAGCGTATGACTTCTTGGCGAGACGTTATCTTGAAGAACATGCAAGTTGTCCTCATACCACAAGTTTTTGAGTTTTTTCCATTGTTTTTAACTCCACATCTAGGCTATGTCGAGCCTTTGCGAGATGTTATATATATTTTTTTCATTTTTCAAGCGGGTTTTTTGAACTTTCACTACCAATTATATGGATGGACAATACATGAACTTGTTTCTGTCTCTGTCGAACTTGAACTCTGCGTTCCTAATTTGCATCCCTATTTGTTCGTGGTCCGATCAAGGGAGGGTGTAGTGTAGACTGAGCTCCAGGTACACACATTGCTATGTTAGCATAAGCGTCTTAGAATTAAAACGCCATCTTGCCACTTTTGCTGCTTTTGCACACGACACTGCAGGTAGCTGTTATTATAAGAAAACTGCTTGCTTGCTTTTTCTTCACACGAGAAACGGTCTGTTGTTCACATCCCTCGGCGTACACCGCGACCTTGGTCTGAACACTGTGTGCAGAAGCAGTCAGGGCCAAATAACAATGTATGCTATTGAATTCATGTTGATCGGCCCACGCTCTAGCCATAACACGCACACAGCTGCAAATATCAAACTCGAGTGCCTTTAATATTGCATTTTTCATGCATGATTCAGACACTTTGGAGTAGACCTTTTCCAGACACAGAGCAGAGCTGATCCTGTGATGTGATTCACCTAAGCTGATCTTTATGGTATGGGGTTCCCCATTCAAACCTAGAGACCTTCTAATAGTTTAATAATACTAGCTTTCTTATGAAGGGAGGGTGACTATAATACACTATCATTTATGACATGATTTCTCCCTTCATTTTATATGGTGTTGTAACAATGCTGATGGTTTTATTTTTAATCATTTGTCTGCTTATGTTAGTCAAAGTACTGAATCTTAGGGCACGTAGTTAAATATAAACATTTTAAACTATATTGTGTCTCTGATTACTCTTGTTGTGGACTGATATGAGAATAATAATGAAAAGGTGTTTCTAATTCCCACCATTCCTGAGAGTACTCTAAGTCACTTGTTCTGGGTTGTCTAATCATTGGTAGCTTCGAGATGATATGGAGAACGAAGGAGACACTGATGCTAGTCTGATAGGGGTTCTGGGTACTGAGGTGAGTTTTTTTGGTACACCACAATTCACTGAGGTCCTGGTTTCCTGCGCATAGTTCTGTGCATGAGCAGAATCCCTGCAACAGTTTCCCCTTGCTTAAAAAAAAAATATATATTTTATAAAAAGCCGGCATCTCGCCGGAGGCCTGTTTCTGGCGTGAATGATGGTATGTTACGTCATCAGCAGTGCATTGGGGGGCGCGAGGTATAGTTAGCTCAACTAACTATAATGGGCACATTTTCTGGTTTTGTACTAGTGAAATGTCCAACTCACTGAAACGTCCCTGAAATGCAAGTGTGTGTGTGTGTGTGTGTGTGTATGTATATGTATATGTGTGTATGTATATGTGTGTGTGTGTGTGTGTGTGTATATATATATATATATATATATATATATATATATATATATATATATACAACCACCTACCACAGCAACACCATGTAAGAAGGCATGGACACTAAGTGGTTCAGGATTCTGCATCTTCTTTATTTGTTCAGGTCGCCCTCAACCCCAAGCACAAGGAGAGAAGCATTTCAGCCTCCAAGAGGCCTTTATCAATCTAGTTTGGCACTATACTGCCCCTGTGTTATATAGCCCTTCCCACTGGACTAATGAGTAAACCTAGAAGACATACTATGAGGTATGAAATCAACTAACAGCTAGAACACATCATATGCATGCTGACTACAGCTGAAAAGCAGCATAAAATGCAGGTAAGCCATATCTTACATAATAATGCGCGCAGTGCGTGTATTTAGTTTAACTCCTAATACCTACAATGAATACAGCATGGACAATTGTACATGTAAATTACATCGACATCCAGCACAGTGGGATTAAAATGGGCATTAAAACTGTGCAGCCAAACATAAATCTTGTGTTGCCTTCATATCATAAAATGTATCGTAACAAATTAAAACATCGATGTTGCCGTTCATTGCTGTTCATGTCCCATAAGCATTGCCAATGACCCGGAAAGCTCTCCCGAGCTGCTATCAAATCCGCATCAACATGACCTCTGACCCCAAATGCAAAGTCACAATGAATTTTGCTGTGATATCACACTGCTGATAAAAGGCACGGGGACCGGATAAAGTGTAGTCTCATCTCGGGGTTACATATTGAAACAAAGAGTAAATTTGTACCTCCCAGTCAATCGAGCATGTGCTCCAAACCCCTCGAGACTCCGAATTCCATAATGCAACTGAATAGTCAGCAACTCCGTAGGCAATCCGAATGCTGTTGTAATTGCAGGGTCAGTGTCCAAGGCGTCTTATAAGGGGGCAAAGGCTATTGGTATTAAAAAAACTATATTGAAAAACGGCCATCATAAAGTAACTTAAAAGACGGCACAACTTCGGGGGTGAGGGGAACCCATCATCCAAAAATCAATAGCGCCAAAACCACCTCACTACGTCTGCATCGGCCTCTGCCGTACCCAGTCACCAGATGGTGCCAGCTTTCCGGGCAAGGCATTTCTTTCTGACAAAAACACAGATCCCATGCTGGGAGTTGCAAGAACCGCCCTGCTACGAGACCCACATCCTCTACCACAGTCATCCTCGTTCCTCTTACTGTCCACACAACTGGGGGCTCCCCCAATAGCACTTCAGTACTCCTCCACAAAGTCGGTCTGAAGGGAGAGCCACAAACAACTGGCGTTCCATGAAAGCATGACGACCGCTCATGCTGCATCTCAATGAAACAAACAACCCCCTCCCACAGCAACACCATGGAAGAAGGCACGGACACGAAGTGGTTCAGGATTCGGATATATATATATATATATATATATATATCCATATCCCCCCCCTACTGGCAGTCGCCAGTAGGTAGTTATAGTTAGGACCTATTTTCCATAGGAAATCCGCAACATTCTATTTGGAATAACGTTGGCGTCGATTGATGAATTTTCACGAAATTTTCCAAACGTTTGGCCAGCTCCAGTCCGCTCCTAACCTGAAAATTTCACGGTGATTCGTCAAGCGGGGGCCGAGAAAAAAGGGGGGTCCCAAAACGCATTTTCCCATAGGACCTGTTGACGCAGCTACAGCCCGAAGTGCTGAACGGAATTACACCAAATTTGGCAAAGAGGTAGTCCTCAGTTCAGACTTGTGCCTTTTGCTTAAATGGTGTAAATCCGTTCAATAGTTCCTGAGAAAATCAAAAGTAAAATCGCATATATATCTGGGCGGAGCCTAACCACACATCTCATCGTGAGATCTGATTGGCTGTCAGCACTTCATCCAAGAAGTGTTTGCAGCCATCTTGGGACCAATATACATGTTAGCATCTCATTAAAAAGCATTGCAGTTAATAGAAGGTTTTAAGACTTTAGTTACATTATAAATCATTTGTTGATGGTACCATACCCATTTTAGGAATTGTGGTGTGTTCCAAGGTGATTTTACCATGTGAAAAAGCCTTCTGCTGTGATATCATGAATCATGTTTGAGAGAGAACTATTTTCTCATGCTTTTCCCACAGAGGTTTGGAAGGTGATCTATAAGCTAAACTGAGAGCATATTTTCTGTAAATTCACATTATCTTTCTCAGTCATGTGAGAATGAAGTCTGACGTATGGCACACCTGAAGCCATCTTGGTTGGAATAAGGTGGTAACTCTTAAAACATTTAATTTAAAAAGGAACACAATGAGGGGGTTCATTTTGCCATAGAAAGTATGATTAGTGCTGCAGAAAGAAAAATTAGGGCACATTTTTAGTGACTTCTCAAATCCTCTTCTATTTCATTAAAAAATTCTGACATGCAGACTGAAACATGCACTTTCAATACTAGCAGCAGACTTCCCTGGTGAGCAGTAGCTTTACTACAGTGATCTAATAAGCAACTAGAGTGCTAACATTCTGAATTTATGGCAAATGTGTGACACATCTGAATGCCTTCTTGATGGAATCAAAGTAAAAAACTGAAAGTATTTCCTACTGAGTAGACTGCAGTAAATGAGGAAAGTCGGAAACTTCATAACAAATAAATCTCCCAAGATGGCCACCAGAGACAAAAGAGCCCAAATGTAGCTCAAATATCACCCAGATGTAGTGTGTTGAAGTGTTACCTTGATAAGACCAAGGATATTCGTAGGTCAGACCAATTGTTTATTAATTATGGATCAGTCAGGACCGGTCTCGCGACCTCTAAGCAGTCCATCTCTCGGTGGATTGTGTCCTGCATACAATTGTGTTATCAAAAGGCTAATAAGACCTTAGGGGGTAAACCTAAGGCTCATTCCACCAGGGGCAAAGCTGCCACGTTTGCTTTGCTACGTAATGTTCCGATTGCAGAAATCTGCAAGGCGGCCACTTGGAGATCGGTCCATACCTTTGCTAAGCATTATTGTCTGGACACGGATGCCAGGGCAGATGCTCAGGTTGGGCAGGCCTCCCTGCGGAATTTGTTCGCACAGTAGTGGTTGTGTTGTGTCTTCTTCTCCACCGCCGTTTTGGTATGGGGATGGGCTTGCCATTCTATTCACTAGATTATGACTATACACAGAGATCCCCTACTACAGAAGGAGTAGTTTCTTTTCTGTAACTCCAGTTCTGTAGTAGGGGTATCTCTGTGATAGTCCTAAGCGCCCGCCCTCCTCCCCGGTGGAGAGATGATTATTCATGTAAGGAATGCTACAGGTCTGGCGTGCTACGCCTTCAAAAAGAACTGAAAGTAAAAGGGACCTGCTGTGCATTCTGGGATACTGGGAAAGTTCTGGAAAGTTTTCTTAAAGGCACAGTATCCTGTTCTGAGATACATAATGGCAGCCTATGGGGCTTGTCTGTCCATTCCTTCCTCTCTATCATTCCAGAGGCTTTTGCTGGTAGAGGCAGGGTTTTTTCTTTGTAGAGAAAAGCTGGACAGGCAGTGCTGTTTGTGGATGTTGGTGGAATTTTCTAGTTGAAATGTAAATGTATGTGTCTTGTAAAGCGCACTGCTGCCCTGAGGCGTCCTGGCGCTGTAGACCTCTGGGGAACCCGTCCTGGCTATCCCTGTGAGATGGTCCCTCCAGGGTATCTCCAAGGTGAAACCAGGCATCCCTGGCGAATGTGGGGGGCCGTTGTGGAGATGAGGCAAGCTAATGCCCAGAGTCACCGAGTGTGATCCTTGGTTAGAGTAGGCACCAAAGCGAGAATTATCGAGTCCGCTGGCCCTGGTCCACGACCCTGCCGCGTCGGGGATTGAACCCTGGTCCCGGACCATCCTCTGCTTCTGGGTCTGCTTCCTCTAACCAGTGAGCCACACCTCTCCACCAGTTGAAGTACTGGACAGTGTAGCCTGTGGGTATAGGCTGCATTATCTGTCTTTAAATTAAATTCTCTCTTAAGGGTGGATGCAGGTCTGCATGATTTGACACCTTAAGAGATTATTTTTTATTGCTCCGGGGTCCCCGCACATGGGCGGGACTATTCACTAGATTATGACTATCACAGAGATACCCCTACTACAGAACTGGAGTTACAGAAAAGAAACTACTCCTTCTGTGGCATGGCAGCAGCACGGTCATAATTCAACACTGGGATCTGACCTGGGCACCTGCCCAATTGGTAATACCTTTAGCACCCCATGCAAGTCCCTAGTGAATTGTACCTCTGGTACCTAAGGCAAAGAGTCTGAAGAGGATCCATAAGGTATTCAGCATGTATTGTGCCACCCTAAGGGACCCCTCATCACACTGCCGTTGCATGATCTGGTGCAGAGAAAAGTTAAGCCACAATATGGCACAACTTCTGTGTGCCATGCCTGTGACACTGCATGCAGTGTAGGTATGTCACCCCTGCAGCAGGTCTTGCAGCCCTAAGGCAGGGTGCACCATACTACATGTGTGGACATATTTGCATGAGCAGATATGCCCACGGGGTGTCTAAGTCGATTCTTAGATACTAGAAGTGTACAGGGAAGCCATTTTAAGTACAATGTGCTGGTGTCCTCTTCCACCCCGCCCCCTTCCCAGCTCCCTACCCTCTTCTCATCTTAACACGACATTTGAGCTCCTGATCTTCTTCCTCCAGCCTGACTCTGTGACATCAAGCATGCTCTCTTGTATCACATAGATCAGACTTCTTTAAAACACAAAAGCTATTTGTTGCCTTTACACAGCCTCATGAGGGTCATCCCATATCTAATATTTACAACAATAAAGAGGGTCCCTAAAATAAATAAATGCACAGGCAGGAAAGCAGGGGTAAACACACCAAATGCTACACAAAAGTAACCAGCCTGGAAAGAAAGCTAAGCAGAATATCTCGCTATGATGCAGAAAAAGTTCTTAGTCGCAATGGAGCCAAGTGATTCAGACAATGTCTTATCAAATATATTCCAGTCTCAGAAGTAAATCTAAGTTCATTCCAAAATCTTCAATGTTAAATATGTGTCGTTGCCAAATATCAAGAAAAGTACATGGTGTCTGACAGAATACAATCTAAATATTCTGAAAAACAGTAAATTAATATTTTTGCTCTGAAGACCTCCAAAACGTCTCTCCCCTCTACACACACATACTCTGTCAAAACTACATAGATATTATTCATGTCACATGTATCCTTCCTCCAACGTATTTCAAATGTCAATAAAACCAAATACAAGACAACAAATATCATTCAAACTAAAGCAAGGACCAGAGTGGGGAACCCTCCACTCAAAACTCTAAAAATCCTTATCAGAAAGAAATCTATGTTAAATAACATTGGTACATAGCGTAGTCCGTAATACATAATTACATTCTTGTACACTTATATTTGTCAAGTATTCGAATTAATTCATTTGAATGTGATTTCATCGATCGAATATTCTGATCCTCGCGTTCCAGTCCTTCATATGCGCCGACGCTTAAGATAGGTTTGCTTTTCCTCCAGTACCTTGAAATGTTTTTAGGTCTCGTCTAGGCAACGCTTGTGCTGTCTCCTCGAGACATGCTATTCAGGTATGAACTTTAAACTCTGCCTATTTTCCGCCTATCTTTTCAAATGGCTCCTGTTACTGTCCATTTGTAAATGGTGGCTTTTGATTTGACTATAGGCTTAGTAGTCCCTCCTTAGTACCTCTTTTTCTCCTTTTGTAACCTCCCCTGAGGACACCCCCTGTTACATATATTGCTACTCAGGATGTTTTAATTACAGCCTGTGAGCTCTATTTTCTTAAATCACTTTCTCCTGCCTAGGCAGGGCATGCTCTACCCCCAATGCTTTCCCAGTTTACTTAATCTTCGTATCCTTCCCAGAACAATGCCTCCCACCCCTGTCCTTTGTGTAAGGGGCACGAAGGCTCGATGTTTTCAACTGCTCTGAGCTCCGATGTCAGGCAGCTGCTTATTTTCTGTTTTTGTTTTGAGTTCATGGGTGTGAGGGGTCAATTTTAAACTGATTTAAATGAAACATTTCGCGTTGGATGGCTTTACAACATTTTAGCATTTATGCAAGCGTTGTGTACTAAATAATCAATTGAGTGCAGGCTGGCTGCCTTGCTGTATCAAAGACACTGAAAAGGAACACGTGCTTGCAAAGAAGCCCGTAGCGCCAAAAACGTGGCGGCCCTCTTGGAAACGCACGAACACCACGTTCCTTGAAGTCTTTCTTGATTTCTTTCCCTTCTACTTTAGTTTAGAAACGCACACGTCCTCTGGTCATGTTTTCAAATTTTTATTTTCATTGTCTTTCCGAAAAAATTCCTATCAGACGGTACTTTCAGTTTCCAAACACACACGGCATTCAATCATAGATGTTAGCATTTTTATTTTAGAGAAACACACACATTTGATTGCCTCGGCTCATGTTTTCAGATTACGTTTTTTTCAGGAGGACAAACAAAAGAACAATCAGATTACACTGTGTTTCGCTTCTAATAACACACGGCATTCTATTACAACATGTAGACATCGTAATTTTAAGTAGGTTTATTAATACACCCACCAGCTGTACATCATCTCTCGCTGGCTCCATGGAAAACTAACCGTCTCCCAGCTCCTGTACATTCCATGATGTCATCCATTCTCATTAGAGTCAGGACTTAAAGGGAAAACTACAACACATCTCCTTTATATAAAAATGGCAATAAAGATTAACAAGGAAAAAATAGAAAATACAGAAATAGCAACTTAGATTGTATACATAAGCAAACTAATCCAGAAAACAATGTAAATACAGAACAACTCAACAAAAGAAGTAAATGAAGCAGTACACATTCTACTAATATTTTGCACAGTAGTCTTGAAGATAAAATGGTGGCCTCCTGACTCTAGGCTCATGAGTAGGTGGATCAGAACGAGGACAATCAACATTGCATTTGAGAAACCTTAACTGCGACAAGGAACTTCTACAACCACTCTCTCCTGAAAGTTTTGACAACCGAGACATACTCCATATGTCACCCCCTTCAAGCATCACCACATTCCTCATTACCTTAATAATGCGCCTAGGTCCAAAATATTTTGTTTCACCTTTTGGAGACCAAACTGCCTTCTTTACAAACACCAGATCACCTATTTTCCAAGTACAATGACGTACTCCATTTTTTGTGTCAAATCTGCGCTTATAATTGTCTTGGTATGTATTAAGTCTCCAATTATTTACAACACAACCCCTGTCTCTTACACTCAACCAAAGTGGATTTAACTTTGAACCAGCTGTTCTCCCCTTAAGTTTTTTAAACGGTGAGCAGCCAGTTACACTGTTAGGTGTGTTCCTGTGTGCCCACAGTTTTTCCCTGAGAATGGGTTTGAGAGAAACTCTCAGAAGCTCTGATTAATCTATTCATGCTCTCCACTAAGCCATTTGCCTGAGGAGAATAAAGAGCAGTTCTATGATGCGTGATGGAAAGCTCTTTTAAAAAATCCTGGGAGGTGAACTGCACCTTATTGTCTGAAACTAATACCTCAGGTACACCTTCACATGTGAAAGCATCTTTAAGAAATTCAATGATATTCCTAGTCACAACCGAATTCATACAAGCAGCTGAAACCCACTTAGAGGTATAATCAACCAGAACAACAACAACATCTTTCTGAAGGAGACAAAGTGTCAAAAGGACCTACAATATCCACAGCAAGCTTTGACCAAGGACGTTCAGGTATTGCAACAGGAGGAAGAGGACTAGTCCTCACATTCCTTGACTTATCATTGCCTGCACACATCACACAATCCTTAACAACACCTTCTACTTGTCGATCAACCTCAGGCCACCAATAAGAGTCTCTAACTCTCGCCTTAGTCAGACTACAACCAAGATGACCTTCATGTGCTAGGTTGATGATTTTTTCTCTCATATCATTAGGAGGTATCAGTCTTTCCCCAAGCAAAAGCTCACTTTGTACAATATCCAATTCATCACGAACATTCCAGAAACCCTTCACAGAATTTGGAACTTCATTCAAAGAAGGCCAACCATTAATAATAAAATCCATGATTATACCTCTGGCCTCATCACTCTAACAACTAGATTCCCATTCTCTCTTGTCAATAGCCGACTCTTTCACCCAAAAAACAGTGTTGTCAAAATTGTTAGTTGAACTTGCTTCCAAAGGCATTCTAGAAAGAAAATCAGCTGGTATATTCTTTAAGCCAGGCAAGTATTCCACTGTAAAATTGTATTCCCATAATCCTTCAACCCACCTTTTAATTCTAGGTGTAGTGTTCTCAACATTCCTACAGGAAAACATATGCACCAGTGGTTTATGGTCCGTTCTAACAAGAAACGGTAGACCCCACAAATAAAATCTGAAATTATTGATAGCCCAGTAACAAGCTAAGGTTTCACGCTCTATTACAGAATACCGCTCTTCAGCTCCCTTCAACGAGCGAGATGCAAAACCAATAACTTTATCACTACCATCAACCACTTGCGATAATACAGCACCCAAACCTCGCACACTGGCATCTGTGGTCAAAATTGTCCTTTTCTGGACATCAAAATGTCCCATCCTCGTTGCCAGTATTACAACATGTAGACATCGTAATTTTAAGTAGGTTTATTAATACACCCACCAGCTGTACATCATCTCTCGCTGGCTCCATGGAAAACTAACCGTCTCCCAGCTCCTGTACATTCCATGATGTCATCCATTCTCATTAGAGTCAGGACTTAAAGGGGAAACTACAACACATTCGTACACGGATGTTGGTATTTTTCGTTTGAGACACACATGGCATTCGCTCGCCTTGGCTCGCCTTTTAAGAATGCCACAAAAAACGCAATCGGATAACTAGAAACTATTGTTTTTGTTATTATCTTCATTCAGTAGATGATAGATTATTTGGCAAATTCTGCAAATTCATAATTATTTAGAAAATACTGTGGCCACAAAATACAGCGTTCCTGCCCACGGATGAGCTATTTTGTTAATCTTCGGATGGCAATATAAAGGCTGGCTCTCAATGAAAAGTAAATACATGAAACAGTGTCTGGTGCAATCTACTGATAACACTTTTATTTGGGAGTTGATAGAAAGACGAAGCCAATATGATTTATGGTACTTACACGAGTCTGTGTTAACACTACAAGAGACACTGACTGACACTGATTGACTGACACTGATTGACTGACACTGACTGACACGGACTACTCTCTACTACTCTACTACTCACTCTCTACTACTCACTCTCTACTACTCACTCTCTACTACTCTCTACTACTCTCTCTCAACTACTCACTCTCTACTACTCTACTACTTACTCTCTACTACTCACTCGCTACTACTCTCTACTACTCACGCTCTACTACTCACACTCTACTACTCTAGTACTCACTGTCTACTACTACTCTCTCTACTACTCTCTACTATTCACTCTCTACTACTCACTCTCTACTACTCACTCTACTACTTTCTACTATCTACCACTCACTCTCTACTACTCACTCTCTACTACTCTCTACTACTCACTCGCTACTACTCTACTACTCACTCTCTACTACACTCTCTACTACTCTCTACTACTCACTCTCTACTACTCACTCTCTACTACTCTCTCTACTACTCTCTCTCTACTACTCTCTCTACTACTCTCTCTACTACTCTCGCTCTACTACTCGCTCTACTACTCGCTCTCTAATACTCGCTCTCTAATACTCACTCTCTAATACTCACTCTACTACTCTCTACTACTCACTATCTGATACTTTCTCTACTACTCACTCTCTACTCTCTATTACTCGCTCTCTACCTCTCTACCTCTCTCTACCTCTCTATCTCTACCGCTACACCTCTACCTATACACCTCTACCTCTCTACCTCTCTGTACATGCACACATATGCACATATATATATATATGCATATGCATTTATATATAGGTATGTGTGTGTATGTATGTATGTGTGTATATATATATATATATATATATATATATTTATTCACTGAAAAAAACATAGGTTTCACACACGTTATAGTCACGAATGAGCATTTAAAAAACCTTGCAAATTCACTTAAAAAACCATAGGTTTCACACATGTTATATTTAGCTGGACATTTCACTCGTAAAATACCAATGAAATTCCCCCGTTATAGTTAGTGCAGGCAACTATAACTCACGCGACCGCAATCCTCTGCTGATGACGTCAGATATTACATCACTGTATTTAGACACTTATTTACCCATGTCTTCTTCCATTAATCTTTAGCTATACATATATTACAAATATTTATTTTTCATGAAGACACATATGTCATCAGTGATGTAATATCTGACGTCATCAGCAGAGGATTGCGGTCGCGTGAGTTATAGTTGCCTGCACTAACTATAACGGGGGAATTTCATTGGTTTTTTACGAGTTAAATGTCCAGCTAACTATAACATGTGTGAAACCTATGCTTTTTTAAGTGAATTTGCAAGGTTTTTTAAATGCTAATTTGTGACTATAACGTGTGTGAAACCTATGGTTTTTTCAGTGAATTTGTACGTTTTTTTAAATGCTAAGTTATGTATTTATTAATGTTTTTTTTTTCTTCAGGTTTTTCACCGTGCGCGCACCGTGAAATAATTTTATTTTTTTTAAATCGCGAGGTGCGCGCACCGTGCGTGCACGGTGCGTGCCGCTCACCGTGCACGCGCTGTGGGCGCTCGGTGCGCTTCGCGCACCGAGCACCAACGGTTCGCAGTGCGTGCCTCGCGATTTTTTTTTTTTTAAAAACTAGTTTTTTTCTCCCTTTGGGGTCCTTCTGTGACCCCCTGACCAAGGCTAGGGGGTCAGGAACTGTCCACTCTGCCCCCTTTTCACGTTCTCCACCTTTTTTTTCACCCCCTCAGACTGCGAGAGACAAAATGGCGGCCGACACTTCCTGGTTTCGACCGATTCGAATGTTTACCGACATCTAACAACCAATCAGAATTGCGCTCGCGCACGGCAGGGTGCGCGCACAGTGCGCGCACGGTGCGCGCATATAGATATTCATATGCTTTTAAATGCTATTTTCTCAGGAAATACTGAACAGATTTACACCAGACCTGCAAAAGGCACTTCCTTGACCTTATGGCTACCTCTCTGCCAAATTTCACGTAATTCTGTTCAGCCGTTCGGGCTGTAGCTGCGACTAAAGGTCCTATGGAAAAATGCATGGGGAAAATGCGTTTTGGGACCCCTCCTTTTTTTCGGCCCCCGCTTGACGAATCCCCCCGAGACTTTCAGGGTAGGAGCTGAGCGGAGCGCCCCATTAGTTTTGAAAATTTCGCGAGGATTCGTCAACCGGCGCCAAAGTTATTCAAAATAGAATTTTGAGATTTCCTATGGAAACTAGGTTGTAACTATAACTATCTACTGGCGACCGCCAGTAGATTATTTATTTATTTATTTATTTATATATATATATATATATATATATATATATATATATATATATATATATATACACATATACAAAAATGCATACATATGCATGGTATGTACATGAAAGTTTGAAAAACTATAATACAAGCAAAGCTAAAAAGCCACCTAATTACAAACAGAATTGCTTTAACTTAAACGCGGGCGAGACCTATTGCATTTTCAATGCTTGTTTACTTTGGTTCCATCAAGAAGGCATTCAGATGTGTCACACATTTTCCATACGTTCTGAATGGTAGCACTCTAGTTGCTCATTAGATCACTGTAGTAAAGCTACTGCTCACCAGGGAAGTCTGCTGCTGGTATTCAAAGTGCATGTTTCAGTCTGCATGTCAGAATATTTTAATGAAATGAGAGGATTTGAGAAGTCAAAATGTGCCCTAATCCTTCTTTCTGCAGCACTAATCATAATTTCTATGGCAAAATGAACCCCCTCATTTTGTTCCTTTGCAAATTAAATGTTTTAATTGTTACCACTTTATTCAATCAAGATGACATCAGGTGTGCCATACTTTTGTCATAAGTAAGACTGTTAGCGCTCTAGTTGTTCTTTAAAACACTCTGGGACATTGTCATTGGGTTATAATTGGGCTACATCTCTGTGATATTTGTGCTACATTTGGGCTCTTTTGTCTCTGGTGGCCATCTTGGTAGACTTATTTGTTTTGAAGTTTCCTAATTTCCTCATTTACAACAGTCTCCTCAGTAGGAAATACTTTCAGGTTTTTTACTTTCATTCCACCAAGAAGGCATTCAGATGTGTCACACATTTGCCATAAATTCGGAATGTTAGCACTCTAGTTGCTTATTAGATCACTGAAGTAAAGCTACTGCTCACCAGGGAAGTCTGCTGCTGGTATTGAAAGTGCATGTTTCAGTCTGCATTTCAGAATTTTTTAATGAAATAGAAGAGGATTTGAGAAGTCACTCAAAATTTGCCCTAATTTTCTTTTTTCCGCACTAATCATAATTTCTATGGCAAAATGAACCTCCTCATTGTATTCCTTTTAGATTAAACTACTCACTCTTTACTACTCACTCTTTACTACTCACTCTTTACTACTCACTCTTTACTACTCACTCTTTACTACTCACTCTTTACTACTCACTCGCTACTACTCACTCGCTACTACTCACTCGCTACTACTCTCTACTACTACTCTCTACTACTACTCTCTACTACTACTCTCTACTACCACTGTCTACTACTCACTCTCTACTACTCACTCTCTACTACTCACTCTCTACTTACTCACTCTCTACTTACTCACTCTCTACTTATTCACTCTACTACTTACTCTCTCTACTACTCTCTACTACTCACTCTCTACTACTCGCTCTACTACTCTCTCCTGCTCACTACTACTACTCTCTACTACTCTCTACTACTCTCTACTACTCTCTACTACTCACTCTCTACTACTCACTCTCTACTACTCGCTCTCTACTACTCGCTCTCTACTACTCGCTCTCTACTACTCGCTCTCTACTACTCGCTCTCTACTACTCGCTCTCTACTACTCTACTACTCTCTACTACTCTACTACTCACTCTCTCCTACTCACTCTCTCCTGCTCACTCTCTCCTACTCACTCTCTCCTACTCACTCGCTACTACTCACTTGCTACTACTACTCTACTACTACTCTCTACTACTACTCTCTACTACTACTCTCTACTACTACTCTCTACTACTACTCTCTCTGCTACTCTCTAATACTCATTCTCTTATACTCACTCTCTACTACTCACTCTACTACTCTCTACTACTCACTCTACTACTCTACTACTCTCTCTACTACTCTGCTACTCTCTCTGCTACTCTCTCTGCAACTCTCTCTGCAACTCTCTACTACTCACTCTCTAATACTCACTCTCTAATACTCACTCTCTACTACTCTACTACTCACTCTCTACTACTCTCTACTACTCACTCTACTATTCACTCTTTACTACTCTCTACTCCTCACTCTCTACTACTCACTCTACTACTCACTCTACTACTCTTTCCTACTCACTCTCTGCTACTCTCTCTACCTCTCTCTACTACTCTCTACCTCTCTACCTCTGTCTCTACCTCTACACCTCTACCTCTCTCTAAACGCACACATATGCACATATATGCATATGCATTTATATATATGTACGTGTGTGTATATATATACATACATATATATAATCTGCATATCTATATAAATACAAATATAAATGCATGCATACATATACATATATGCATGTTATGTACATGAAAGTTTGAAAACCACTAATAAAAGCAAAGCTAAAAAGCCACCTAATTACAAACAGAATTGCTTTAACTTAAACGAGGGTGAGACCTATTGCATTTTCAATGCTTGTTTACTTTGGTTCCATCAAGAAGGCATTCAGATGTGACACATTTGCCATAAATTCTGAATGGTAGCACTCTAGTTCCTCATTAGATCACTGTAGTAAAGCTGTAGTAAAGTAGTACATGATCCTTTAGGGATCATGTACTACTGTCCTACTGTCCTATTGTAGACCGTTGTTCTCTGACGCAGTGTTATTCCGCTGCCCTTGGAGTATCGTTTTTTTCTGTGTCTCTAGGGTTGTTTTTAATTACGCTGCCTGGTGTCCTTGCCATAGTTTTTATATGGAGCTTGTGCTTTAAAAAAAAAAAACCTAATACCTACGTATGTCTGGTCTATTGGTTATTTTGACTGGCCGGTTTTCTCTGAGAACCTTTGTAGTATTAGTTCACAGACCCTCCTCTGGGTGGGTATAGCTATGGTATTTATTTCAAAAGTTAAGGAATCTCATTTTCTGGTAGATCTGGTAGAGACATGCACTACTGAGTTACAACAATATACTTTATCCCCAAGGTCCATAAGGATATCCAAAAACCACCAGGGAGGCCTATTATATCGGCCATAGGCAGCAAGTTGGAAAATACATCCAAATATGTGGATTTCTTCTTACAAGATCTGGTGAAGAAACTCCTGTTATACATTCAGGACACAGGGGACTTCATTCGTAAGATCGAAAGGGTAAAATGGGACGATGACTGTTGATTTCGCTCGATGTAGTATCCTTGTATACTAGCATACACAACCGAGACGGCTTGATGGCAACAGAATATTATCAGAATACTAGGCCTAGACAATTCTGTATGCAAAACAACATGTTATTGTCTATGATTGCCATATGTTTGGAAAATAACTTCTTTTTTTCAACAATCAAATCTTCCAACAGGTCAGGGGGAGTCTCCATGGGGGCCTGCTTTTCTCCCAGTTATGCCTGTCTCCATATGGGCATGTGGAAGGAGCGGGTCCTCATGGCAACTCGTAGTGATTTACTCTCCAGAAATGTTCTCTGTTGGTACAGGTTTTGGACGTGGAGGTCTTTACCTCTAACAATAAACTAGAAACACACCTTCACAGGAAATCTACAACTGGCAACACTGTACTTCATGCCACCAGCCATCATCCGCCTCACTTAATCAATAGCATTCCCTATTGGCAAATGCTGCGGATTAGAAGAATATGCAGCACAGAAGTGGACTGTATACAGGCCCAACAAGCCAGCAAAGATAGATTCCTTGCTAGAGGATATCCAGAGAGCGTGGTAATGTCAGCAATCACTAAAGCTAACAAACAGCAGCGTTCAGAAATATTGGCTAATCGCTCTAAGAAGGAAGTTAATCTGCCTCAACCTATTGATCAACCTCTTAGGTTGGTGCTGACGTTTAATCGACAGCACAAGAAACTGAGAAAAATTGTTAATAGGAAGTGGCCGTTGGTCTTGAACAATCCCATATTGGGGAAACGTATATCTGCAACCCCCAGTATGACATACAGGAAAGCGCATTCCATGAGCGATGCTTTGGTCAGGAGCAGCCCTGAGATTGCTACACCGAAAAATTGGCTCAGCAGTAGAACAGGGTTTTTCAAATGCTCCAGCTGTAGAGCGTGCAAGCAAGGCTGCAATACTGAAACATACACCACCCCCTTTTTGAGGGCGGGTGTCCTCCTTTCTACCAGCCTGGAAGGCCATTACTTCGGACCAGTGGGTCCTCCAAATCCTAGAAAGAGGTTACACCCGTCCCTTCACATCGGCTCCACCCCCCCCCCCCCCCCCCCCACTACGCTTTCATTCTCCGGACCACCTTTCCATCCTGCAATAAGAAGTGGCAACAGTCCGACGGAAAGGAGCTGGGAAGTTAGTGCCGGAGCAGGAAATGGGACTAGGATTTTGCTTCCAATCTTAGTTTTCCCCGAGAGGGACAGGCATCATAATCTCCCAGAGAGCTGCAGATCTGCAGTTTAGTGGGGGAACGAGACCAACCTGCACTGTGGATGGCATTCAGTCTCCCTCCGACTGTAGCCATGGTAGTGACTGATGCCTCCACCCTAGGGTGGCGGGTTCTCAGGAGGATCTGGAGATCAGATGCCTTTGGCCTCCAGAGAAGCAGGTGTTTCACATGAACCTAATTGCACTGCAGGGAGATTCGGCTGGTGCTCAAGACTTTCCTACCTGTATCCAAGGTTGGCCCATCCAGATCAGGACTGACCATACAACTGCAATGTGGTATGTGAATAAACAATTGGGAGTTAGTTCTCCACTCATTTGCCTAGAAGGGTTGTCTGTGTTTTTTGGCACACTCCAGGAATCCAGGATGCAGCCCCGAGTAAGAAAAACCTACGTAAAGTAAATGATATTGCAGTTTGCTTAAAATTCCCATTGAGCTCAATGTTATTATTGTGTTAAGATTGTGTAAGGTATTATTTACTTTTACTTCTGCCTACCTTTGTGGTTGCATTGGACTCTGTGCACACTATACCTTGCTTTGGTATAGTATGTACAGAGCCAGCTTCCTACATTGGTGGATCAGCGGTGGGGTATACAACTTTGCATTTGTTGGACTGACTTGGTCAACAACTGATCACACAACAGAACTCCTCAGTTGTCTTTAGAATTCTGAATGTTTTGAATTGACATTTTTTTTCAAATTACTAAAAGTCTTGTTAGGGCTTTGATTAAGTCCCTTTAGAATTTTAGAAAAATAAAAACTCACTATAGTTAGGGGTAAGAGGGGTTAGAATGTCTCTAAACAAGAACCCAGCTATTAGTGAAAATATAAACAATGACATAGAGAGCATGGTTGAGGAGCTCAACCTCAACCCTTAGCTTAACTTAGAATTTATGGATTTAAGGTCTCTATGTAAACTTAAAAACATTGTTGTGGTCCCCACCCCGCCAAACAAATGCTCCAGGAGCTATTGGCAGGGTATGCTAAGGACCACCCCATGAGCAAGGTGAAGACCTCTCATATAGGGAAGAGGATGGAGTGGGATGAGGATAGCTTTCAACCCCCCTTACGTCCTAGGGAGAACAGGGCCCCTGTACCCCTGACTCCAAGAATACAACTCACAGCACTTAAATCCCACACAGGTGGGTCAGGTGCATCCGAGTCCATTGAGGACAGCCTCATTGAGGAGACCAACCTCTTAGTGAGGTTGACCAAAAGATTAGACCTAGAGACCAGATTGCTGGCTCTAGAAAAGTTAGTTAATAGTCTATAAGTAGAGGTGGCATGCGAAGGGCCTGCCTCGGGTTTTTGCATGCAAGAGAGACCCTCCTGCATCTAAGAAGCCAATTCACCCAGAGTCAAGCCTCCCTAAAGACCTCTACAACTCTTTCTGCTAATAGGGGCTTGTACAATTAGTAAAAAAATCTATCTGTAAGCCACTGAGCTTTATTTGCAGGCAGTGCCCCCTGGGCTTCCCGCATATGTTCCTAGTAATGTCTGCACCCAATTCTTGCGAAAGGCTGCAGGAGTTCTGTCTCAGCCAGAAAGGACACTGTGGACTCCTAAGCGACCAGGACCACACTCCTATGTTCCGGGAATGTGTGATTAATCACAACCTCTGTGGTGACCTGTACACCATTGGTGCAATTTAGCACCATCACAGGTGTTGCTACAGACTCCCTGTTTAGAATCCAAGGTAGCAGTTTGCTGGGCTATTGTGTTAACTGAATCCGGGAAAGAATAACCCTTGATCTCAGGTTCTGATCCAACCTGCTAAAATAATGATATGCTAACGAGTGACTAGCGTTCCTTATCTGCCAGGTGAAGCTCTCTCCACACATCTGTGCTTCCTGTGTTGGACATTCTTTGATGCAGCACACACACCATATGTGGGTTCGAGGCATGTGGGCTGCTGAATTCATATCTGTGCATAGATCGCCGCCTAGTGTTGGGTCCGGATGATTGCACATTGTTGTCCTGGAAGAGTCTTCGAAGTATCACGAGATAGGTGGCTCCTCCCCTGGACTACAGTGCGCATGGGCATCCTCTCCATCCTCAGATTGTTTTTTTCCGCCATTGGGTTCGGATGTGCTTATCTTTGCTCAATTTAGGAAAACTTTATTTAAGGCCAAAAGCCTTTAGGTATCGTCGGTATTGTTTGCGTTCGGTATCGACAAATTATTATACTTATTCTCGGATTTATTCACACTTCTCGGACCTAGTTTCGGTCCGAACATCGATCGACGTTCGAGGATGGAATCGAGGACTCCCTTCAAGAGATGTCCTTTATGTCATGCGAAATATCCACACATCGATGTCCATCCGGTGTGTAACAAATGTTTATCACCGGATCATGATGAGTCCAGGTGTATGGCCTGCGCCCGGTTCCGGTCAAAGAAGACACTTCGGAATCGACGGGCGGCTAGATTGGAGGCCAAACAATCGGCGTCTAACCCGGTTAACATATTCAGCACCGAGGATGAAGAAGTCGAGAGCGTAGAAGAGATAGACTCGAGCCATGCTTCGGAGCATGAATCCCAATCTGACGACGATGATGAGGTGATTTTCGAGGACGAAGACGTCGTCGACGAGGTAGGAGACGACGATGAGGCCCTTGGGCCGAGGAAGATAGCTCGGGCGAGGAGCTAGGCCAATCTGTCGATGCGGAGGCCGAAGGAGACAGTCTTAATAAGGCTCAGGTCGAGGGATCGCCTGCGGGCCTTACCCAAGATCAGTTGGATCGTTCTACAGCCCCGCCTGAAGGCCGGGCTTCGAACATTTCAAAAGAGCCAACAATAACAAAAAAGACTGGATTCGATTCAGTGAAAGCGAAACCAAACCCAGCACCGGTCAAATCGAAGCCGAAAGTGCAACTGGTTCAGGTCGGATCGAAGGCATCGAAGCCCTCCAATCCGTCGACACAGAAAAAGGACATCGGAGCCGACCAAAGAAAGAAGGACTTTGGTACCGAGAAACCAAAAAAGGGCTTCGGCACCGAGACACAGAAGAAGGCCCTCGGTCCCGAGAAGACGCAACGGCCTATGGCACCGAAGGTTGGGGCACCTAAGGCAACACTCAATGACATTCATCCTGGTTGCTCCAATGTGGGCACGCCAGCCATGGTACACCACGTTACTAGAACTGTCCGTGGTGCCGCCTCAAAGACTGCGGCTAACACACAAACTTTTAACACAGAACCATGCCGAAATTCAGCACGCAGATCCGCAACAGCTGAACCTGGCTATCTGGCTCCTGAAGTCTTAGAGTTTGGCTACCTGAACCTGCCTCCAGAATGTATGAATATCATCAAGGAGGCCAGGAGACCCACGACCAGAGCTTGCTATGCGGCTAAATGGAAAAGATTTGTCATTTACTGTAAAAACAATGACATTAATCCGCTGGATGCATCCATTCAGAACATCATCTGTTACCTGTTACACTTATACCGATGCAATCTGGCATACAACTCCATCCGTATACATCTAACCGCAATAGCGGCCTATCTTCAGAACAGGCAGCACCTCTCTTTATTCAAAGTGCCTGCCATCAAAGCCTTCTTAGAGGGACTCAAAAGAGTGATTCCTCCAACTCACCCACCGGCACCGGTGTGGAACCTGAATGTGGTCCTCACCAGATTGATGGGTCCACCTTTTGAACCTCTACATTCATGTGAGATTCAATTCCTCACCTGGAAAGTAGCCTTCTTAGTGGCAATCACTTTGTTGAGAAGAGTTAGTGAACTCCAGGCACTAACCATTCAAGAGCCATTCATACAGGTTCACGCAAACAGAGTTGTACTACGTACTAACCCCACTTTCATGCCTAAAGTGATATCGCAGTTCCACATGAATCAAACTATTGAACTGCCTGTTTTCTTTCCAAATCCAGAAAATGTCGTGGAGAGAATGCTCCATACACTAGATGTAAAGAGGGCCCTCATGTACTATATAGACAGAACAAAGGATTTTAGGAAAACAAAACAACTGTTCGTTGCCTTTTCTCCTCAACACAAGGGCACCACCATTTCCAAAGCAGGGATAGCCAGATGGATCGTTAAATGTATTCAAATTTGCTATGAAAAAGCTAAACGCACATTAACGATTCCTCCCAGAGCCCACTCAACACGAAAGTTAGGGGCGTCCATGGCTTTCCTAGGGAATATTCCTTTAGAGGAAATATGTAGAGCAGCCACATGGTCCACTATACATACATTTACAAAACACTACTGTGTAGATGTACATTCCAAACAGCAGGCAGCTGTAGGACAGGCTGTTCTCAAGACCCTTTTTCAGACTGCTGCAGCTGGCACGGGCAGCCACCACTAATGGAGGTACTGCTATATAATCTATGCACAGATATGAATTCAGCAGCCCACATGCCTCGAACTGAATATGCTACTTACCAGTATGCATCTGTTCTTGGCATGTAGGGCTGCTGACATTCATATCGCCCACCCTCCTCCCCGGCGCCTGTAGCGGCTGCAGCACTCAGAATTACTGTATAGCATGGTCATCACTTACGGTATCTACTCCATCACTGCCACAATGGCGAAAAACAATCTGAGGATGGAGAGGATGCCCATGCGCCCTGTAGTCCAGGGGAGGAGCCACCTATCTCGTGATACTTCGAAGACTCTTCCAGGACAACAATGTGCAATCATCCGGACCCAACACTAGGCGGCGATCTATGCACAGATATGAATGTCAGCAGCCCTACATGCCAAGAACAGATGCATACTGGTAAGTAGCATATTCATTATATTTGTGTTATGCTTCAGAGGGCGTCTATCAATTCCTCCATCCAGAACACAGTTAAAATCTCCTACCCGCACTAGCGTGACATCCAGGCAGCCCTACAACTGATCCTTTATCCTATAGAAAAAATCCATGCCTTAGTGTTTGTTGCATAGAGATTAAGGATGCAGATCTCCCTCCCATCCTTTACCTCCTGTAGGAGGATATATCGCCCCTACAAATCTGCGTACGAGTAATTAAGTCTGAAGTCTGCTCAGGATCCACCAACACAGTGATGTCCTCCTCTTAGCGTATGCTGAATACGTGAACAAGTATAGTTGCCCCACCATTTCTTTTTTAGCTTCTCTTCCTCAGACTCTTATTGTTTGTCTCTTGGATGCATGCTATATGAACCTTTTAACAATGGGGGTAAGCGAAGACCCGTGATGTACATAATCCACGGACATTCCAAGTAAGGAAGTTATACTTATCACAGATCATGGGTCCAATGTATACTCCTTTGTAGGCAGTGACCCCCCCTCCTCCATGCCCTCTTCTGGGGGCAACCCTCCAGTTGTCAAGTGACCACCCAGATAATAAGCAGGAAAGCAACGTATCACAGCTGTTCTGAACATTCAACAACCTACCCCCATCTCCGCCCCAAAGCCATCCCCAGGTAAACACTTGAAAACATCATAACACCGTGTCTGTCCAGCAATCCTTCCCAAATACCAGTGGTCAGATAAAGTTCTCCATGTAACTTTAACCACTATTCTGTTGGGTATAATGTATGAAACGAGTCCCGCCCTGTGGGCCTGAAAACCAAAAACAGCGGAGGCCCTCCAGGGAGGGTCCCTTCAGCTGTTTTAATCAACCCCAAAAGGCAATGCTTTCTATCGCTAATTGTCTGATAACATTCAAGTGCTCCAACTTACACAAACCGTATCTGGAAGTAATATGACACCTTTTGTGCCACAACTGGTATGGTCTCCATCCACCAGAGATACAGCCCAGTGCAAAGTATTCATACCTTTTCTTCTTATCATTGCCCCTTATGAGTGACCTTTCTGGAAGAGCAAAGTTGAATCCTCCATGCGTTCCGTGGAAGCCCCTCCACTCCTTCCATAACCCCCCCCACCCCCCGAGACATAAGTTACTCCTCCACAGCCAATGTGCCATCCTCCTATACCATTATTTATGATGACTTCCTGTTTCTCGTGCCGTGGGACTCTGAAGACCCTCTCCACTGCCCCACACATCTCTTCCCACTGGGGCAAGTCTGGAATAGCCCACACTCTGATGAGGAAATCTTGTCCCATTGTTCTAGTTAGGACCACACCTCCAGGTGCTAGAAACAAATTGTTTTACTATGTTTTACTATGTGCAAAGACTTGTAGGCTAGCTGTGTATAATTCATAGCCCTGAGCTTTTGTTTCACATCGAGAAAAGTCTTCCTTTTACCTTGCACCTTTTTGGCTAGTTTGGATAAATGGTGTTTTCATGCTTGTCGAAGTGGACAATACCAGTTTTCCTGGCTTTCCTGAGAATAACGTTGTGGTCCTTATAATTGTAAATCCTTGCTATGAGCGCCCATGGAGGGGCCCCTTTAGCAGTTTCATTGCCATTTTTCTGTGTGCTTTCTCCTCTGCAAACATTTTCGACATCTCCTGCAGTTTAAGTACATTGAGGATCCATTGTTGCAAGAAGTGTTCTGGGGAAGCTCGCTTGGATGCCTCAGGGATTCCCAGTAATCTCAGATTATTGTCCTGCAAGTGTTGTTCAGTGACTCTTTATCTTTGAGAATCCTGGTATCCACCATCATCCTGGACATCTGATCCTTAATTGTATTCACTTCATGTTGTTTCACGTCAGCTACATTATGCAGGTCAGTTGCATAGTAGATTCACTTCGAAGGAGACTGAATCAATTTTGCCCTCCAATGCAGGCCTGGAGATCTGTATAGCTGCCATCAAGTCTGCCCTCGTGAGTTCATCCGGAGAGTCCCCCGAGTCCTCCGGTGTCCTGGCACTTGGTGCGCTGGGCAATGCCCTTAATGTGTATTGAGTGTTGTGCGTGTATTGAGTGATTATTACCCTGTGTGGTGCGGGCAGCCTAGTCTTTCTCCATGTTCCACTGCTGTGATCACTACTCCCCTGCTCTGGCCTGTCTCTCCCAAGACCCTTTGGTCTGTCCACACAGACAAGCACCCTCTTCAGCCAGTCCTCAGTCCCCCAGTGACGTCAAAGACTGAGAGGATCCTCGCAATGTGTGACAAGCAGGGCAGCCCAACGTCTCCTAACAGTGCTCCAAGTGTGGCAGTAAGGGTCACCCAGAGATTTCCAGAGAGGGTCCCACCAAAGCGAAATTAGGCAGCTCCGTAGACTTGGCCCAACAGTATGCCCGGACCCACCTGCCTGCCGATAACATTGGTCGACAACTAGCAGTCTATCCGCTCGCCTAGTGCAGCTGAAATTCATCGGTGCCTACACCCGACCGTTGTCAGGGGAATTCTTCTGCCCCCACCCCGTCCTCTGATGCACTCAGGCCGAAGGAGCCCTTCCTAATATGGCTGCCGCCTGTTCCTCTCCTGTTGCGGCTCCCTTGTCCTCTGAGGATTAGGGGCTTTGCCTCACGTGTGCTCCGGCGAGCCTCCTCACCTGATCCTGCTGGCCCAGAACAATCTAATGAGACCCTACGAGGGCATCAGTAGCCGGACACCTCTGAAGCGTGCCACAGCACAGGCCCTGAGCAACCTTAAGCCCCCGCAAGGTAGTCTCGATCCTTAGGCAAAGCAGCAGTCATAATATATGTGCTCTGAATTAGCTTCCTCTAGAAAAACGTATTGTATGTCTGTGTATTTGCTTCAAGGGACTACATGACTATGGTCCGGTTTTCATGAAGGAGTTGTTTTACTGGAATGTTCCATCCTGAGCCCTCCGGTCCTCTTCTGCCCATCTCCTTGTGACCTCTAAGGGCCAGAAAACACAGCAAGGTGTTAGGCAGGGCCTTTGATTATCTGGTTCTGATTTTGTGAGACTCCCTTCTCAATCTGAGATCCCAAACAGATTTGTTCAGTTGTAGTAAATTGGCTGTTTGGACACTAAATTTCACTTGGAGCTTTTGTTGACAAACTGTTCTTGCAGTTCTAGGACACCTGCGGGTAGCTCCATGCTCTATACACAATTTAAATAAATAGCCCAAATAAATTCCACTTCCAGTACACTGTGCCACCTGATGCAATTTGTTGGTAATAGCAGAGAAACTATTACTACAGAAGTCTCCTGCAGGTTCCTCTTACAAATTTTCAATGGCCATGTAATTGCAAATGTCAAGTGACAGATACTGAAAGCAAATAGCAAGCTAGTAACTTTTGTGACCTCTTTCCGTTAAATGTATTTCTTTTTTATAACAGGGCATTAACTTTGGGAGGAGGATTGCCTAATTTGGAACATCTCAATCTCTCTGGTTGTCTCATTGTGACTGGAGCTGGACTGCAGGAATTGGTTACAGCGTGCCCTTCTCTAAACGATGAACACTTCTACTACTGTGACAATATTAATGGTAATATTATTCACAAATTGCTTTAGATTTTTACATAATTGTATGCATTAAGTACTGAGCCCTAGTATTCAATAGAACACACATTTTAGGAGGCTAAATTCCATATACAAGTAACTATATAGTAATCTCTTAAAGGCACAGAGTTTATCTCTTCTGTTCATTTCTAAACGTGCAATGCTTCTAGATTATTCTGTTCTGCTAATTCTAAAACTGTTTTCACTGTGTCAACAACTCCTCCTTTTCAGTTCTGTTGTTCATTAAAACAAGCATATGCTTATTTATCTTTGAAAAATGTCAGCTTCCGAGTTGAAGCACATTTTTTATTTATTTATTTATGTTTACATCGGTCCTGCCCCAGTGTGCAATTCTCCACTTTCCATTCTTTATCCTTTCCTGAGTCACATGGGGCTATCCAGGCTGCCAATCTCTGGTCTGTTTTATTTCTCAGCTATAATTAGCCTTGCAACACTAAAAAAATAAACTCCACCACCACGAAGATATATGTTCGAGGCATATGAGCTGCAGATTGTACACTGTGCATAGATCGCCATCCTCCTTCGGTCCGTACTGCGCATGGGCTTCGACTCCATCCTCAGATAGTTTTTTTTTCCGCCATCGGGCTCGGATGTGATACTTCGTGCTCCGGCTTCGAACTTTTACGGTTCCAGCCTCGACGGAAAATCCTCGTTCATCGAGTTTCTTCATCTATTTTCATCTCTCGTAGAGGCACTTTTCTCGATTCCACACATCGGCACCGGCCTTCGGGCCCTCCTCGACTCCGGTCCCGGCCGATGGAAAGGACTCCGTTCAAAAAGTGCCCAAAATGTGGGTCTAAATATCCCCACACCGACCTCCATCAGGTGTGTAACCTTTGCCTCTCTCCAGAACACGAGGCCAGAGACTGCCCCGCCTGTGAGTCTTTTCGATCAAAAAAGACCATCCGGGATCGAAGAGCTCGACGCACCATGGCGCACTCCTCGACCGCGTCTCCACCGGACATCTTCGGAGACGACACCGGGGCTTCGGGGCAACAACACACCGAGCAGGAGGAAGACATCGTCAGCGCTTCTGAGGCCGACGACTCCGACCTGGAGGACATCACACCGGCGCAGAGGGTCGTGAGTACTCTACCCCCTCCCACCCCCGTGCCCAAATCCAAAGAGACTCAGGTTACACCTTCGCCTTCGGGCCTGGGGAAAACCAAACACGCAGCTTCTATCACCCCACCTTCGGGCCCGGTGTCGAAGCCTCACAAGTCTCACGGCAGCTCGGGCTCGAGCCAGCCTACTCCTGGTGCCGATAAACACCGTTCGGCACCGAAGAAAGTGACGCCCAGCTCGACTCCGAAGCCTGGACGCGGCGGATAAATCAAGCATTACCAGTACGGCCTTTCCACCCTGGTCTAGTTGTATACGTAGACTTTCAGTAGCTGCAATTAATGCAGATTCAGTACTATGCTGTGGCCTAAAACCATGTTGTGCTACATCCAATTTGTTATTGGATTCTATAAAGGACCGCAATTCCTCGTTTAGTACCTTTTGAAGTGCTTTAGATGGAAATTGTAGACATGTAATAGGACGATAGTTAGCAACTTCAAAGGGATCGAGAGTTGGTTTTTTAAAAATAGGTTTTATCAAGGAATTTTTCCACTCCATTGGAAAATGTCCTGAATTAAGGATGTTATTCAGTAGGGGTGTCAAATTTTTTGCTATGGTATGGGAGATCATATGAAGAACCGTAACAGGACATGGATCCAGATGAGAGCCTGATTTGATTGCCAGGATAGTTTTTTCAACTCTGTCCTGTGAGAGAACAAAACTCTTTTAAAGAAACTTGTATGTCAGGTACATCCGTCTTAGACACATCTTGTCTAACATCAATTACGGCAGTAGAGAATTCCTTGTAAACTTTGGTCACTTTGTCATGAAAAAATTTGGCAAGTTTGTCACAGAACTGGTTTGTTGTGCTAACTGACTTTGCATTACCAAAGGTAACCAATTTAGTGACTGTCTTGAATAATTCCCGGGGAATATTTTTAGAGGCCATCATTTTCTCAGCAAAATACATAGATTTTGCCTCAAATATGGCTTCTTTATATACTGCTAACGCCTCTCTAGTGTGTTTTTCCAGGCTCTGAATATTCCTTTCTCCAGAGTCGTTCTTTAGCTCTGCAGATTTTCCTTACATTTTTTAGGTTAGAATTATACCAGAGGGCTGAGGTCCGTCTATTCTTTACCCGTGTACAAGTTTCCGGGGCTAGCCTTAAAACCGCCTGTTTGATCCAGTGGTAGTAAAGTGCTGCTGCTTGGTCCGGGTCAAAGTCAGGGTCCATTAAAGGGCTCTGTGACTGCAATGCAGCTTCAAGATCAGGACTGCTTATTTGTTTCCAGGGCCGTGCAGCCCCTGTTCTAATTGGACCTAGGGTTCTATTTTGGAGTCCATTTATAGAAACTTCAAAAAAGACAGCACTGTGATCGGTCCAAGGCAGGGGTAATGTTTTAACAAATTTTGTCTGATGATGGTTAGTAAAAATACCATCCAAGGTGTGGTTGGCCGTATGTGTATGGCTGGTGACAATTTGCTTCAAACCTAAACTGAGAAACCTATCCAGTAACTCCCTAGTGTCAGCGTTTTCTGTGGATTCCAAGTGAAAATTAAAATCACCAGCACAGAAAAATTAGGATTCCATAACCGTCATAATGGCTTTGATAAGTGTTACCTGGGCCCGGGTGGTCTATAGACTAGAAGTCCGTTAAACACATCAGTATTGGTGACTTTAAAACTAAACAGAATGGCCTCCTCTTTAAACTGGGGAAAATCGGAAAAAGTAGCTTTAATATGCGAGCGATAAGCGATAGCCACCCCTCCCCCCCCCTTTGACCTATCATATCGATTCTAAATAGGTCGTAGCCTGAAGGTATAGCCACATTTAGGTCAGGTTCTGAGGCACTGTGAGTCCAGGTCTCGGTAAGAAACAGTATATCCGGCACATGAAGTTCTAGAATGTCAGCAAGTTCATGTCTGTGCTTGAGAAGGGATCTGGTATTCAGTAGGACAGCCGTTGAGGTACGCTTTTTACCGAAACGTTTGTCAGATTGAGTATAATCAATGTTGTTTGAAGAATAGAGAACATAAGGCCCATTTCTCAAAACAAAACAGCACGTAGGACAGCAAACATCCTGAGAAACATTGTTAAAGTGAATATCCATATAAGATTGCATTTTCACCTGAACCCACATAGCTGACTGCTACAGGAGGATATTTTTAGCAAATAGCGCAGTACATTTGTTACACGCTCCTCGACATGTACAATATTAAAGCCCTCCTCACTCACTACCAGTCCCACAATGCATCAGTAAGGGAGTTAGCAGTGTGTACCGCCCCTTACCTTGCTGAGAGACATCAGTGGTTGTCAAAATCACATGGGATCAGAAATGGTTTAAATGGAAGCCCCGCCTTGCTATCAACGCTTGGCTTACGAAGCTTTCGTGTTAGTAATCCTCGCTGAATCCTTGTGTGCCTCGGACCTTGACGAATTCCTGTTTGCCTTGGACCTTGACTGCTACTCGCATAATCCCGCCCCTACCTACCTGGTTATTATTGGGATTCCTCGCCTCCGTATTTCCTTAAGGAGTTCTTGCCTTGCCCGTAGGACGCCGACATCGTTGAGCACCGAGGAGGGCTGGAGCCCCTCCCCTCTCGTACTGCACAGGTGAAGCGCGCTTACGGCAGGCTGCGAAGGCACGGCTCCTCACCATCTACCGTGCCTGGTTGCTTTCATCACTGTGAGAACCCTGCAAAGCGGAATACCTCTTGTCACACGGAGTCTTCACCCGCGGTTGCCACGGGTAGGCTACACACGTTGATCTCCTGTTCCTTTTTTTTTAATTTTTTTATTATTGTGACCTTTGAACTTAAACTCTTGCGGGACGAGGTGCAGCCTCCATTGTTTGCTTTCTTAGCCCACGGATATTATCCCCCTGGATCTTTCTATCACAGCGTGACTCTACTTACTGTGAGGATTTATCACAGTCCCCTTCTGTTGTTTTAAAAAAACGTCCAAGAAGGATTGGAAGACTTGGGAGTGTTGTTCGTCTCCCTTAAAGCTACAAGTACCTTTTTTGCCATATGGCATGTTAAAACTTTATTGAAATCACCCACAGTACATGGAAACCAAGTCGGCGCCTGTCAAAAGACGGAGTCAGCGTCCTGTTCTTTTCTGCTCTTGCGGAGGTAGGGGAGTTTATTATTTTATCTCTCCTGCAGCTCTGCCTTTTCCTTCCCTGCACTGACGCTGTGAGCTAGTTTTACCTCCTGGGTGGGTCTCCCTGACGCCCTTCTTCCTGGTCCCGGATCTTCCTGAGAGTATCATTCATTTTCCAGTTAGTTAATCTTCTTGAGAATGTTTATACTCTAGGGGAGATTGGAGATCCTGTTAATCGCTCCCGTGGATGTTGGCAATCGGATTGGGCCCGCACAAATAGTTACGCGAGAGCGACAACATTTTTGGTCCTTCTCCCTCCTTACTTTCCTTCAGTACTAGCCATGGCCAGTATTTCGCCCAGTAAGAATGAAAAACTAGTTTTCTTTTTACATCATCCTAGAATGATGTGGGATAATACAAGCCTCACCCTCAGTTGGTTCTTTTTGGTATCCTTCTCCTGGTTTTTCCTAATAAGTGTCTTTACGTTTTTTTAAAAGACTTTGCTGAGACATAATCGCCTGTCAACAAGACAAAGTGATCAAGTCTGAGACCAAGTGGTATAAATTTTGAGGGATTTACGCAACATGCTTCTCACATAGGAGACTCTACTAAATCGTGATACAGTTTTCCTCATACAGTTTTCCATACTCTTGCAAAACGAGATGAGGCTGCCTGCTGCTGTGAATGTCTATGCTGCTACTAATGTTCATAATGCCCAACTGAAATGTAACCAGGAGAAGTCTGAGGTCTTGCTATACGGCTCCTTTCCTCCTGCCTTTTATGAAAATCTGTGGCCAAATGACTTTCCTCGTCCAAAGTCCGTGGGTGCGCCTGCTAAAAACCTAGGAATATGGTTTGGCACCGATCTCCGTTTCATCGTTCAAATTAGGAAACTCACCGGTGCTTGCTTTGGCATACTTAAATCTCTTAGAAGATTCTTTCCTCTTCTTCCCAGCCAAGCAAAGGAAACAGTTGCCCGGGCACTCATTCTTTCCCGCTTAGACTATGCCAATGCCCTCTACTTTGGCATTCCTGGCTATCTGTTGAGTAAATTGCAAACAATTCAAAACGCCACTCAGACTTTTTAACATCTCTAGAAGGTCTAATGTGAGAAAACATTTGCGTGATCTGCACTGGCTCCCAGTGGCACAAAGAGTGCAATTTAAAGCTCTCACGGTGGCCCACAGAGTGCTGCATGGTCTGGGTCCTGCATATATTAGGAAGAGGTTCAGCTTCTATGTCCCCAGCCGAGCCTTACGTTCAGCCTCCCAACGCTTGATGATCATTCCTCGTTTCCGTAGATCTCGGCTGGGACGCCAGTCTATCTCAGTCAAAACGGCGTCGGTTTGGAACTCTCTCCCTTTGGCTATTCGGAGTATTCAGGAGGTCGGCTCTTTCAAAAAACAACTTAAAACTTTTCTCTTTAACTAATCCACTCAAACTCTCCGTCTCTCAGATAACTGCTCGCGCCAGGATACTCGAGTAATTGAGTGCGCTAGAAAACCTTTTATAACATAACATCTGTTTTATGCCAAGTTGTGAACGCACTGAAGTCTGGTGCTACACTGGCTGCTGCACTCTTTTGACCCAGAAGCCAAGAAAAGATTTGAAATAAGAAAAAGGATTTGAGTTTTGGAAAAGTACAAGCTTACATAAAGGAAAATCAAATCTACCATCAACGTTATCCTATATATATATTTTTTTAATTCGAAATTATAGGTGATTGACTGCTTAACACAATGTGCTTGAGGTTTGCCTCTATATGAGAGTGTTGCTCTAATCAGGCATCGGCATTCACCCTGATGCACTATTATCAGGATATTTGACAATAGATTGGAGGCTGCCAGGGATGCTGTTCAAACATTACAACAGGGGTGCAACTCAAATAACAGGTCTATTTGTAAAACACATTCACCCCAGTGAGCATCTTGACGCTGAATACTAGATTTGTTTTTACCCAACTCAATCGTATTCCATTCAACAACCTTGGAAGGATGAAAAGTTGAGCGAACCTTGGAAATTCGTATCTGTGACCATGAGGTGAAAAACAGATTTTTGGAAGTGGATAACTTAGTCCACTATGCAACGAGACCCAGAATTCCAAAGTTCAGTGCCAATCACCGTTTCCTCAGTGGTGCAATTTTACTAACACTATTTAAATATGACATTGCCACACCAGTTTCACATGTACACATTGCCTAGAATGACACTTATTTATTGTGCTTCCCAGCATTGTGAAACCTTTGCATGGATAAAGAGTAATAGTTTGAGGATGGGAAACAAATCGGATTCCACCACATTTATTTTTCCATGCTGATTATAAGTATTTTTCTTGTGGCAGAGCAGAACGGGCAATTTTGGTTTTGGGGGGAGGAGGTTATAAACATTGCGGTGAAATGAGTAGCACAAGGTGCAGTTGGTGCCATTTAACAAATTGACCTCTAACTTCACTTACCTGATGGATGTTACTCATCAAATAGATTGATCGAACTACAAACTGCTATTGAGCCTGTTGAGTCTACTCTAATTTAGCATCCTTTACTGACAGTTTTTTGTGCCTTTGCCAGTTATCCATCCTGCTAGATGCACAAATTAAGTAGATTCTGTTTGAGTAGTTCTCGAATTTCTCCATTTTTTTCTTCTTGCTCCTTTCAAGACTCCATCGTTCATATTTTCCTGTGTTGACTTTTCCTACTGTAAATACTCCCAACCCCCGCTCTTGCAGAGCTGCACAAACACGTATCCCCTTGTACCAACAGCACCACTGCACAGATCAGATACACAATCTAACTGATGCAGACAAATGTGCCTCTCACCCTGCGCAAATCCCCCCCACCCCCGAGCAGGTACAGACACAACACACATGGCACAAGTATCTGTAAAGAAATGAAAAACCCTTGCACGTACAAACCCTTTGAACAACCATACACCCTGTATAAATAGAAACGCATTCTACATAGACCAGATACGTCACTGAAGACAAACCGCCTGTAGGTGTGCACACAGGCTCCTGTTGCAGAAAGACTCTGATAAGTCACGCACTCACTGTTAAAAATGGGGGTCTCTAGTTGGCAATGGTATGCACTGTTGTCCAAGTAGGGACCCTTCTTCCTAGTCAGGATAAGTGGGATACACTTCTAAAATAACCCCTGTTCTCACCCCCTTGGTAGCATGGCACAGACAGGCTTATCTCCGAGGAAGTGTGTAAAGCATTTGTGAACACACACAGTAATACAGTGAAAACACTACAAATGGACACCACACGTGTTTAGAAAAAAAGTAATCTTTATCTAAACCAAACAAGACCAAAGCGACAAAAATCCACAATACAGTTATCAAAATATTACTTTTAAAAGGTAAAAATAGTTCTATTCAAAGCAAACTGTAGATGCAACACTTTTCATACAAAGTACCTTGGATGTGTTGTGCACACAAACAAATTTTTTTTCGCAAGGAATGTGATGCATCATTTCCATACCTCAGGGTATGGGGTGCATTAATGCCACACATTTACAGTGATCTGTCGGTTCCGCACTTTCCCTACCTCCCTCTCCAGCATACATTTACCTTCAGCAGGTTTACCATCTTGCAAGTCAACTTCCCAAATGGTAGAGGGTGTGGTTTCTGGATTATTGGATGACATGAGGTAGGAGCATAAGTTCTGTGAGTCTATTGGCCTCACATAATACCAATAAAAATATGGTTAAGGGAGCGCAGTGTGGTCCCACCCTGTCCCAGTCTACCAGGTGAGGACTGACCATCATTCGGATGCAGAGTCTTTGAAGTCACCTGCTGGTAGAGAGTTGCTCCACTGTAGGTGTTCACAATACTTCTCATTAGCATTTTTTGAGGCAAACCCCCCATTTCTAAAGCTGTACTGTGCAGCACACCATTGCTGCAAGTACTCATTCCAGTTAACAATGTAAACCTGCCCTCTAATCGGCACATTTGTTCTACTCTGGCTGACAATGTAGTGTTTTCTGTGGAGGGACATCACACTCTGGCCACTTAAGGCAGCCAAGTCCTTTCCTAGTTAGTGGCTGAAGATGGTTTGACTCAGAAGCAGTAACATATTCTCTGCTTACAGAATCCTTTTGAGACGGACTGTGGTCCTTCAGCTGCTGCCAATGCAATGCAAGCCATTTCTCAGGCAGAGCTTAAGTTGTACTGATTGCCCCAGTTAAGTCTCAAAAAAGGCATGACAGAAGGCTGTTTAATAGGCAGCAGCCTGCCCAGAAAAAAAAACAAATGTTCAAGAAAGACTTGGATACCCTTTTGGCAGGGGATTGCATGACAAGAATCCTCCCATCCATGGAGCTTGCAGAAGAAGTGCTTGAGTGTGTTTCAGCCTCTTCGCGAAGGTGCCCAAAGTAGGTCCACGAATGCCAGATCCATTCCAAACTTTCAGGATAACCACTGACTATGCAAATGAGATGCAAAGTGATTAATTGCATGCACATTTATTTTATGTAATAATGTAGTCAAAATCTGCTATGGATTTTGCCTTCCTGGGCCTATATTGAACTCCACTGCTCACAAGCTGTTAAAATATCTGTTTGAGGCATATGAGCTGCAGATTACACACTTTTGCATAGATCGCCATCTGGTGTTGGGCCCGGATGTTTGCAGTTTGTTTTTCCTCTTGGAAAGTCTTTGGAAGTCACGAGGTCGGTGGCTCCTCCTTTGGATCGTATTGCGCATGGGCTTCGGCTCCATCCTCTGATTGTTTTTTTCCGACATCGGGCTCGGATGTAATCTTCGCGCTCCGGTTCCGAACATTTCCAGTTCGACGATCAAAGCGGAATCCTCACTCACATCGCGGTATTGTTTCGATCGCGATCTCCTACAATCACCTTCTCATCGACAATTCTTCGGTTCCAGTCGTCGACGGCGACCTTCGGGACTACCCAAGCTCCGGTCCCGGCTGATGGAAAGAACTCCATTCAAGAAGTGCCCTCGATGTGGGTCCAAATTCCCCCACACCGATCTTCATGAGGTGTGCAACCTCTGCCTCTCCCCTGAACACGAGGCTCGAGACTGTCCGGCCTGTAAGTCTTTCAGTTCGAAAAAGACTATTCGGGACCGAAGAGCCAGACGAAACATGGCGCACTCCTCGACCTCCGTTCCAGTCGAAATCTTCGGAGACGACGTCGAAGATCCGGGACAGCAGCACACCGAAGAGGACCTCGTCAGTGCTTTCGAAGCCGACGACTCCGATGTAGAGGACATCACCCCGGCGCAGAGGGTCGTGAGTAATATACTCTTCCCCCCCCCCCCCCCCCCCTCACACCCGCGCTGACACCCAAAAAGGCTTCGGTCACGCCTTCGCCTCCGGGCCTAGGCAAGACCAGAGACACTGCTTCACACACCCCACCTTCGGGCCCGGTGAAGAAGCCAAATAAGCCTTCCAGCGGCTCCGGCTCGAGCCAGCCTCCAGCGGTGCTGACAAACACACCTCGACACCGAGCTCCGCACCGAAGTCCTCGGTGTCGAAACCCAGCGCTTCCGTACCGACACCATCTTTGGTACCGACCAAACCCCATAAGGCCCTCGGAACCGACACTTCCGCGCCAAAGCCCACCTCGGCACCGACCAAGAAATCGGAGGTTCCCAAGCCCAGTGCTAAGCACGGCACGGACAAGCCTAAAAAGTAATCGGCCCCGAAGACCTCGGCGCTGACGGAACAAACATTGTCACAGGAACTGTTTACACCGGATCCCTTACAAAAAACTCTTACTAAGGATCCAAAAACAGGACATTTGGCGCACTCTTCCAAAAAGAGACATTTGGACAAACCGGCTCCGCCTCCACCTCCAAAGAGGAAGGACTCTGCTACCTCCCCTTTCAGAATACCTTCCCCACCTCCTCCACCCTCTCCACCTCTGCCTTCTCCAACCCCACCTCATCGCTCTCCGACGCCGTCTCCAGACGATGATGATCAGGGGGACCCATATCACGATTCAGGGGATGTGCCCCAAGACCCCACCCCTACAGGATCCCCAGACCCATGGGACAACTACAATAACACAGATATTCCAGACGTCCCACAAGATGACCTTTATCCTTCCAGGTCATCTCCACCGGAAGACTCACTAGGTTTCCACCACCTACTTCAGAGGGCGGCACATTATCACGGGGTAGAGTTACACACTGACCCAGTGGAGGAGGATTTCCTCCTCGACACATTTGATACCGCACATAGGTCTACCTCCATACTACCTATGCTCAAGGGGGTGGTAAAACATGCGCCAGAGGTTTTTAAGGACCCAGTCAGGGCCAGGGTCATTAACCCACGCGTAGAAAAAAAGTACAAAGCTGCCCCCACAGATCATGCCTATATCAAAGGGCCAGCGCCACTAGATTCCCTAGTGGTTTCCACTGCACGAAAGAGGTCAAATTCCCAGGCGTCAGGCGAAGCACCACCACCTGACAGACTCAAAGCTACTGGACGCGTCCGGAAAGCTCACTGCGTCACAGGCAGCCAATATATGGCGTATCGCCAACACCCAAGCGCTATTGGCCAGATACGATAGTGCGCATTATGATGAATTAGAAACCATAATGCACCACCTCCCGGAAAGATACAAAAATAGGGCCAATGAATTAATTCAAGCGGGTAAGACAATAACTAACACCTCCATACGCTGTGCCTTAGATGCAGCAGACACAGCCTCCAGGGCCATTAATACTAGCGTCCTCCTCCGTCGCCATACTTTGCTGAGAATATCAGGTTTCAAACCTGAGGTACAGGCCTCCATCCTAAATCATCCCTTTGACCAAGAACACCTATTCGGCCCAAAGGTAGATGAGGCCCTCGAAAAAATGAAGAAGGACACTGATACGGCGAAATCTATGGGAGCCCTGCAGTCGCACCCTCCTAGGCGCTCCTTTCGCCGCTCTTCCTTTCGGAGTACGTCTAGAGGCTACTCCTCAGATAGCGCGTCCACTTCCTACAAATCCCCCACTCAGTCCACCTTCACAAGGGGTTATCAAAGAGGCGGCTATAGGAGCAATAACAATAAAGGCAGAGGCAAAACAAATACCGCCCGCTCTGCCACACCGCCTACCCAATTACTTCCCCCCACTCCCTCCAGACCATCCCACTCCGGTCGGGGGCAGACTACAAAATTTCCTTCACGTCTGGGAGACCATCAACTCAGACAAATGGGTGACCCAAATTATTCGGTCAGGGTACTGCCTAGAATTAACATCTACCCCCCCAAACATTCCAACCAGGCAACGCCCAATGTCACAAGAACATTCCACATTACTAAAACAGGAGGTAATCTCCCTCCTACAAAAACAGGCAATAGAACAAGTTCCCGCCAATCAGCAAAATTTAGGGGTCTACTCCCTATATTTTCTAATACCAAAAAGGGACGAGACTCTACGACCTGTTCTAGATCTCCGACCCCTAAACACATACATACATTCAGACCATTTTCACATGGTAACGCTTCAGCAGGTGCTTCCGCTCCTCTCCCAGAACGACTTCCTCACAAGGGCCTTACTATAACACCCTGTCAAAGCTCTATTCTTGGGAATGGAACAGTAGGCAAGTGGCCGGACGTTGCAAACTATCAGCTGGCGATTCTGATTTTCTCAAACACCCTATTCCAGAAAGTATGGGTTTTCAGACTTCAACCTCCGGGGGGATCCTAATTAATTCCCCATTACTTTTTCGGACAGAGAGCCTAGGAGAATTGAGGTGTAGGGCAAGTAAATGTTTTCCTCTGTTAGCCTAACCTTGATGAGTCAACGCAGTCTGCTTACTGGGATGAAATACGCATGCCCCGTAAGACCTGGTCAGTGAGAGCTTGCCAGCATTCTTGGAAGACCTTGGGGTCCTCATTGGCTCAGACAATTCAAGATGTGGCCAAATATGTGATTCATGATGTCTTGATACTACTGATTATCTGGGAAGTGCTGTTGGCACTAGCGTGGATACACTCCACAGGATGGCTGCCTATTAGACGAGAAAGTAGAGTCAAGGCATGCTCCCTGGGTGTTTTTTTTACCTCTGCCAAACAACTTCCTCACCTGTTTTGGAGAATTGGAGGCTACTCTGGGGGTCTGGTATATAGGCAATGTAAGTCTACCCAGCAACTTCTGCAATCATCCCAGTCCTTCCGGCATCAGGGATGTGGATCTGACGGGCAACGTGCGGGCCAATAAGAGCACCAGTCCTCCTAACCACCCTTCCTCCTTGGCAATATGCACCAAGCTACTTTAGTTTGTCTTTAGTGGCTCACAACCACCCTGTGCGACGCAGGACCCAGTACTTTAGGGTGGCGATCCATCTCATCCAACTGATGGGGCCTTCAAATCGTTCAGCATGAGACTGCTCTACTCTTTCTTTCTATCCTCATCATATCTTCGCCCCAAATCAGAGTGAATCTCAAACACCCATCCATTCTGTTGCAGGAGGTGCAAGTTTTACTTTGCAAAGGAACTATTGAGAGAGTTCTGTACTGAGAAAAAGGAGAATGTGGCTAGTCTGTTCATAATGCTCATACTGGCCCAGATCCTGTATGTCCTATACCCCAACAATTGCTTGTTGAAGTTGGGCTTCCCACTGTCAGTCGTAAACCTCCTCCAGATGACTGTGAACCTCCTGACTTTGCTTGGGTTACCGATCAACGCACCAAAGTCTAACCTGATTCTTTAGACTGGCTTTCTTTTATTGAAGCTGTCTTGGATGCTGTACAGTTCATCTCCTTCCCTCCGTGGCAATAAATCTAGGACATTCAGACTATAATCCCAAGATTTCAATCTCGTCTTGGGTCTCAGTGGAGCAGCTTTCTGGCTACTTGGCTTTTTTAGACTCCTCAATTCTGCTTGTCGGTTACACCAGGTGGCGTATGCAGCGCTGCAGTGGAATCGGAACAAGAATAAAACCTGTGTGATAACCATTCAAATTGGGAAGGAGACTTCACCCAATCTGCATGGTCTACTCGGCCACAATGGGGCCAGCAGCAGGATTCTCTCCCTTCTCCACCAAGGGCTGATAGTGATGATGGACGTGCCACTGCTGAGTTGGGAAGATCATCTGGGGAGATGGAGATAAAAGAACTCTGGTCCATGATGTGAACTCGACTCCTTATCAACTTGTTAGAGTTGCAAACTATACGCTTGGCATTGAAGGCCTTCCTACTATCCATCAAACGGAGACTGGTGCAGGTTCACCTTCCGTGTGGTATTGCAACAAACAGAGCAGAGTAGGGTCTTGTGTAATCTGCAGTAAAATGCCAGCCCTGACAATGGTCAGTTATTCATTGTAAAATGCCGGCCCTGGTACATTGGTAGTAATGCCTGCCAAACAAGCTGGCCTCATCACAATAGTAGTAATTCCTCATATTATGCTGACCCTGGTGGTAATTTGTGGCATATTATGTTCATCCATTGTATGATGGTGCTAAGGTGCAAATATAAATAGTTTTGAATACATCAAAGTTCAAGCAGGCTCAGAGAAGAGAATAACCAGTGCTAGTGATCATATGTAATTGGTATGTTTATGTACATGGTTAGCTAACCTCTATAAAAACTCAATAAAGATGTCTTTGCCATTGTCTGGGTTTTGGGGAGAGGGCTAAACTAGGTGAAGCATATTGCATTTGTAAATGTTTGTTTATTGAAGGTCTTTAACATGAAGTTGCTGTTGGCCACTGGATAATGAATATGATGGTTGCCATAATGATGAAAGCAGTAAATCTCTTAATAGTCAGCAGGCTTGAGTTAGGGTTCATCAATATCAAGTGACTTAATGTGTTGAAGTTATCCAAGGGCTGTTAAACTGTGTTATTGCCCCAAGGACCCTCATGGACCCAATGTGACGATGTAATCCAGCGAAATGCATAGAATATGTGGTATTTGATCCTTTTCTGTTCCCAACATTTGTAAAGAAACTTTATCTATACGGATTTCATAGACCAAATGATAACGCCTCACCATAATACGTGAGGATGAATGCCACAGCGTCATTGCCGAGACTCGAACCCAGTTCCCCAGATTCAAGGTCGACCTCCCTAGCTGTTAGGCCAACTCCTCTCCCCTTTGAAAATTTCTTCTCTCCTTGGCAATGAAGACACCACTGTGGGCCAACACAGCACACTGGCTGGGGGGCAGTCCAACTGCTACAGCTTCCTTGGTGTTTCTCCTTGGCAGAGGTTTGTCTTGTTGTTCTAGAAGTGATCTAAAGTCTTGGGGTCTGGGTCCCCATATTTATACTACTAAATCCTTTGTCCTCTGAAGGCAGAGGGGCCTGTACCTAGTCCAAACCAGTTCTGTGCAGTCCTGGAGCACTTTATTTGACAGTGTGGGCCAGGGACATCAGACGCACCACAGGAGGTGGAGCCAGCATTATGGAAGGCAGGCACAGCCCTAATCAGTCCCAGGTGCAACTCCTCCCACCACTCTACATGCAGATAGGTCTATTCAGCCCTGTGCTGACTCACCCTTTCTCCTGGACTCCCCAGCCCCTGTCACTCACAAAACCAGACACACAGTACACAAGCTAGCAGAGGCAGGCTGGATGGTTAGGTTAGAAAATACCTACTTTGGTATTTTCAAACACAGAATGTTAAAACCAACTTTACTAAAAGATGTATTTTATCATTCTTAGTTCAGGCATACTAAACTCGAATTTCTACCGTGTTCCATGGGTCAGTTAGGATTATAAGGTGTTATAATCAAACTGCCCATTCTGGCCTATGGGGACTGGTAGCCGTGCAATAGGGTCGTACATCTGAACCATAGTCAGCCAGGTAAGAAGCTTAAAAAACATAGTTGATCAAAGCCTGCTTGACCTCTCCCTGACTGTCTGCCAACGCGACAGAGGAGTCTTGTTTCTCAGAATTTCCGCCTTGGTTGGCTCAGTGCTTCCCAGCTCTCCCAGGAGCCAGAGCGTCTCCCACCCAGCTCAGGGAATTTTATGATGCCATGTGCCTCATATTTGGGTGCCTGACCTTACCGGCATGCCTTCAGGCCCCGGAGACTCAGAGGGGGCTCCATCAGGTTCCATGCTGGCAACTCTGTCCCAGATGCGCCCCCCCACACCCATGGACCTGGCAGTGGTACTGCAAGTACCACTGCAACCCACCCCAACACTAACCCCATTCTTATCCCTGGTAAGTTGGATCGGCTCCTATAGAACCCTGAGGTTCTAGGCCGCTTCCTCAGCCCTATTCTGAAGGGGGAGGAATGGAGAAGATTGGGAAGGGTCCTTCCCTTTACAAGACCAGCCTCAAAAATAAATGTACTGGTATCGGGAATTGGTAGAGGCTAGCGCCAGGATACTTCTGAAAATTCTGGCCTGCTTTCTTTCCCTACCATGGTGCGCATCCTAAGCTGTGGTGATGCGGAGGGCAGCAGAGGTCCTGGGCCTTCAGCTCCTTTCTCTAGCAGTCAAGGCGAATATCCTGACGGAGGTCCTGCAGCCTGGTGTCCCTTCTTCGTAACCCTTGCTGCCTTTCAATGAGTCCTAAACTGATGTCCTACTGGGAACCTGGTCCAAGCCCAGCAAGGGGCTCCTGTGAATAGGACATATCCCGCCACCATCGCCCTGCACCGGGAGACGCAAATTTCCTCACCAACCACCCTATCCAGAGAGCTTGGTGGTCCAAGCCTTTGCCTCCCAAGGTGCGTTCCCTTCTGCACCCCCAGATAGGGAATCCAAAAGGCTGGAAAGTTGGTAAGAAAAAATGTTTACAAACAAAGAAACCCTGGCACTCACAATGTTTCAGATTAAATTAATGACAGTAATCTGTCAGTCTTACCCAAAGAAAGAAGGGAGATTCCTCATAACACCGGAAACACGGGAAGTGCATTCATCCGAACAATCATAGATTTATTTCATAATGACAAAGTATCAAGCTTAATACAAAAAGTTGCAAGGACTAGAACATTTCAATCTTGTTAAGATAATCATAAAATCTCTTCAATGATGTGGATGGTAGTCCAGTCCTTGTAAAGAACATAGGAAACAGCTAACATGCGTTTCGGCACCAATATGACTTTCTCGAGGCTCAAAATTGTACAATTTGTATGGAGAAGTTGGACTGCTCGAAAGACGTAATCAAAATGATTCTGTAAAATCACCATACAAAGTTTAATAATAATATCTTGGTCATCTTCGGTCTCTGTTACTGCAGACTATACATTAAATCGTTACCTAAAAGGATCGTATTTATGAACTTTGTATAAACAGTATTCCTAGTAACGTTGAAGATGCCAATCTCTATTTGAAAAAAACATCTCCTCCCGTCTCTGCCGTCGCAATGTCATCAGCATCACTCGGGAGTGACTGACAGAGTCTCACTTGACTTTTCTCCAGGCGGAAGTCATGACTCTCTTGGCCAAAGACGCCACAGTGAGTGTTCCGGCTCCAGAAGTAGGCAGTGGTTATTTTTGCAGCTGCTTACGGATCCCGCAAAAGGAAAAGGGCCTGCACCGTATCCGAGATCTGTGAGCCCACAACTGCTTCCTCAAAAAGGAAAAGTTCAAGATGCTCACTCTAGCTCAGGTATTGTCTTGTCTAGCCTGGACCTAGGAGACTGGATAGTAGCATTAGACTTGTAGGATGCCTATTTTCACATTCCCATCCTGCCTGCTCATCGGTCCTGCCTGCTCATCGGTTCTACCTGCGGTTTACGGTAGGCCACGAGCACTTTCAGCTCATCGTGCTGCTTTTTGGCCGTACCAGCGATTAGGGGTGCCAATCTTGCTCAATTTCTATGACTGGCTGTTGAAGGCGAACTCGGTCCAGGTTCTTGTCTCCCAACTTCAGACTATGGGGAACCACCTGCATTCGCTGGGGTGCACTATCAACGGGCAGAAGTCACACCTGACTCCCTCTCAGACATTCCCTTTCATCTGAGCTGTTGTGGACACAGTGCAGTTTCGGGCCTATCCTTCTAAACGGCGAGACCAGGATATTCAGGCTATGATACAGATGTTTCTGCCTCTGTCCTGGATTTCGGTGAGATTGACTCCGAGGCTGCTGGGTCTCATGGCCTCCTGCTAGTGACACATGCCAGATAACATATGTGGGTTCTGCAGCGGGACTTGAAGTTCCAGTTCTCTCCGCATCAAGGGATTCTCTTCGCCATGGTCCAGATCTCGGAGAGAACTGCACAGGACTTGCAGTGGTGACTAACGGACCACGATTGGGTCAGAGGCAGACCCCTCTCCCTTCCCCCAACAAGACACCACAGTTGTGACAGAAGCTCCATTTCTGGGATGGGCAGCCTTCTGGGAGAGGTGGAGATAAGGACTGTGGACTCCACATCATTTTGCTGGAGCTCTGAGTTATTCGCTTGGCATTGAAACCCTTTCTTCCTTTAATCGAGGGAAAGCTGGTGCAAGTGTTCGCGGACAACACCACTGCCATGTGGTACTGCAACAAACTGGGCGTGTGGGGTCGTGGACCCTTTGTTAAGAGGTTTTGCATCTCTGGACGTGGCTGTAACAGCAGAACATATTCCTTGTGGTTCAACATCTGGCAGGTTCTCTGAATGCCAGGGCAGGCAAACTCAGATGTCTATTCCTAGCGGATCATGAAATGCGTCTCCATCTGGAGGTGTTGCAAGGTCTCGTTCAACAGTGGGGTGAACCTTGGTTAGATCTGTTCGCCTCCGTTGAGAATGCACGTCAGCAGTTTTGTGGGCTGGAGTTTCCAAGGCGGCTCTCGCTCGGAAATGCTTTGAGTTACCACTCCTGTCCAGAGTGCTGCAGAAGATCAGGAGCGAACGGGCCCAAGTAATTCTTGTGACTCTGGGCAGGGCATGGAGAGTCTGGTATCCCGCACCTGTCAACTCTACGCCTGCTTGCATGGAGATTGAGCTGCAGTGACGATGTAAAGGTCAGTTGATAGCGTTCGACCTTCTTCCCGACGTCTGTAAAGTTATTTTGGCAGCCAGGCATCCCTCCACTAAGACCGTGATTGCCTGCCTGTAGCACAAATTTGTAAAATATTGTACAGGAAGGTCTATTGATCCTCTTTCTGCTTCCCTTTCTGAGGTTTTGCTTTTTATGTTGACACTTGCCGAGCAGGGCTCTGCTCTGAGCACCCTCAAAGGGCACCTTTCAGGCCTGTCCACCTTCCTGGGACTGCCAGACCAACCCTCATTATTCAAATCTCCCATTGTAAATAGATTCCTCAAAGGACTTGTTCATATGTTCCCACCTTTTCCTTTTGTTATGCCTAAGTGGGACCTTAATTTGGTTCTCACCTCTCTAATGTGAACAATTGCCCCCTCCGGCTTCTCACTATGAAAACAGCCTTTTTAGTGGCAATTACGTTGGCCAAAGTTGAGATCCTTCAGGACTGTTTGTTTGTTTTCTGGGCAGATGTCGAATGAGAACCTGCAGTGCTTTGGTGTGGGTGATGTCTGCAAAAAATTTCAGTTTATTTTGAGTTTGCTTGGTTGAAAAATGCGGCTGAGTAGTTGTGAATATAGCAATATATTGAAGAAGATCTGGGACCAGATGTAATGGAAAAAATATATCAAGTTTGTTCTTAGATTTTGTGAGGCTTCCATTTGTTTTATAAGTTGAGCTAATGCTTTTCTAGGACTCTGAAGAGTTCTTTCACTATGATGGTTGCTTGGGAGATGGGGGTGGTTTAGTAGTTTTGTTTAGCTAACCAAACCTGTGATTTGTAAATTGTGAGGGCTGCAAGATGAGTGTTCTTTACCTCTACCATACAGTTATTACACCACTGCCTTTCAACTTGCAGTGATGTAAAGGTCAGCAATAGAAGCTCTGGTTAGAACCAGAATGTTTGTGTGTGGCGAGGGTTTATCTGACTGTGGCTTTTTTTGCAGTAGTGCAGTGTCAAGAAGTTTGTCAATTCATGATTGAAAGTTGCTAGTGAACTGTCAAAATCACTTGAACCGTTCAGGGAGAAGATGGAGGTAAAAACCAATGACAGCACTCTGAGTCCTACAGAGACCACGATCTCCAGCACCTATTGGTGACTGAGGTTTTCCCTAAACTAGTTGTTTTTTGTAATTCTGCATGAGAAGGGGACTTCTTGGTGCTTACTTCCGGCCGAGGGAAGGCAGTTTTCCAGGGCACAAAGTAAATCTGGAAAAGTGAATATCACATCAATAAGTTGACGAGGTGTCCTGGATGCTTTTCTGCATGTCTCGTATCTCCAGAGTCCTGTGAATGACTCGAATCAGTTTACTGATAACTGTGAGTGTGCTGTGGTCCATCAGTTGATAACTGCCTCCAGACTTGCACGTTTTGGAGTCTGTTTGTTTTTTTCAGCCCTCGGTTTTGGTGGGTAAGTTCTCAAAATCATATATTCACATCACAGAATTATGCCTTTTAATTTTTTATTCATGTATTTTGTTCTTCCATGCCCATTGCATTTCAAGACTTGCGTCCCAAGGCCTGGCCTGTCCATGCCCGGAGGAGGCTGGGCTGGCCCCCCCCCTCTAATGTCTAAGCTCTAGAACATGGGGAAAAGAAAGGCCACTCTGCGTGATCAAGGAGCTGACGCTGTAAATACTTTGGATTCTTTCCTCCTTAAAGCAACAGACGTGCTGTCAAAAGAAATCAAGAGCAGAGGGAAGACTGTCAGGGGGTGAGGTGGATCCTGCACCCCCATTACCCCTTCATATTCCTATTGCAAATGTGTATGAACTATTAGGTGCTGGTAGTGACTCACTTACACAAACTGAGGCCCCAGTATTGAATCCCGACCCCCAGTCCAATGGTATTGCTGGCCAAAATACTCCTGACTCCCCTATTGAACCACCAGTGGTAACAAAAAAAAGAGGGGGTATGCTGCAAAGACTGCCTAAAACAACTGTTGTTTCGGGTGGGGGCAAGGGCTCTCCTACGAAGATTACATGTGTCCCTGGGAAGTCTGTACAATCCACACAAGAACTGGAAACTATCCTGGCCATCTTACTACAACCTGTATTAAAGAGACTCGAACGTATTGAGGCTGAGATGGCAACAATTAGTGATAGAGGGGGAAGTGCCTGTGCCTGCATTAGCAGGACAACTGAATCTGTACAAGGAGTAAACTATGCATGTCAGTGTAAATGTATATGTCTTCACTCACTAACTTGCAGCCTGCGGTCATTCCTGAGTGCCGGCCGGATATTTCAACTACCCTAGTTACTAGAGGAAGAGCTGCAAATGTGGGGAAGGTGCAAATTATCGATAATATACCTGGTATGGTCTATTCACTGGCAATGAGTATTTTAAATTCCTACAGACTCAGTGAAAATTGTCCACCGTCTAGTGATCCCCACCCCCTTGCTAATTCTAGTCAGCCCACTACTCATTGTGAAGTACCTCTCCAGAATCCGCAATGAATACATTCATATAAATATTGCAGACTCTGTTAGACAGACACAGGTTACCCCAGGGGAAGGTCAGGGAGTATATCAATCCCATCACAAGTTTAACCTTCACCTCCCCCCAGGCTGCATGCCCCTTTGTGATGATTTTAGTAAATACTCCACCTATGCACTATAGCCAGACAGAAATTACTCAACAACTGATGAATAAAGCATCTCATTGGCTGGTTTGTTTTGAACCATGAATGCCCTAAAGTTGCTAGTCATATCATCATGGCAAGAAGAGTTCCCTGGGTGGGTAACACTCCGAAAATAATTGGGGATGATTTGTGTAGTAATCAATTTTAAGAATCAACATCTCGTGAAACATCTTTTGGATCTGACCTCCAATTCTCCTGTGTCATTTATGCCGTACCATTGGGGTTTTTCTATAGACCGTTGGACACTAATCTGGCCAGGAGGATGAATTGTATTCCTGGCCCTTCTGTCCCCCCTCCGCAGCCACACGCTCTGGTAGCCTTCCCTATTGGAGAGAATGTTACAGGTATATCACTAGCAAATACATTTTTGCCCCTGGAGGACCTAGAAGCATGTGATAGACCTAAGGATAGTGGTGAGATCCAGTACCCACAGAATCAACAGGAGGTAGCCTCTACAATAGGCAATCGGCCTCAGGACCGGGGAACCAACACCATGAAAGCATTAGTCTGGAATATAGCGGGGCTCAAGTCCAAGAGGGAAAATGAAGATTGGTTTATGATTATCAATTGTTATGACCTAGTGTGCCTTCAAAAATCCTGGGAAGGGGGTGCAGTGTATTTTGATGGGTTTCATGCAATTCATACCCCTGCAATTCCGTCCCAGTCAGTAAGAGCTAGAGGAGGCTTACTAACGCTGATAAGAAACACCTTGTGTGTAAGGTTAATTGAGGTGGATGTGCAGTCCTCTTATTACCATCTAATAGTCTGTAGCGGCACTGGTGCAGAGGATATGCTCTTAATCAATTATTATAACAACTATTTAGAAGGCAATGTGGCAGAGATAATCCACTCACTTGAAAGCGCAAATGAAAAAGTAATAAGCACCTATCATAAACCCTAACATATAGTGTGGGTGGGCGATTTTAATGCTCATAGCTGCCCAAAAACCACAACACCGTTGTGTGGATTGGTAGACTAAGGAGGAGTTGTACCGTACCATTTTATACACAATCAATATGGGGACGAACTGAACAGACTCTAGGTTACGAGAAATCTGGAAATTCTCAACCCTGTAGATGAGCTAACTGGTCCTTTGGTAAAAACCTTTGGGGACTCAATTTTTAGTGATCATGATGCACTGACCTTTAAAATTCAATGGAAGGGATGTTTTAATAGCAAAGTTACAAAAGATCCAGCACCAAGAATAGCAAGAAGGAATGGCATAGTGTTAAAGTGGGCAAAAATAAACAAAGATATTTTACTCTCTACTGTAATTGGGAGTACTTAGAAATTGTAACTAGCCTTGATTTGTATAGTGACCCACAAAGTATAGTCCGGCTTTTGTTTCACTGCTGAGTGTGGTGGAAAGTAATTTAAAATCTAAAACGAAAGGATGTTTAGTAAAGACCCCACGCTGGTTTGATATAGCTTGTACAAAAACCCTTAATAGCCTACATAAAGCATTAAAGGAAAAGCCAAGGAATACTGCCCTGGTTAGCCTTCTTCGAACCCAATACAAAAAATGCAGGCGGGAGAGACTCGCCCCTTAAAAGAGGAGGCTTGGGAAAACTACAGCTTGCCTCACTATTAAAAAGCTCCAAAGAGTTCTGGGAGATAGTTAATTCACCATTTCAGAGTCAAGATACAGAACCCTCCTTAAGCATAAATGTGGGGGAAGACGCTTGGGTGGATCACTATACCACTATATTCGGGTTAGCTGCAGATAGGGTAAACCTGAATGATGACCACCCAAATTGTGACATAGGTATCCCCATTACTTTCTCAGTGACAGAGGTGGAAAACGGCCTTACACAATGCAGTAGTGCAAAGGCTCCAGGGCCCGATTGTGCCCCAATTGATTTTTTTTCTTTGAACACTCAGGTCTCTGGATTCCATTCCTGACTAACGTTTTTAATGCTATAGCTAAAGGTGGCCCTCCGGCCTCATGGAAAACAACAGTAATTGTGCCAATATTGAAAAAAGGGGATAAACCCTTGCCTTAGATTTATAGGCCTTTCTCTCTTATAGATGGAATGTGTAAATTAATGGGCTGCTTGTTGTTAAATAGACTTGAGGCTGCTGACACAAATATTTTAATTCCTGTCCAATATGGTTTTAAAAAAGGAATGGGGACACTGGATCAGTGCCCAAATTCAAATATAATTGCCACGAAGTATACCCATGCTAAAGAAGGAAATGTTTTTATGGCGTTCATGGATCTTTCCGCTGTGTTTGATTCTGTTTTGCATAATAAATTATTGATCATTTTGAAAGAGATGGGAGTGGAGGAAAATAATATACTTTTTATTAGACAGTTATACTCCCATTCCACGGCATGTGTTAGGCACGGCAATCCTTCGGGGGTTAGGCAAGGTTGTGTCTTAGCCCCTCTTTTATTTTCAATGTAAACTAACGGTGTGGAATCAGCAGTGAGCAGCTTTGAGGTGTCTGATTTACCCAAGGTAAACAAGAAATAGTTACCCATATTGCTATACGCTGACGACGCCGTATTGGTTGCAAGGATAGGTATAGTTCTGCAAAAATTAATAAATAATTGTCATATATGGCGGCATTAGATTTACAAGTAAATGAATCAAACACATTTGTCTTAATAGTAGGGAAGCAGACAAAAAAATTACCAGCTTTTTTTATTGCTACACGGAAAATCGAAATAACAAAATCATTTTTATACAAGGGTACTTTTTAATAGTGAAGGGACTTGGACAAATATGGTTGAGAACAGATGTAATGCACTAGACAAGAACTCCATGGCTATTCGCTCATTTACAGAAAATTGGGCACAAAACCATTGGATCCAATTACAAAAATGTGTGGCACCAAAGCTATCGCTTCAGCTACATACAGAGATGGGATTTGGGGCATAGCCAAAACTGACCTATAACAACGGAGAGAAGACTGGTTCTTCAAAAAGCTATTCTCTCTCCCGAAAGGTTGCTCAAATTATATTATGCACCAAGAGTTGAATGTCCCATTCATATCTGATCTGATTTTTATAGCTCCAGTAATACTTTGGCACTCAATCTGGACCAGAGACCCAGTGGGACTCACTCAAAATATTATCCTAGATTGCTTATCTCTTGATAACGCAATCATGGGACCTGAAGCGCCTTATGTAAAGTATACACTGTTGAAGCTGGGCTTCGTGATCCTATACACAGATCCTCTTACATGTATAGATATGTTTACGCTGGACATTAAAACATGTGCTAAAGAGTATATGGCAAAATAAATATATGCTTCAAACTGTAACAAACCATGGTGGCATTATATGTGGCCCTTCCGCCTATCTCGGAGGAAGTAAATTCATATTTGACATATGTGACAAATGCTCGACATAGATTTGTACTTCTGAGATTTAGACTAAATTTTATTCCGTGCATGCTGGCCTTCCCATTAGGGATGTACTCAGTTAATGAACTCTGTTTGTCCGTGTGATGGCACATCTATTCAATCTAATTTACATTTTATATTCTTCCTCAAATTTTATTTTTGTCTACGGAAAAAGTATATTCACCCATTTTTTTAAAATATAAACTTGCGCAATGTTGCCCAGCCTTGTTTTTTCTCCAAGTACTTCCAAATCCATATGAAAACTTTTGTGTTGCATAATATCTATGTATAGCTTTATCAAAAAGGAGATTAATGAGATGATACATTGTATTGTAAATGAACATGTCACTGTTTAGCACTTTATATGGCACGCTGTTTGGCGTTCATTGTTTGCAAACAAGCCATTCCCAGTATTGCACTAAGCACTTTATGAGATATTGAATTCACTTTACATGCCTTAATCAATGTCTTGGATAATTCTTTTATATGGTTCCTATCTGTTTTTTATTATGTGTTTTTTAACAAAATTTGCTGGCGATGTATCTTAATTTTAACAGGTGATCAATGTATTTGCTTTGCACTTTTATGATCTTAATGTTTAAGATCGAATAAAGTTATATTGATTGATCTATAAATCAAAGTAACCCTTGGTTACAAACACAAAACTCATTAACACTTCCAAATTAAATCTAACTTTACTTATTGACTGACCGAAAGATGTAGAATACTCCAGTTCCGTAATGCAGAATCAAAAATTTGCTTGGTTCTGTAATGCCAAAATAAATGACCCGTCACTTCTCATGATGAAAAAAACAGTGTCCTCTTTGCCAAGTACTCAATAGGCAAAGACATTACAAAATGTTACACCACCGTCTCTTACCTCAACCACTATATGGGAAGATTCTAACGAGTTAGACGCTCCGATCGTTTGTGGCACCAGACGCTAACCCTTTTCAAATGACTGTACCCATCTAAAATATCAACGACAGACTACTGCGCATCAGTATTCGATATCCAAAACTATAACTGCCATATTGGAAAAGGATTTACAGCGTAACTAAAATATAATACCATGGACTCAAGAACAATAGTTGCAATTATGTCGCTCTTAATAATGTACCTCTATAAAATACCCCAATAACATATAAGATCCAAAAGTCCTATGGGTGTCCGGCCCTCTTGCAGGAGGTCATACTCTGCATATTAAAAACCTGGGCTCATACACGTCTGCGTGAAGCCAGGAATTATCGTTTCAAAACGCTACTTCTGAGCTCTAATAAATCTTAATACTGGGATTACCATTAAGTTAATAACCAGAAGATATCCAAACAGTATCCTGAATGCAACTGAAAATATTGAAATTCCAAAACTTTATTGATAAACCACGAACAACATTCTCGCCAATTCAATCACTGTGATGTGGTTGTGGTTAGTACATGTTCAAGCATGCAGAATATTAGAGTGTCTAACACTTCAACATGGTCACCTTCTACTGTATGAGTGATGGAATAGTGTTGGGTCATGAGTCCTGATGTTCACTCTCTTTCATCTCATTTGGCTACAGAAAACAACTCATGTCGTTTTTTTTATTTGAGCCCTCTTGGCTGCTGTGTGTCCAATTTTTTGATCCCAAAAATCTCTATAATAAAGATCTGGTTAAATCTTTCCCCAGAATGGGTAATAATGTTTCTATTACCTGAAAACGTAATTGAGATATAGTGTGTCTTTCTGTGGACCAAGTACCGCTAGACTAAGGTTTTAATTGCTATTCGCATGGTACTTTTGTGCTCGGAGATGCGTGTCTTTATTTTTCTCTGTCTTACCACCATAAAGTAGTCCACATGGACACTTAATGCTGTAAATCCGGTTTTTAGAGTTACAATCTGTTGTATGGGCTAACTCAATGATTTCTTCAGTTCTTGGATGTGAGATTTTGGTACCAGTTATAACATTGTTACAGTGTCGGCAGTATTGACATCTCTCTGTTCCCCATGTTGTTCTCATGTTTCAGTGTCATTAACAGTTCTTTGAGATTCTTGGATCTCTTGTATGTGTATTGTGGTTTTTCTTTGCATAAAGTTTTAAAATCTGGTTCATTCTGAAGTAAATCCCATCTCGTGTTGATTATTTTCCTTAGTTTTGCTGAACTGGTTGAGTATATAGAAAGAAAAACTTGTCTTTGAGATCTTATCTTTGTTTGTTTTGTCAAGAGTGTATTTGTCTGTTTGCGCCGTCCAGTGAACTGCTTTGTCTAGAACACTCACGGGGTTCCCCCTCTCAATGTATTTCTGTTTCTGTAGTAGGGGATCTCTGTGATAGTCATAATCTAGTGAATAGTCCCGCCCATGTGCGGGGACCCCGGAGCAATAAAAAAATAATCTCTTAAGGTGTCAAATCATGCAGACCTGCATCCACCTTTAAGAGAGAATTTAATTTAAAGACAGATAATGCAGCCTATACCCACAGGCTACACTGTCCAGTACTTCAACTAGAATTCCACCAACATCCACAAACAGCACTGCCTGTCCAGCTTTTCTCCACAAGGGAAAAAACCCTGCCTCTACCAGCAAAAAGCCTCTAGAATGATAGAGAGGAAGGAATGGACTGACAAGCCCCATAGGCTGCCATTATGTGGCTCAGAACAGGATACTGTGCCTTTAAGAAAACTTTCCAGAACTTTCCCAGTATCCCAGAATGCACAGCAGGTCCCTTTTACTTTCAGTTCTTTTTTCCGGCTCCTGCTAGCAGGACCCTGGAGCATTGAGCTCTCCCTTTTCAACAGTTATTTGTTACTTTTCAAGTGATTTAGTGTTAGTAAAGTCCTTTCCTTCTGGTGTTGTCAGCATGCCTGGCTTGTTCGACAAGTGTCCTGATTGTGAAAGGAAGAAGGCTAAGTCAGACCCACACAGGGTGTTCATCGTCTGCCTTCCCCAGTCCCACGTGCCTGAGGAGTGTGAGATCTGCCGCTCTTTTTCAGCCAGGACCCTGAGAGAGAGGATGAAGATCAGGCTCCAGGCCCTGGAGGACAGAAGGCTGAAGGCACGAGGTGGGTCTGGAGGGGCTGATTCTGCCCATGCTGAGGCCTCTGGGAGGCTCCCCAGGGGCAGGAAGACCAGCAAGCGCCCCCACTCCCCGTCGAAGGCGACGGCGGCGTCGAGGGGGATGACTACGGTCTGTTCACCATCTCGCCAGGGCTCTGGGGAGAAGCGGAGTCTACGTCGAAGGAGCTGAACAGGCCGCCGTCGACGACATCGGCATCTTCGGCGACGACGCCGTCGACGTCACCGTCAAGCCATCGGCGTCGAGATCAGGCCATTCACAAGGTTACGTTGCAGCACCTATCCTGGAAGGCAGCGTTCCTAGTGGCCATTACATCGGCCCGCAGGGTGAGTGAACTTCAGGTATTATGTTGTCAAGAACCTTGTACTGTATTTCACGCAGCTAAGGTTGTTATGCGTACTCACCCTAAATTTCTTCCTAAGGTTATCTCTGATTTTCATGTCAACCAGACCATAACTTTACCTACGTTCTTTCAGAATCCCTCTTCGCCAGCGGAAAGGTCTCTCCATTCCCTGGATGTTCGGAGGGTGTTGAAATTTTATCTTGATAAGACCAAGGATATTCGTAGGTCAGACCAATTGTTTATTAATTATCCAGTATTAGGGGTGTCTTTCATAGATTCACATGCCTGAATCATTCCCCGTCGTCGAGACGGGAGCCTCCGGTACATAAAAAAGTAATGTCCTATAGACATACATAGAGAAAAATAGGCCTAAGGGCCTCCCCTTAGCCGCCTATCATAGTCCTTATGTAAAAAGGACCAAACTCCTAGAGCCAGCCAATCAGCTATCACCTCCCTCTAGAACCTTCCTGGCAGGAGCCTCAGTCCCTCAGATTTTCTACCGCACGTTGTGCTAGGGAGTCTCCAGCCTGAGTTCTCCTCAGGATTTCTTTCAAACCAGATTATTCACGATTTTTGGTGACTTTCCTCTTCAGGATTTCAACACTGACTACTTCAGGCCTCTTTTTGCTGCAGTGAGTGTTTATTTTATCTACAACTCCTGGCATGTCTGACTCCCAGAAGAAAGCCCTTTTCAGGGCTTGCTCTTCATGTGGGAAGAAGAGGCTTCATGTGGACGACAAGCATGAGTTATGCTTGTATTGCCTTTACCCGGACCACGTCCCTAAGGACTGCAAGATATGTAGGTCTTTTCCACATAAGACCTTGAGAGACAGGGAGGGCCGCCTGCTTATCTGGCTGGACAGGCTTAAGGACAAAGACAGTGTGGTGTCCTCAGAGGCGAGCTTTTCCGGAGCTTCTGAAGTCTCCCTGAAGAGGCCGAGAGTGACATCTCCTGGCCCCTCAGACGCTCCTCCTAAGAAGACGCACAAAAAGTCTTCAGAGGCAAAATCTTCGAAATCCTCAGCGTCTGGTAAAGTCTCTCTCACTTTCAAGAAGCCTACTCTGTCGGCCTCAAAAATTGCGACACCATCCTCTGCGCAAAAAAGGCCATCAGGACACGTCTCCACAGCAACGACGACGGTGTCCACGTCCACAGCGGCGTCGGCCCGCTCGTCGACGACGACGACTCCATCATCATCGTCTGCAGGTACCCCTATCTCGTCTATTATACTTTTGAAACCGTCGTCTAAATCATCGTCGACGACGAAGATAGTCCCGTCGAGGACCTCGTCGACGAGGAGCCCTCCGTCGACGGAAGAGTCGACGACGAGGATATTGATGACGAGCGCGTCGACGACGAAGGCATCGTCGACGAAGATGTTGACGAAGATGTCGACGACCAAGGCATCGTCGACGAAAGCGACGACGAAAGCGTCGACGACGAAAGCGTCGACGGACGCGTCGACGACGGACGCGTCGACGACGGACGCGTCGACGACGGACGCGTCGACGACGGAAGCGTCGGCGTCGAAGGCGTCGGCGTCGAAGGCGTCGGCGTCGAAGGCGTCGACGACGAAGGCGTCGACGACGAAGGCATCGACGACGACTGAATCGTCTACGACCACATCGTCGACGAGGACTTCGTCGACGAGGAAAATATCGTCGATGGGGACGCCGTTGGTGACACCCGAGCCGTCGACGGGAACGTCGTCGTCGTCCGTGGGACGGAAAACCACGGCGATTTCTGTGCAAGGATCTGCTTCCAGACCACAGATTACCCCGGAAACAACATCTCCAAGCAAGGTCCAAACCAATTTACCTCTGGAGATCCTGCAGAGTGAAGAGTCCGAAGAAGAGTTCTTCCAACAGGCTACTTCCCCTTCCGAGCTGTTTGTCAAATGCCAAAGCACGGACGAGGAGCAGGAAGATTCAGGCGCGCAGGAGCGCCCCGTCCAGGAACAAGTCCGCACGGAGGTCACCCCAATGGTCTGCCTCCCTCTGGCAATAGTTAAGGACCTCAAGTTCCTTATCAGGGATTACAAACAACGTTTCCCGGAACCACCAAGACAGGATACAGGGGTCCCAGTGCCAGCTACAAACACCCCAGCGACAGCCCCTAGGCAATCACGGCCGGTAACGCAGGCCTGCCACGAGCCGCCACCTCAGGTGATAGACTCAACGGATGAGGAGGCTGAGGAGATGGAGGAAGGTGAGGTCCAGGGAGACCTGACGGACCAGGATGACGATGAGCAGGAGGACTATGTAGCATCTTCACCACCTTCCCCACAACCGCGCCAGGCGGATTCACCACCTGTGGATATCGGGGGTTTTCATAAGTTAGTGGAACGGGCTGCGACGCGGTTCCATATGGTCATGGAGTCGACGGAAACCGAATGCTTCCTCCATGACTTTAAGGAGCAGACGAAGAAGACGGCCAAATCCATCCCTATCATTGACTTCCTCTGGGACCAGGGAAAGAAGTTGATGCTGACGCCAGCTTCAGTTCCTGCGGTCGTTCCGCGCCTGGATAAGAAGTATAAAGCACCGTCCACGGCGCCAGCTTGCCTGACTGGCCACCCGAAGCCAGATTCGGTCGTGACCCAAGCGGCCCAGAAAAATTCTCGAAACCCATCCTCGCCTCTGTCAGCACCACCAGACAAGGAGGGCAGAAAGTTAGACACAATAGGCAAAAGGTTTTCAACCACTTCAGCAATGACCATCAAGGTGGCCAATTCCATAGCCCTTTTAGGGCGTTATAACCGCCAACTCTGGGAGGATATTGCCCCATACTTAGCAGAACTTCCGAGTGCCGTACAGGATGAGGTGAAGGCACTCCTTTCCGAAGGCCAGTCTTCTGCGGCAGAGATCATCGACTGCGCCATAGATGTAGCCATGACAGGCTTCCGTCAACTGGCTGGGGCTGCAGTCCTGCGCCGCCAAGGATGGCTCAAAGCAACATCGTTCAGGCAGGAAGTGCAAACGAAGGTGCTAGATATGCCCTTCGATGGGCAGCATCTATTCGGAGATAAAATTGACGAGGCGCTCCAGGCCATTAAAAAGGACACGGACACGGCTAGAGCGCTTGGAACCTTACAGGCGCGGAACCAGTCCTTTCGGGGCAACAAGTCTAGAGGTCAGTCTTCCTACAGAGGATCATTCCAGAATAAGTCCTCATATTCGTTCCAGAATAAGACCCAGTACCAGCAAAAGCAACAACAGGGCCGACAATCATCTTACGGAAGATCCAATTTCAGGGGTAAGAACCAGAAAAGGGGCACCGGCGGACGCCAGTGACCGCTTACTCCAGCCAGTCCAGCTACCATCTTCTTCTTCACAAATTGGAGGAAAATTGACCCATTTCCTAAAAAATTGGCGCATCATCACCTCAGATCGTTGGGTGCTCCAACTCCTCAGATTCGGCCATTCCCTAGAATTTACCGCCATCCCGCCTGCAACCCCTCCCCGCAAGTCTCCACACAGACATCTGCGGCTGCTGCTCCGGGAGATATCGGAGATGTTAAGGAAGGGAGCAATAGAGCGAGTTCCATCAGCTCAGAGGGAGAAGGGTTTCTACTCCCGTTTCTTTCTGATACGCAAGAAAGAAAAGAAGTGGAGGCCCATCCTGGACCTCAGAGCACTCAACTCCTTCCTAAGGAGTCAGTCGTTCAGGATGGTGACGCTCCAAGAAATCCTAGGCATTCTGGACGAAGGAGACTTCATGACATCCTTGGATCTTCAGGATGCTTACTATCACATCCCGATACTCAAGGGGCACAGAAAGTTTCTACGTTTCGAAGTGGCAGGACAACACTACCAGTTCAAGGTCCTTCCGTTTGGCCTCAAATCCGCTCCGCGGATTTTCACCAAGTGCCTTTCTCCTGTGGCAGCTTTCCTACGTCAAATGGGTCACCAAGTTTTCCCCTACCTAGACGACTGGCTGGTCAAGGCGCCTACGGCCGTAGGCGCAACCAAATCCTTCAACGCTTGTACCAATCTTTTCCAACATCTAGGATTGACGCTCAATCTTCAGAAATCACATATGTCCCCAACGAGAAGCATTACCTTCCTCGGGGCTACCTTGAATACGGAATGCGCAAGAGCATTTCCCTCAGACGAGAGAAAACACAGGATCATATCCCTGGCCAAAACGGTGCAATCAAGGAGATCCCTGAGAGTTCGCACCTTCAAGTCACTACTGGGGATGATGTCTTCCTGTATACTACTCATCCCTCACTGCAGGCTGCGGATGCGCCCTCTGCAGGAGGCTCTTTCGAACCAGTGGACTCAGAGTGCAGGTTCGTTCGAGGACATCATAAGCATAACACCGCAAATATCCAGGAGTCTCGAGTGGTGGAAGGATACCAGAAACCTCTCGAGAGGACTACCGTTCCTGCTGCCAGCAGCACCACTGGTGATCACCACAGATGCATCTCTAGCGGGTTGGGGAGCTGTCCTTCAGGACCTCAGAGTCAGCGGCAAATGGTCGGATCAGGAGCAACGCCTCCATATAAATCTGCTGGAGTTGAGGGCTGTGTATCTAGCTCTGCAGGCCTTTTTACCACGCATCCAGAACTCTCAGGTGCTCGTCAGAACGGACAACACCACGACGATGCATTACCTGAACAAACAGGGAGGAACGCGTTCGCTCACGCTATCGCGCGAATCGCAGAAGATCTGGAACTGGCTTGTTCTCCAGGGGATTACGCTCAGGGCGGACTACGTCCCGGGAAAGGACAACACCATTGCGGACGCCCTAAGCAGGCAGAAATCTCTCTCCCACGAATGGGAGCTCGACGAGAGTGCACTAACACACGTATTCTCGGAATGGGGAGCCCCAAGAATCGACCTGTTTGCCACCAGGGAGAACGCCAAATGCCCAAGCTACGCAAGCTGGCATCCCCAACCGGAGTCGCTCGGAAATGCCTTTTCCATAGGCTGGTTCAGCGTATTTGCGTACGCTTTTCCACCGTTCCCGATGATTCCCAGGGTCCTCAGGAAAATGAAGGCGGAGCCCTGTACACCAATTCTGATCGCCCCGTACTGGCCGAGGCAGCACTGGTTCTCGGACCTTCATCGCCTCTCCATCAGGACGCCGATTCGTCTAACACAGCTCCCGAACCTACTGACGATGTCCAACGGCCAGGTGCAATACCCGAACCTCCAATCGCTCAGGTTATCGGCCTGGCTCCTGAGCACAGAGAGTTCTGCCATTTGAACATCCCGCAGGACTGCAGGGATGTGCTAGCAAAAGCGAGGGCTGACAGTACCAACAAAACCTACTCCCTCAAATGGAAGCGCTTCTGCGTCTGGTGCTCGGAGAAGGGCCTGAGACCACTTCATATCACACCGGAGCAGATATTGCCATATCTCCTGCACTTGGCACAGTCCGGATTAGCGCATGCATCCATAAAGGTGCATCTAGCGGCGATTTCACGTTTTACCAGGACTTTTCAAGGCCCGTCTCTCTGGTCCAGCAGACTTGTTAAACAGTTCCTTAAGGGTCTTTATAGGTCCTTTCCAAGGCCCCGACGGGTCCCACCGTCATGGCACCTCAACTTGGTCCTTAACCAACTCATGAAGCACCCCTTTGAGCCCATTCACCGAGCCTCCATCAAGTACATCTCATGGAAAACGGCTCTATTACTTGTGCTCACATCTGCCAGGAGAGTCAGCGAGTTGCAAGCTCTCTCCATTCAGGAGCCCTTCATGCAGTTCAAACAGGACAGGGTGGTGCTGAGGACAAATCCCAAGTTCATACCGAAAGTGCCTTCAGACTTTCACCTCAACGAGCCGGTGGTCCTACGCTCCTTCTTTGCCAACCCTACCACGGCAGCAGAGAGGACGCTCCATTCTCTGGATCTCAAACGGTGTCTTAAGTTTTATATAGACAAGACAAAAACCTTCAGAAAGTCTTCGCAGCTATTCGTGGCCTACAGCAGACCAAGGCTGGGTATGCCTCTCACAAAGCAGAGCATTTCAAGGTGGATTTCTTCTGCAATAGCGTTCTGCCATGAAGGGGCCGGACGGCCGTTGCGAGACAGGGTGGAAGCACACTCCACCAGAGCGATGTCCACATCAGCAGCGCTGTTCGCTGGAGTGCCGATTTTGGACATCTGTAGAGCGGCGACGTGGAAGTCACCGCATACCTTCTCCAGACACTACTGCCTGGATGCCGAGCTTACGAGGGATGCGGCAGTGGGCCAGGCGGTGCTTCGCCATCTATTCCAGTGAGGTGAGCCTTCCAACATCCCGCCATCCTGGTATGCACATTCTTTACTGTTTTACTATCTTGATGTATGCCAATGTTTCGAACTGTTATGATAATGCTGTATTATCTCAAATACCTTTATGGCATGTTACATCAGAAATGTGCATAATGTATTGCTAACTACTCTGATTCAGGCATGTGAATCTATGAAAGACACCCCTAATACTGGATAAGAAACGCGTTACTTACCTGTAACAGCAGTTATCCAGTATTGGTGTCTTTCATAGATTCACATGCAACCCTCCCGCCTCCCCTGGAAGGACTCACACCTCTCTCTAACTATATTACGCCTACCTAGCTTGGTGCGTACGAAAATCTGAGGGACTGAGGCTCCTGCCAGGAAGGTTCTAGAGGGAGGTGATAGCTGATTGGCTGGCTCTAGGAGTTTGGTCCTTTTTACATAAGGACTATGATAGGCGGCTAAGGGGAGGCCCTTAGGCCTATTTTTCTCTATGTATGTCTATAGGACATTACTTTTTTATGTACCGGAGGCTCCCGTCTCGACGACGGGGAATGATTCAGGCATGTGAATCTATGAAAGACACCAATACTGGATAACTGCTGTTACAGGTAAGTAACGCGTTTCTTATGGATCAGTCAGGACCGGTCTCGCGACCTCTAAGCAGTCCATCTCTCGGTGGATTGTGTCCTGCATACAATTGTGTTATCAAAAGGCTAATAAGACCTTAGGGGTTAAACCTAAGGCTCATTCCACCAGGGGCAAAGCTGCCACAACGGCTTTGCTGCGTAATGTTCCGATTGCAGAAATCTGCAAGGCGGCCACTTGGAAGTCGGTCCATACCTTGGCTGCGCATTACTGTCTGGACTCGGATGCCAGGGCTGATGCTCAGGTTGGGCAGGCTTCGCTGCGAAATCTGTTCGCACAGTAGTGGTATTGTCTTGTATCTTCTCCACCGCCGTTTTTGTGTGGGGATGGGCTTGCCATTCTATTCACTAGATTATGACTATACATAGAGATCCCCTACTACAGAAGGAGTAGTTTCTTTTCTGTAACTCCAGTTCTGTAGTAGGGGTATCTCTGTGATAGTCATAAGCGCCCGCCCTCCTCCCCGGTGGAGAGATGATTACTCATGTAAGGAATGCTACAGGTCTGGCGTGCTACACCTTCAAAAAGAACTGAAAGTAAAAGGGATCTGCTGTGCATTCTGGGATACTGGGAAAGTTCTGGAAAGTTTTCTTAAAGGCACAGTATCCTGTTCTGAGCCACATAATGGCAGCCTATGGGGCTTGTCTGTCCATTCCTTCCTCTCTATCATTCTAGAGGCTGGGTTTTTTCCCTTGTGGAGAAAAGCTGGACAGGCAGTGCTGTTTGTGGATGTTGGTGGAATTCTAGTTGAAGTACTGGACAGTGTAGCCTGTGGGTATAGGCTGCATTATCTGTCTTTAAATTAAATTCTCTCTTAAAGGTGGATGCAGGTCTGCATGATTTGACACCTTAAGAGATTATTTTTGTATTGCTCCGGGGTCCCCGCACATGGGCGGGACTATTCACCAGATTATGACTATCACAGAGATACCCCTACTACAGAACTGGAGTTCCAGAAAAGAAAGTACTCCTTCTGTATTGCCATATTTTCCTCCAGTGTGTTTGCTTCTGAGCAAATCCTTTTCATCTTCAGAAACTGAGAGTAAGATAGGTTGCAAATGAGATTGTTAGGATGAAAACTTGTGTACAAAAGCGCGTTGTTTTTGTCTGTTTCTTTTCTGTGTACTTGGGTTTGGAGTACTGATTCTGTTTTGACAATGAGTACGTCCTAAAATGCAATAGAAGTATCACTGATTGTGTGTGTAAATTGGATACGAGTATCATAGGAATCTTTTGTTCAAGTTTCTCTTGTGAGTCAGTCCACTTAAGGAATATGTCGTCAATAAATCTGCAGTAAAGTGGTAGATTATCTGTGCTTTCTGGGTCCCCGTATGCATAGTTTTCCTCAAATTTAATTAAGAAAGAAAGAGTATGCTGTTCCTCCTGGTCAGGGGAGGTTGTGTGAAGTGTACACTCTACCCCAAGGTGAAGACAAAGTGAAAGATAATGTCTAAACAGCCTGAGGACTTGAAGCACGTGGTGGGTGGGGGGACCCACACGGGTGGAACTAAAACCCTCACACACCCAGCAAGCTAGGTGTCATGCTTCATCATCTGGGTTTTGCTCCTCGTCGGGTCGGCGCTGCAATTCCCAACGGGCACCCAAAGATGGGGCTCTTTATCGGAGATCTTTTGTTCCTCGCCGAAAGTTGAGTGCAAGTGAGGGCCAGGTAAGTGTAGACGTTGGTGAGTGTATTTTAAAACAGGGTTGGTTAGTCTGAATAACGAGTTTATTGGGTCAGTAAACCACCCTATTAAAAACGATATGAGTGGCGGTAGTCTGGACACAGTGGGTCAAAGACTCGCTCCGCTCAACTCAGATGGTCAACATGTTTCTCGCCTAATGGTCAGGAGGATCCCACGGCAATTCATCAGGACCAATGTGGTGTAAACTATCTACAAACGTGAGGGTGTATAACAGGATATCAAATTATTGTGTTTGTGCCTGGACAAATCTACCCTATGAAAGTGTGGAAAAATCTAACACTTCCGCATAGGAGTGGCCTAAAGGAAAGGGAGAGAAGAAACATAACAGGCCAACACGAAACCTTAAAAAACACTTTGTCGTTTATATACATGGTAATATGGAGCCGAAGACTCCTCGTATGCATGTCCTATACATGAAGCAATTGCGCTCGAATATAGTGATCATGCATAAGTGGATGCAGTGTCAAACAACGTGTCAAGTGATCTAAAAGACTTCAATCCAGGGCACCCTGAATTATAGTAACGAGGTCTAAAACGCTCACCTAAGGATTGAGCTAGTGCCGCTCCAATCGGTGCGTGGCGAGCCTCTTGGGATGGCGTAGTAGCCTGCTGTAATGTGCATTAAAACAAGAGACTCAACTAGGTAGGTATATAAATACAATACACCTGCTGGGTGCTAGGTGCTGTCAAGGGAACAGGTAGGCACGATCCCCCGGATCCCCGGCAACCGGGAACCACCGCTCGAGGAACGATCCACCCCTGAGCCTAATGTGCCGCCCACAGAAGTCGGCAGCCCATGTCAACGTTAGGGTCGGTCAGTCACATGAACAGCGGTCACCCGTCTACCAGCGTCTAGGGAATCCCAGACCGTTCGATCATTGTTACGTGATCCAGGTAGTAGTTTACTTACGGTTCTGTTGCCCAAGGGTGGTTTGTAAACCTACCCCGCTCCGCCGAAACCGGGAAGTGGTGTTCACTATCCAATGCTCCAATAAGAACCGGTTCGGTCAAGTGTAGGCGTACACTGATTGGGCGTCTAGTGTCAAGTGACTCGTGTCGGAAGACCCACCCAAGCATTGTAACTATGGGCGCCATCTTGGAACGGGGTACTGAATCAGTATCAGGTCGCAGTTGGTATCTCTCAGGGGCTCAAAGGACCCCAGAAGGAGTAATGATACTCACTTCACTATGGTCCTGTGTTGTATAATTTATAGGGTATAGGTCAACTCGACAGAGTAGGTAATGTGGGTTGTATGCATCGTGGAAAGGACCATGTAATGCGAGTTGGACCAAGGTATCTCCGGAGTTATTGTTATACTGTTCACGCACCAGGGGAGTCCAATTATTGGTGCGGGACATTCGGGGGGTCACTTCCGTGACAGTAAATAATTCAGTCCACCCATTATCTATCGGGGCGGTACAGGGCTGTAGGGTCATTGACAATACTGTGGATGAGTGTTGATATATCAGTGTGTTGGTGTACCCGACGGTATATCGTCATTCAAACCTCTCCTATCAGATGAAAGTCTGTACACCCATCTTTGTTCGAGTCTGAACAGTGCTTGTGCTGTAATTCTCGGATGTGACTCCAAAACGACCCATCTAAGGGAGTCTGGTGTATGGTGTAAACTCTTAAAGTGGGTATACAGTTTTGTGGTCTCCTTCAAGCATCTTATATTACTTTTATGCTCGGTGATGCGTGTTTTAATAGCTTGTGTCGTCATCCCTATGTAGATCAGTGTACAGGGGCATTGCAATAGGTAAATGCAGTTGGTGGAGTTACAATTTGTGTGGCGTGTCAGTGACCCAAGTGAGGGTGTCGGACAAGGTAACCTCCTCGGTAGTGATCGTCTGTTTACAGGACGTACAATTACCACAGGGGAAGTGTCCAACAACTGGTGGAAGCCCCCATAGAGTGCCCTGGGGGTTCTGTATTTCTTTTCTGGCAGGTCTGGTATGGATCAATATGTCTTTCAGATTCTGTGTCCTCTTAAAGGCGAATCTGGGTTGAGGTGAAGAAAGTTCACCAGAAGATAGGATACCCCAGTGTTTTTTGATCACCTTTTTCATTTTATTTGAAGAAGGGGTAAATGAGGTAACGCAGGTCAGGATGTCAGTTTGTTCCCTAGTCCTGGTCTCAAGCAGTGCTTCTCTGGGATTATTCCTAGCGCGTTTCATAGCTCTTGTAATTGTGTTAGTTGGATAACCTCTTTCTTTTAAATTGTTTGCTAGGATATCCGCCTCTTTTTTGTAGTCCACTACTGAGCTACAGTTTCTCCTCAACCGGAGAAACTGACCGAAAGGTAAGTTATCCCTCAATGCCTTGGGATGGTGACTGCTGTAAAGCAAGAGGCTATTCCTGTCGGTTGGTTTTTTGTAAAGGCTGGTTGACAGAACCCCAGAAGCCAATCTGATGTCTAGGTCCAGAAATGCTATGTGAGTCGTGGAGATGTGATTAGTAAATTTCAAATAAGGGTTCTGCACATTAATCCATTGACAGAAATCATCACATAGTGTACACGGTCCTTTCCACAAGATGAGGACATCATCTATAAAGCGTCTCCACATGATCAAGTTATCACCAAAAGGATTGGTGGGGCTCCGGATGATCTCCTCTTCGAATGCGGCCATGTAAAGGCAGGCCAGACTAGGGGCAAATGTACTACCCATTGAAGTACCCTGGCATTGGTGGAATAGCTCATTCCGGAATTCAAAACAGTTCTCCGTCAATGCCAGGGACGCCAGGTCCATGATGAATGACACAGGTGTGGTTGATGTCCATTCCTCATTGCGTAGGGCCGCTTCAATCACTGTAAGGGTTGCCTGTTGTGGCATATTAGTGTACAAGGCCTCCACATCTAATGTAACCAGGAGGCTAATCTCCCCATTCGGTTCAAACCCTTCAATAGTTCTGAGGATGTCACTGGTGTCTTTGATGTATGACGGTATTTTTTGGACCAGTGGTTGTAGGAAGTGGTCTACAAATCTGGACAAAGGCTCAAGAACAGAGCCTATCCCGGACACAATAGGTCTGCCCGGGGTCGGTGAGGTTCCTTTGTGGACCTTGGGCAACGTGTAGAAATATGGTGTTACAGGATCACGAACATTGAGGTAATCTGCTTCATTAGTCTCTGCCTCAAGAGTTAGACTAGTGATGGCATTCTTCAATCTTGGCGTAGGATCTATTGTGATTGGTGTATAATACTTCCGATCACATAGTTGCCGTCGACATTCTGTCTCGTAGTCAGAGGTGGACTGGATGACTGTAGCACCACCTTTGTCTGCCTGTTTAATCGTGATCGAGTGGTCGTCAGCCAGGGCCCTGGCTGCATCCATTTTCTGTTTGGAAAGGTTGTAAAAAGTCGACCTGTCTTGCCCCATAGCTAGATCTTTAAGAATGGCCTTTTCGAAGGTCAAGACTTCAGGGGGGACCATGCCCGCACTGGGGGTGAAGGTGGATGGTCTATGTAGACCAGTGTCTGTATTGTCTGAGTCTATAGGGGATTCGTTATGGAAGAAGGCCTTCAGGCGAATCTTTCTAAAGAAACTGTGAAGTTCGCATGCTTCTTTGAATTTGTCAACCCTGGGGGTGGGTACGAAACCCAGTCCCTTGCGAATCACTCGTACCTCAGTGCTATTGAGTGGTCTATCCGATACATTGATAACTAAGTCCTTTTGCCCCTGCGTTGGCTCCGGGTCTCCATCGGGGGCTGGGGTTGGTCCTGCCACTGTACATACTGTGTTCCTTGCCTTCGCCCTCTTCCTCTGCCCCAGCCTCTGCCTAAAAAAGGTTGGGGGTTAGCCCCTGGGTAGAATTGGGGAGGGCACAGTGGGAACATAGGGTATTGCCAAAACTGGGGTTGTGGTGGGCCAGGGAACATTGTTTCCCCTTGATTTTGGAATGTCCGGTTGTTCTTTCTTCTCTGGTTTGGGGTGTCCCAACTACCAGAGCTCGAGTTACTGTTATTGGAGCCCCTCCTGCTGTTGTTACTTGACTCCTCATCACTTGAATAGCTATTCCTAATAGGTGCGAAATCAGGTTTCAGGTAGGGGAAGATCTTTTCTTTATCGAACCTCGAGATATCTTTCTGCAGTTTGGCAATCTTTTGTTTTAGAAGGTACTCTCTATTCTCTGCTATTTCTGAATTGATCTCTGCCAACTTGGTTTTGAAGATATTGTTATGTACTGTAGACTTCATGGTTGCCTCAGCGGCCTGTATACGTGTTAACAGGGCATCAGCAAGTCTCTTGGCTGTATTGATTATCAAAACTAGGAGATCTCTGGTACACTTCCATGATACTGAGGACCAATCCTTCTTAAATGGGGGATCCTCCAGGAATAATCTGGGGAAAATATTGACAATCAGGCCATTGGGGGCGATGTTAGCCCTGAGGTACTCAGTCATTAATGCTCCATGCATCGTTATTCTGAGCCATTCTTTCTTTAAGGAGACCAAGTTGGACCAGTCTTCCGAATAGGACACGGTTGCTGTATTCCCGTCTGCTTCTAGGAGTGACGGTGTTCTTAAAATGTCAGTGACTGCATCTTCGCCATAGCTAATTCCTAGTTCTCCATCCATCTTATGGAGTATAGGGATAGTGGCCACTAACCCAGGATTTCTGGTTAGTGTGTAGTAAGTGTGGGCCTACCAGTGTCTATTAATACTGTAGGTAACCTCAATACGTTCCTGCGGTTGTCAGCCGCGCTATATATCTCAACCAGGGGAAGGAAGTGAAAACGGGTGGGCTATATTTAATGAGGTCCAGCATACATGCCCTGGAATAATTAAGAAAGAAAGAGTATGCTGTTCCTCCTCAAAATTTAGCCATAAAGATATTTGCACGAGCTGGGGCTCCTGCAAAGCCTATTGATGTACCAGTCAATTGTAAATGAAACCAGTGTTCCTACTGTAAGTAGCTGTGATGAAGACAAAAATGTAATAACTCCAATAGGAATACTTTGTCTGCTCTAATCTTTGGTTCTTTTAACAATGCCCACTCTACAGCATCTATTCCTTCCATATGTGGTATTGAAGTATAAAGCGATTTGACATCGATGGTACATAATGTATAATCTCCTCTCTTCAGATTAATCACTTGCTGGAATTTTAGTAAAAAAATATGTTGTATCTTTTACATAGGATGGCCATCCTTGCACAAACCGTTGCAAAAAACAAGATATTGACCTAATGGTTCAAACAATGTCCCACATCCTGTTACAGTAGGTCTAAATGGTGGATTTTTAATGTTTTTGTGGGTCCTCAAGACATTGTGATCTTTGTAGTTGTATATTTCTAAAACGATTTTAGTTTCGTATTTTTTCTGGTCGGGGTGGTCCGTGCAATAAGATGCTGGCTTATTTCCAAAAGCTGTGCTTTGCTGCAATGTTACTAAGAACGATCTCGGAAAACAGTGTAGAAGTTTTTCAGTTTCATACCCAGATCAGCCGCTGAAACTGCACCATACTTGTTAAGAATTTCTTTTAAAACCTCCAGTAACTCTGCTGTGGAAAGAGGCTCGTGCATTATATAGCGAACCTGATGGATACTTCTGAATGTAGATAAGTATTGAGTTGGTAGGGCCTGGACAAGATCGACTGAAATGAATGAATGAAATGAAAAAACATTTATATAGAGCATGGCTATCCGGGAGCATCTCGGCGCTGGGCCGAGCAAGAGAGAGGAAGCAGGAACTTAGGGGAAAGTAAAGTCTTCAGTTGTTTTCGAAAGACAAGATTGCTAGGTTCCCTGCGAAGATACAGCAGTAGGGAGTTCCAGAGTTTGGCAGCGTTATATGAGAAAAGCAGTCCACCGCTTCTGGCCGCCTTAATCCTGGGGACCTCAGCCAAATGAAGCTCATCCAAGCGTAATTTCCTATTGGCCTTGTAGGGACGATTAATGGCAGAGTTTATCGGAGGCCCGTTCCCTTGCAGGGATTTATGGACAACGCACAGAGCCTTGAAGCTGATTCTTTCCTGCACCGGTAGCCAATGAAGGGAATGAAGTGCAGGTTTTGCAGAAAGGCTATTAGAAACTCCCATCAATAGTCTGGCTGCATAGTTTTGTACGGTCTGGAGTTTCATGACTACTGAATAGACAGTACCCAGATATAAGGCGTTTTCACAGTCTATTCTGTAATGTATGAGCGATTGGATTAATATTTTTTTGGCGAGAAGAGGGAGCACTTTGCGGGCCCTTCTGAGCAGGCCAGAGCAAATGGCCACCGTCTTCCTGGCCTGCACCCTGAAGGTCAAGTCCTGATCTAACCTGATGCCCAGGCTCTTTATCTCGGTCTTAGGGACCGGTATTGGGCCCATACAAGCTGGCCACATGGTGCTGGATTTAAAGCTTAGGGGATTGCCCAGGATCATGAGCTCCATTTTTCCACCATTAAGCTTAAGGTGAGATGCACCCATCCAGTTAGATCCTTCCTCGAGACATGAATAGAGGCCATTAGACCTCTGATCTGCTTGGTTTAGCGCTACCACCAATTGAGTATCATCGGTGTAGGTCACCATGTGGATCCCGGAGGGGGCTACAATAGCCACCAGCGAGGACATATAAACATTAAAGAGAGTCGGGCTAAGCGACGAGCCCTGAGGGACTCTGCACGGTAAAGGGGTGGGTTTTGAGGTGGTGTCATCCTCGAATACCTGGAAAAATCGTCCCTCCAGAAAAGAACAAAGCCATTTCAGTACATTACCAGTTACTCCTATGCTCCTGAGACGGTGAACCAGGGTGCGATGGTTCACTGTGTCAAATGCTGCACTCAGGTCAAGGAGTATAATGGCTGAGGACCCTCCTGAATCTAGGATCTTTCTGCTTTCTTCCACCACGGCTAACAGAGCAGTTTCAGTGCTCTGTTGCGGGTGGAATCCTGTTTGGGAAGGGTGAAGCAGGTTATGAGATTCAAGAAAGCAAGAGAGGGTATGATTTACATATTTCTCTGTGGTTTGCTGATTCCTGGAAGAAGGGATATAGGGCGATAGTTGCCCAAGTCCGCAGGATCCAGATTAGTGTTTTTTTAGTAATGTTTTCACCATAGCCCCTTTCCAATTGGTAGGGACTATTCCTGTGGAGAGTGAGGCATTAATCAGGTCCATGATGGTGGGGGCGATTTATCGGTGTTACCAGTTTCAGGATATTTAGTGGTGCAGGATCCCTGGGCGACCCACTTTTAACTGAGGACAACAAAGTAAGAAGCTTGGGAAGGACAGTCAGGACCAGCTTTGGCTTCAGTGTCGCCCTTGGATTCATTCCACATGCTTTTCGAGTGATTCTAAACAGTCCCTCATGTACATGCAATTCGATGGCACACATTTCTTCGGAGACCAGGCGGACTCAACCCTGGAGCATTTTAAAGAAAGCAGAGTGATAGCACACTTTATTAGGCTGGTTTCACCTGAATGGCAATTTCCCCAACAGCTTAGCCTCTTTCGAGGCTTCAGAAGAGGGCTCCAACAGATGCAGCGTCAGACCTTGCCTTTATAGCAACAGGCCTTCCAGAGCTTTCAAGACCGTGAAGGGGATCAGACCTTCATCATTCAGGCTACCAGAGGCAGTGAACTACCTAAACTTACACCCTTCCCTCTGCAGCTGCTGCAGAACCACTTCAATGTCCCATTCTCAGAGCATGATCACCCAGCAGGTCGCATCGCCTTTTACCTCCCTTGTGGAGGAGCATAACATCCGGCCAGTGGGTGCTCCATATTGTCCAGAATGGTTACACCCTTCCTGTCTCACAACCCCCTGTACCCCTCTGCGGACATGCAGCCTAGACTACAATGGCACCTGGAAGACCATTTGTCATCCTCCAAGGAGAAGTTCAAGCGCTTTTGGCCAAGGGGTCCGTAGAGGGGAAATGGAGACTTGTTGCTATTCACATTGCTTTATAGTGCACAAAAATGCCGGTGGTCTCTGCCTTACACTCAGTGCTCATCCCTGAACTTCTTCCTCTGAAAAGAAAAGTTACCAATGTTCACTGGCCCAAGTTTTGCCTGCCCTGGATTCAGGAAATAGAATGCTGGTGTTGGATCTGCAGGACCCCTACGTCCATGTCCTGCAGTCCCCCAGACGCTACCTGTGATTTCTAGTAGTCCACTAGTACTTTCAGTTCTTGGTACTTCCTTTTGGCTTTACCAATGTATCTCTGTGTTCATGAAAGTGATAGTCTCTGCCCATCTGTGGAGGTTGAGGATACCATTTTTCCTGTTCCTCAATGACTGGCTGCAAAAGACTCGATCACCTCCTCCAGTTGTAAACCTCCTCCAGATGAAGGCCAACTTGTCGGCATCATTGGGTCTTTCTAGCATCATGACAAAGTTACACCTGATTCCTTAGCAGCAGCTCCCTTTCATTGGAGCCATTCTAGACACTTTGCTTTTCCGAGCTTTCCCTCTGCCTGAGCGGGGCACGGGCATTCGGGCTATGATCCCAAGGTTCTAACCTTTGACCTGGGTCTCAGTGAGAGCTGCTTTGAGGGATCTTGTCCTCTTGCATCCTGCTTGTGGACCATGCCAGGTGGCTAACGGTTGTGATTGATGCATTGCTACTGGGTTGGGGAGGGTGTCTAGGAGAGGTGGAGATGAGAAGACTGGTCTCTGTCGGAAGCCAACCTCTGCACTGCATCAACTTTTTGGAGCTATTGGTGATACGTCTGGCACAGTCCTAACAGACAATACTACCACCATGTGGTACTGCAATAAATGGGCAGAGTGGAGTTGTGGTCCCTGTTTCCGGAATATTTGTGCTTTTGGAAGTGGTTAAACCATCATGGCATTTCCCTGGCCGTCCAGCACCTGGCAGGATCCTTAAATGCAGGGTGGACAAACTCAGCCAATGTTGCCCAGCAGATCAAAAATGGTGGCTTCACTGAGAGGTGGCACAGGGCATCGTCCAGCAACGGGTATAACCATGGTTCAATCTTTTCACCACAGCATAGAGCATGCAGTGTCAAACCGTCTGTACATTCTAGTTCCCAAGGCAGCTCTAACTCTGAGAACCCTCTTGCTTAAGTTCTAAAGATGATCAGGAAACCCTTGTCATCCTAGTGGCTCTGGACTGAACGAGGAGAGTGTTGTTCCTGGATCTTATGGCCATATGTTCTCTGATCAGGCTGCCACATCGAGAGGACCTCTTGTTGCAGGGGAGGGAGTCCTACACCCGAGCCTACTCAACCTCCACGCGATGGAAATTGAACGGTGACAGTTGATGCAGTTTGATCTTCCTCCTGAAGTAATGAGTGTCATCTTGGCCGCCAGGCATCCCTCCACTAAAACAGTCCATGTAGGACACTTGGAAAAGTTTTGTGTCTGATATTCCACCTGAAAACCGGTATAGTTGCTAGTCCAGCAATGCCTTGCTGCGGCAACAGTTAAAGGTTATCTATCGCCCCCCTTTGGGCTTCCTACGTTTACCTGATGAATCATCTTTATTCAAATCACCTGTTGGGAATGTTTTTGAAAGGGCTAACTCGTATGTTCTCGCCAATGCCTTTTGTGGTGTCTCAGTGGTGCCTTAATTTGGTTCTCGCTTTCTTTGTGTGCGCACTGTTTGAACCAGTGCACAGCTGTTTTCTGCGCCTACTTGCGCAGATGACATTCCATATAGCAATCACATCAACTTATCATGTGAGTGAATTACAGGTACACTTTGTTCAGCAGCCACACACCACCTTCCAGGACAATTTACTTCTCAGGATGAAAGCAGCATTTCTCCCGAAGGCTTTTCACATTGGTCAGTTCATGACTCTGCCAGCTTTTTTCACCCGCCTCATCCCTCTAAAGTGGAAGAAAGATTCAATTGTCTTCACTCAAACTGAGCCCTAAGCTTTTATTTTGATCATACCAATTAGTATCTGGCGGCCGATCAGCTCTCTTTTTTGGGTTCTCTGGGGTGAGAAAGGGAAATGCTGTTCAGAAAGACCCATTTCCAGATGAATTGTTTCTTGGATCAGTATATGTTATAGAGTACCCAATAAACAGCCTTTAGAAGGCCCACATGCTCATTCTACAAGAGCAAAGGCTGCTAGCACTGCACTGGTAATTTGCCAGGCTGCTATGTGGGCTTCTCTCCACATGTCCACCAGCCACTGCTGCCTGGATAGCCGGGTCTGGTGAAAGGGGCATCTTGCTTTTTGTGTTCTACCCGATTTCCTGGTCTCAGCCATTCCACAGACCTACCACCTTGGGGGGAGAGGGTACTTCTCTAGTAACTATTCACTAGGTGAGGAATCTGTGGTTAGAAATAACCATTCAAAGAACAAGTAACTTACCTTTCGATAACTATCTTTCAGTGGATATTTTATCTAGCTGCAGATTCCTCATCGACCTACTTGCCTTTCTTTTCTGTGGAATGACATTTAGTCCATAGTAATAGTACTCCAGTCTAGAGATCGGCACACTGGCACAATCTGATCATTGAAGGTTCTGCGTCTGACCATGTGGACAGATATCATAAAGAAGCTGACATCTGCACACAGAAGTGGCGGCTATGTAAGGACCCAGACATCACATCCTGGTAGGACAGACCTGACACGGAATGGCACAAAGCCACCCACTGATATGCAAGCAAATTACTGAGAATATTTTCTGGAACTAGTCTGGTGCCTGTGGTTATTTACAAGGGGACAAATATGTGGTTAGATGGAGTATTTACAAGAAAGATCATTACAGAAGGTAAGTAACTTTTCCATGAATGGGCAAATAAACTTCCCTAAGGGTTAACTTCCTTCACAGCCTATACCACTCTCCTAGAAACACACATAGGTCCTGATGTGGAGTTTGGCAGACAAGTTCCTCCATCAAAATTGTGACCGATATCCACCTTACTACAACCTCCAAACGGTATAAAGCAGCTGTAATAAGGTGGACGGGAAAGTAACTGGTCTGCCAAAAATCTAAATAAACCCCCAAGTCTAAATTGTATGGTTTTCCTGAGGCAATATGAGGTTATTCAGTCTAACAGATTCAATTTTTGGGCATTCCAGAAGTTTACTTCAACTTGCTTAACAGGTGCTTTACTCTGTACTGCATTAATTGTCCAGGAATTTATCATCAATCCAGGTGCAGTAAGGGATATTCTTCTACCTGATTTACAATTGTTTCCACTGACTGATGTATATACTTCTATATTATCCATCAAAATGCAAACTAACTATCGCATGGAGCAACTCCCCATTAAATCACTGCCTAGAAGGGTAGGAAAGGTATAGGAAGGACTGAGTTAGATATAACATGATGGGTTAGGAGACCATGAATAAAAACAGGCTATGCAGAGGAGAGCATGAGGCCTAGGAATAATCTAATAAGCTTAATGTGTTTACTTAAACAGGCCAATAAACTAACAGTAAGTATATATAAAATGTATATCAATGTATAAACGGTAAAGTACTATACTAATTGTTGGCCAAAGAAGGGATTCAAAGGAGATAATAATCACGTTATCACATCAAAAAGACATTCTAAGATTAATGGAAGAAATGTAATGTATAGATGGGGTATAACTTATGAACCAATGGCTGTAGGCTGTCATAGCATCAGTCAGTGATTCAAGTAACAGCACAGCCGTATATGTCCTCTCAGGATTGGTGGTTGACGTCACATTGAACAGTTTACATATATAAGGGCTGCGTAAATAGAAAATAATGTCATTGGGCCATTCAGCTTACCAGAGGCTCCTCTGGTATTTAGTCCTTAATGAGCCTCAGGGTTAATCATATCCCAGTAATTTGTCAGTCTTTCAGAGAATGTTCTAATATGCAATCCTGGCTAATTCTATTAATCTTTCTCCCCCTGTAGATAGTTTTGGCTTTCACCACTGGTGCAGTATACTTATCTTGGTCGCTTCCAAGGATGAGTCAAGCCATCTGCAGCAATGCACGTTCAGCCCCTGGATATCTGTTTTATCGTGCAGTAGTGCAAAAGACAATGTGGGAGTAAATTGGGCTGGGGAGACCTTAGACTGTTCTTGTCATACGGTCGTCCAAGGATTGCGGAACTTAATTTTAACCTCAAAGAGGACTCTGTCTTATGTTTCTTACACGTCTGCCCATTCCAGCTCAGTGTATTTTTTCTGAAGTTGCTCTTGCCATTGAATCCTGGCGGAATGATCCGTAGGTTTGGAATAAAAGGCATCCACTAACTGTAAATCCCAGAGACCTGCCCTCTTAAGTGTCCAAAACATGTAAGTGGAATAAAATTAGGGGCTCCTGGGAGTTCTACAGGAGAGAGGCTTTGTCATTTACTCGTACAACTGTGCATCTGCTGGTAACGCCAAGCCGAGCTGATGTATTGAATTCCCTAAATAGATCCTGAAAACCTTTAAATGCCCCATTAAATAGTAGGTAATCTATATGTATTATACTTTTGCCTGCCCAGTCCTCATCCTAAAGAGGAGCGAATGCTTGTATATGTGTTAATTCAACAGTCTTATGGCATTGTGCCCAAGCCGTCAGCATGCAGTGTTTGATTTCATTAGTGGCCAATAGTAATCGTGCCATGACCATGAAAGTATGTTGGGTTCTGAAGTCAACCACCTAGGTAGGCTTGTGTGACTACTTGGGCAAAACGTAGGTCACAAGTGGTCTGCATAATAATTTCAAGCATAGCAGCCCCAAACCCCCTGAACTAGTATGTGAACAAAATATTCCTGGTTTAAGCCTGGGATTTGTTAGACCACATATGATACTTAGTGTCTCGCTTTATCAAAAATGGGAGCCCACCCCAACCCCCCAGGACAGATGTTCAGTAGTTGTGTCCCCATTGTGCTATCAGAAGAGGTTCGAGTTCTTAGGGGGTTTGAGTTGTCATTAATTATGTCTTTAATCCTCTGCTAAGCATGATCGGCACGTAGGTCACCCTGCTCTGTATCCGTTTCATTAGGTATCCATATAAGCATGCCCTGGTGTGGTCATAATAAGAGGGAGGCCTTCACAATTCCTCCAGTTGACCAGTAACCAGGAACTTCGAAAAGCTTTAAATAATGCATATATTCTACAGAGGCCTCGGGAACATGGGGGGTGAGGGAGGGAGGGAGGTAACGGGAACCACGGGGGGCACATGAGTTGAATAGACTTTAGAAAACGTTTCTCAAGATAGGCTTCGAAATGCAAGTAAGATAATTTCAAAACAGATTTGTAATGTAATCCTCTTGGCATAGAGGCAGTACTTCTGTGTCTGAAATATTGTACGATTGTAACTAATAATGGTTAATTTTCTGGTTTTGTGACACCAAGGTTCCTGTAAATGATACACTGTATACTGCAACTGACAAAGTTTAATAAGACTATTTAAAAACAAAAATGCATAATATCATGGGGATAAAGCTGCTGGAGTCTGCTAGTGTTAAGAGGATATCATCTGCAGAGAGGGAGGCCTTGATTGGGGCCCACCGCTGGAGCAGCTTGCAGTGCCGTTGATAGTGGTTCTAGTGCCAGTACAGAAAGCTGGGGCAGGAGTGGGCAACCTTGTCTAGTACCCAGACTAATCTGGATTGTAGGACACAAGTAGCCCTCCACTTTTCAGATGCTGACGGCTCACAGGATGTGCGACAAGTTACGCATGTGGTTCCTGAATATTCTACCAGGTCCAAAACCAACCTGACATTCATGAACCAGGGAAAGGGATACATTTACTGATCTGGTTTGTCCTCATGCAATTTCTGTCGAAGCCTTGATTCCTTTGTCCCCACTTCAGTGTGTAGGCGTCCTCCCTCCAGATATACTACCATTGTATGGGAAAACAATGTCAACCCCATCTTGTGCACAAGAAAAGGCATGGGATTTCCAAAATGGAACTCACAGGCCTCCATTACTTTGCTTCACTTATACGTACAATGCATTTACTGCACTGGCACAAACATGTGCACCATACACTTGGGAAGTAAGCAGGAGTACCTTTGTATCAACGGTTGTTCTCCTGTGACATAGAAACATCCTAGGATGGGATTAGGTGGCAAAACAACGTACAAATCTAACTGCATCTGGTGAGACGTTCTCATTTTACTTTAATTCAGAATTGAGAGGTAAGATCTTTAAATGAGACATTGTATCTTTTTCTGTGCCAGCTCCCCTTGTGCAGTGTACAGACTCTGTACCAAGGTTGGGATACTCCAAACTGTGGTTAAAAGGACTGTGTTGGGCTTGGCACACAGTAGGCTTGGGCAGTTAATATTTAAATTATGTGTACACTCAGAGTAGCATGCTGATCTTACTTCACCAGATGTGAAGCATTGTGTATAATGTTTTCTTTCTACAGCTTGAATCCAGAATTATTGTCATCATATAAGCCTTCTCCCAATACACTTAAAAAAACCCTGCATCAAAAATTGACCTTGACTTACTGCCGCTTGATTCCTCTTCTTTCAATTTTAGCAGTGACCCTCTTCTTACCTTCCATCCTCCTCATGCCTTCTATTTCTGAGTATAGCCTCCTCCCAGTCCCATGCCTGTCTGCCTTAATCTCTTTTATTGAAATGCTGCAAATGGCTGACATCTCAATTCATATAGATCACAACCTTTCCTCTTTAAAAGCCTTTCTCTGAAGATCAACATTATCTAATCTCTGCCAGCGTATCTATCTCACTGACCATTCACCTGAAACCACATAGCACTAATCAGCATACCTAACTGGTAGTAATATAATCTATCTGGAGTAAATGCATGCCATTTTATCATGATAGCGCATGATAAATTGCATTTACTACTAATAAAGTCTTGATTTAACAACTAAGCTTGGGTTCAGGAGAGCGTGCTACTCACTGTAAAGCACTTCAATGCTTCATCACCAAAAAGGAGGAGCTGCCCCATCGGCTGGACCCCCCACTTTTTACATTTATAATATCAAGCAGCACTCTGTAGACAACCAGCTGTTTGTGCAGATCTCTGGAGCAGAGAAACGGGAGGTTGTGCTCCAGAGGACACTATTGAGGTGGATAGTTCTCTGCATTAAGATATACTACGCAATTGCCAAGTAGCAGCCCCTGGAAAGTCAGAGTCTATACAAGTAAGGCAAAGGCTGGTGCCACTGTGTTGGCTTACTGGTTGCCTGCCCTTGACATCTGCCAAGCTGCGACGGGTATCAGGGCACACTTTCACAAAGCACTACTGCATTGCAGTCCTGTTTAGTGGGACGAACATGCTCTATCCTGCAAGACATTTTGTACTGAGTCCACTATGTAGACCCTCCACCTATGGATGTTCTGTTTTGGTATCCATTTTAAGATGAGTAATCTACGGTTAGAAGTATCCATCAGAAGAACAAGTTAATTACCTTTTGTAATGCTCTTTCTGGTGGTTTCTCTATCTAGCTGCTGTTTCTTCAATGTCCTCCCACCTTCTTGATCTGTGGAGTGGCGTATTTTTATCTTGTAAAGAGGCCTCAAGATAGGAGTCTGCACACTTGTACTCCAATTGATCACATTCCGTGTCAGAGGGCGTTGGAAAAGACAAGCAAAAAACTGTCAGCGATCAAGGGACATGCTTGTATGTAGTTCTGCTCAGCCACTACCGGAGCAGTGTGTTGTGCAGGTCTGGTGCATGGAGAGTATTCTAAGGCGAGAAATCTGTGGTTGGATAGAGTATCCACCAGAGCTAAGTAACTTATTCTACAGAGCTCAATTGGAGCAATTGTAAAACAGGTTGATCTGGAAGCAAAACCAGTAGATACCTTAAAATCTTAGGGGGCTTGTGTGTTGCTTCCTATTAGCAACACAAACCTTGCATTGGACACACTCTGGTACTAAATTAATAAACATCCATGCACCTAGTTAAGTATTGAGAGCTATGTAAAAGTATTCCCCTTTCATCATACAAAGTAACTTAAAAAATCTCTTTTGTCCTGAATGTAATGAGATCTCAAAATCCTAGAATATTATTTGATTTTGCATGACATTTGTGTGAAAGGGTTTGAAAAAATGCCCAGAAAGTGACTTGTTGCTTTTGAAACTATTAACACCACTTTATCACCTGCACTTATAAGCAGATTTTTAAAAAGGGCATGTCAGACTGATGTGTAATGGAGCCCAAGTTCGCTGGAGCACTACTGCAATTACTAAAGCAAATGCATACATGTTGATGCATAAACTCAACTCTAGCATTTGGCATTTCAAACTAGAGACATTCAAGTTGCTCCTGTTGCATCTCTAATTAAATGGTATTTTATTTTTGTGTACTTTTTTTTTTTTAAGGGTTATAGAATGTGTTTCTTTTATTGCAGTAATTGTTTCAGAAGCTAAAATAAAATATCGACCACCTGCGGAAAGCCATCAACATGGCTTCAGTCCAGTTGGCTTTAGGGACTTGCGGCTGCAGTGGATGAAAGTCAGAGCACTAATCTTGTTTAATCAACTAGCTTCCCTTGCATTTTTCTTTAACTTGTGTAATTTTGGTATCAATGGCATGTGTTTGTATCTCATCCATTACAGATCATTAAATGGCACTGTCCATTCCTTATCTAAGAAGAAGCGTCCCTTCACCTATGCTCTTTAATGAGTCTCTTTAGCACTATTCGTTGCTTCTCTGAAGATTAATTTGTATACATATTCTGCCTTTAAATAATAATTTTCCTAAGAAGTGGCAGAATTTAAGAGCAGCTCGTCTAGTTGCGATCGCTTCAGGTTAATGCGTTAGTAACCTGAAAGCACTATGTTCCCAAGACCAGTGCTTGGTCTACCACTGTAATTTTCTACCAAAAATACTCTGTCCATGTGAACGAACCTAGTTCGTAGCATCTTTGGCTGAAGATACACATGCTCTGCCTTCTCTTGCATTTAGTGTTGAATGTAGACTTTCAAAAGTTGTCTTCGTTGTTTTCGTGTCACAAGATCTGTTGTGACCCCCAAACCCCCAGCCCAAAATACACTAGGACAAAGATTCTACTTTAGCTTGTTTTCTTCTGCCATTGGGTTTGAAAATAAGAGTGCCAGCTTTGTAAATGTAGTGCATTTATATAGCGCTCCGCACACCCCCGAAAGGGTCTCTCAGGCGCTATGCACATACCGCTGTGGAACGCTTCCTGGCCTTTCCCTGTGAAGTGCCCACTCCTGGGCACCCCCAAGGTGAAGTCAGGCATCCTAGCGCTTTTGGGGCCGTTGTGGAGATTAAGCAAGCTATTGCCCAGAGTTGCAGAGTGGGACCCATGATTAGAATAGGCACCGAGGCGAGAATTATCGGGTCCGGGGAAATTGAGCCCAAGACCTGCCGAGGCGGGAATTGAACCCTGGTCCGGGCCAGACCTCTGCATCAGGGTCTGCCGCTCTAACCATTGAGCCACACTTCTCCACCTTTAAGACCGAATACATTTTTTTTACTAGGACCATTGGTGCCCTTGACGGCAATGACAAGAAACTTGTAGCGACTTTCTTCGGTGCCTACTTTCAACAACCCCATTCCAGCAACTGCCCACCTTTTGGCACATGGTGGCTACTGTACCCCCAACTACTTGCCAGACCGCAGGCCCTTTTGACACTTCGTGGCTATCTCCAACAATTCACTGGACTGAGGACCCTCTGCAACGATTGAATATGCTCTCAAGGATTCAGTTCGTATTTGGAGAATGACTAACATGGGGTGTTCTTAAGTGTTCTTGTTCTGACCTAGTTGCAATATAACATTTCCCTGGTCAGATCAACACTGTCTTCAGTCTGTACTTGTCCTTCGAGCGCAAAGAGGCTATGTGGTGCACTGGCAGCAAGGCCTTTCAGTGCAACGAGGCTCTTTGATAGCAAAGTGCACCATAAAATGCAGTGCCAGGAGTCACCTGAGACCACAGACATCTTTGGCGAGGGGTGCAATGAAGCAGGCCCGCTAAGTCTTCTGCCAGTGCAAGGACAACAAGAGCCCAGAAGTGCTGTCCTCAGAGCAATTGAGTCTGAGCATGAAGAAGAGCTCTGTGCAAACAGCCTATGAGCAAGACCACACCCGGGGCCTTAATCCGCAGTCAAAACTCGTGTGAAGCATTTACAGGTTTGGTTTGCCGTCAAAAGCATCCAGTTGCCGAGACAGAGCACTGCTTCTGAGCTATTGCTTCTGGTGTTGAGCCCTGAGTTAAGCCTCAAAGAGGCACTGCCCATGAGGTATGGCTTCGACAGCTGAAACCGTTTAACCCCAAGAGCCCCCCTCGACTCCGAGCAAGCCCTCGACAAAGGGTGGTAGAGCGTGCAAACTGTCCCTGACACCTCAGTCCCAAGGTACTGACAAATCTACCTTGGATCCAAGCTTAACACCGACCTGACCAGATCTCATGGATTCTTGACTCAGGAGGTTGGACCGGTCTATGGGGAAAGAGTCTCATCAAACTCCCTTCACAGAAGCACCCTCGTACACCATTCCAAATCCCCAAAAGATGAGCCTTACTTTTGAAGAGCAGCTCCAGTTTGAGCCAGTCACTGCCCCTCTATTCAAAGACAGTTAAAGACAGGACAACAGCCCTCCACGGTCCCCATGCCCTTAGGGTTTCTATACCGCCACCACAACCCCCAAAGCCTTTGCACACCCCCGTCTCCCCAGTCTCCAAAGAGCTCTGCACATTAATTTCACAAAGATTCCGACCAGAACAGATCATACCACCCTAGAGACCACTGTTAGAAACCCATTGTGCCTGGGCGGGATGGGGATCCCTGTGAAGGCTACCACATGGACCCTTAAAGAATCCAGACTTGGATCCGTACCAGGCTTAGGGTGTTTCCTTATTTCAAATATACACAGGAACCTTTTTTGTTCAAAAGGGGATGGAACAGGAGGCTACGGGGCAGACAGGGAACGCTGGCCTCCAACCAATATATGTAACACGACAAGAAGCTACCCTGACTCAGTGTCTGATTGCAGGGGCCACATGGCCGGTACTAGCCAGATATACGCCTCATCCCCGCTATCTACAGGTGACGGTGGCTGAGCTGCGTGTACTTCACACTGCCCTTATTACAGTACATAGGGCTTTAGTGCAGTACGTGTCACGCAACGTGCAGGTGGGGGCAACTGCTGTTGCGGGACAACCGACGGACCACCACGCGGTGGTTATTAGTCCTGTTATGGTTAATTCGGTTGTAGGCAAGCGCCCCCAGAATAGGGATGATTTCCCTTATTGGCTTGCTGAGAAATTTGACCAAATGGAAGCGGTTTATCCGCATACGACTCCTGTGGAGAAACACAGGATCCTTACCATTACTTTACCGAAAGACTTAGTCCCAGATATGGCCGATTGTGAGAACTGGGGTAAGGTCTTTGCAGCAACATACTCTAAGTGCTTTGGCACTCCGTCTCTGTTGGTACTGCCCTCCGTTATTAAGCGGGTTAAGGAGAATCACGGTGCGGAGGCTGCCGTAGAATTGGGAATGCGGCTTGTCGGAGTGTTCGATGTGGTTGCTACCATGATACTGGGCAACCTCAAAGGAGATGCTATGCAGTTCCAAGGGCTTAATAAATTAGACGCAGTGAACGAAGATGACAAGCAGAGGGAATTCGCAAAAATTATCGCGAACGCCTATAAACAAGTTGGTCGTAGCGCTTTAGGTGTTAAACCAACTGTGAAGAATCCTGATTTAATACAGCAGACGAAGGCAAACTCGTCTGGTAAGAACAAACACCCTAATTTTCCAACACAAAGTTGGCGGGCGAAAAAACAGGAGAAGCAGCAACAGAAACAGGGGTCTCGTCCTGCCTCTCCAGTACAGTCAGGTAGTGAACGCACTTATGGTCTGCATTTTAACACTTATGTCACTGCGCCGTTCACTTTTTCACTTCACTATCAGTGCACATATGATTGTTATGGTTACTGTAAATTGGACATACCTACTGTGCCTCTAATTACAAATAACCATTTTCATTATCCTTTGGTCTCCCTTGTTTCCCTTTTTTGGTCGTTTTGATTAGTTCCTATGTTTAATGGTCCCCTTACATAATGTTCTAGTTGAGACATCAGAACCTGACATGGGCGCTAACGCTGCTAGACAGCGCGGCGGAAGTTACAGTAGTGCGACAAGCACTGCGTCCATATCTGGTGGCGACAGCAACTGATATATTTGTGAATATTGAAACTGCTGACACTCGGGTGTCTCCCCCTGATAGACTGTATAACATAGTCCTTCAAATTGAAGGTGACATACAACGTACAATTCAAGGTTTTTTTGGGGATAATCTGACCACTACCTATGATATTCTGTTGGTGGAGGCAGATTGGCCCCCGGCTTTCGTTTTAGATGCTCCTAGAGGGGAGGAGGTAATCCTCCCGTCCTTTGCGCACACTGTGCCTAAGGTCCTAGCTAAAAAGTACGCCGGGGAATGGGCTCCGGTGCAAGCGCCTGCGTTATATCGAAATCAGGTTGGCTGGGATAAAATGTCTCCCGGTCATGAGATTCCGTTGCGGACTACGCCCAAACCTCAACCCCACTACCCCATGCGTCGCGAAGCTAGACCTCACGTCTCGTCGATCCATGAACAATTGGAATATCAAGGAGTTATCGAAACATGTGTCACCTATGAATAATCCCTTGTTCACTGTGACGAAGCCTGACGGGTCGTACTGCCTAGTTTTGGATTACTGGCACCAAAACTCTCATTGCCGGACCTGTACAGTACAGAACACCCACAGTTCGGCTCTCGTCGATAGTCTCGTGAGAAAAAGGTTTAAAACCACACTTGATATTTCCAATGGCTTTTACAGCCATAACCTGTCCTCTCTTAGTAGTGAGTGGACGGCATTCACCTCTGGTGGCAAACAAAAACAATTCAAAAGATTACCAATGGGCTATAAGAACAGCCCGGGAGTCTTTGCCGCTCGGGTGGTCTCCCTCTTAGAGGGTATAGACCCGGATGCGTACTCGTATGTGGATGACATTTATCTCACAGATGACGAGTTGGACCCGCATCTCCGTCGCGTTGATCGCATTATTGTTTTGTTTGCAGACTTCGGTTACAAATTCAACTTTGCGAAGTCACACATTGCGGAATATAAAGTGTTGTTCTTGGGGTACGAACTCAACAGTGAAGGTCGAGGTTTGGCTCCGCACTTTCTAGAGAAGTGCGCATGCCTCCGTGCTCCTACTTCACTGAAGAAATTACAATCCCAGCTGGGTTTTCTGAATTTCGGTCGGACTTGCATCCCGGATTATGCCCAGCGTATCAAGCCGCTTTATGCCTTGGTACAACCTACTTTTTCCAAATCTTGTTGGCTGCCAGAGCATTCAGCTATATTGCAGTTATTGCAAGCTGATCTTCTTGCTTCTAAATACTTACTGACGCGTGATAACCACACTAACCTGGTCATAAGAATAGTGCCCGGCGCAGTTGGTTTCACATACTTAGCGTTCAATGAGGGCGACACAGTCCCCATTGCTTACAAATCTCACTTGTACACTTCAGCTGAACTGCGCTTTTCCGCTGTCGAGAAAGTTCTGACAGCAGTGCAGATGGCGATTCTGAAAGAACGAGCGCTGTCGCAAGGAAAGCGCATGTTGGTGGTAACACCCTATCCTGCCCTTGAGGCGGTGACAAAAGCAAGTGTACCGAATTCTAAAGCTTTGCATCCTAGGTGGATACAATGGGCCACTTCCTTGACCTCGCCGGACGTCACTTTTATCTTTGACGCGGCACTTCAGACTCAGGAGTTTTTGCAGTATGAATTTGTTCATCCGGCTCCTCTGTCCTTGCGCCCGCTCGAGGATTACCATTGTGTCATATACACTGACGGTTCTGCGCAACCCGCAACTGGATCAAAGCACGCCTATACAGCGGCTTGCGCAATTGTGGTCGGTACTTTCGTAAATGGTGAATTCCAGTCCGATGTCGTGCATACGCAGTCATTGGGTGATTGTACCGCTCAGTTGGCGGAGCTTCATGCTCTAGTGCTTGCACTGGAGTTTGCTGATCCCCGAGTCACTACACTTATAATGAGTGACTCCTTTTATTGTGTTCAATCTTACAACGACAATCTACATTTTTGGTCTCAGAATGACTACCATGATTCCAAAGGTAGCACTATTAAGCATAAACTGCTTTGGGTTCGAGTGGCAGGTCTTAAAGAACGTCTGCCTCTCGTGAATGTAATTCACACTCTTGGTCACCAACGAGTTGGTGTCCATGCTGTCGGCAACAGCCTAGCTGACAAGGCAGCAAAAACAGCAGTGGCGACATATTTAGTAGCAGCAGTTACAAGATCCAAAAGTAAGATCGATGATGACATCTTGGCAGCTATTGCTGCTACAGAGCAGGGAACGAAGCCACCGAGAGGTTTCCCTGCTCGTTACCATTATCGCTTAAGTCCTGATAAAGTCCCATTAGTGAGGATTAATAACGTTGGTGACACATTGATTCCCAACGTGGACTGCAGACCTTCTTTGATATTAGCGGCTCACGAGGGCATGGCGTTAGCGCATGCTGGCGTTGCAGCTACTGTATCTCTGCTACAACAACGTTACTGTTGGTGCGGTTTGTATAAACAAGCCAGAGCTTATGTTCTTAATTGTGACATTTGCCAGCAGATTAAACCTTCAACTGCGGCGCGCCCACCACAAACTCAGTTGTACATATCTAATAAACCGATGGGTTGTGTTTATTTAGATCATTGCGGTCCTTTTACCTCTGATACTGCGTACAAATACATCTTGGTTGCAGTTGATTCATGCACACGTTTTCTGTGGGTGTGGCCACAAAGGAGTGCTGATTCTCGCACTGTCATAAAAGATTTGCGTGTCTTTGCTGGGAGTTTTGCATGTGGTACCTTTCATTCTGATCAGGGCCCGGCGTTCGCCTCTAAGGCGTACAAAGAGGCCATGAGAAATTTGGGGGTCCAAGTCAAATTTTCGTCTCCATACCGGCCTGAGGGTAATAGTGTAGTGGAGCGAATGAACCGTGACTTAAAGCAATCTTTGACAGCCAGGGTTTTGGGTACTGGCCGGAACTGGCTAGCCCACTTTTATGACGTGCAACGTGCACTTAATAATCTCCCTAGAAGGTCTCTGGGTGGGCGGACCCCATACATGATGCTCTTTGGTGTTCGAATGTTTGTTCCAGACCTTGATGGTCTAGACATGGCGGCGTCAGCCGCACCCTTTGACGTAGATGAACACTGTGCTGTATTGCAGAATCTTCAAGAAGCCAGAAACAGTCTAGCGAAGGAACTTGTACCCTCCTCATCTGAAGCTGAACCTCAGATTCCGGTTGTCGGCTGGCTACCTCGAGTTGGTGATCTGGTCCGTGAGAAGGTGGAGAACAAGAAGGAGTTCGGCCCCTCTTATCGTGCACCGGTTCCAGTGCTTGGAGTGCAGGGTACTAGACCAGTCATTTTACCTCCACTTCCTGGTCGAAAGGATAACAGGTACATTTCGATTGACAATGTCAAACTACAGCGAGTGGCCGATTCTTCTTAGTATGACTCCGGCGGTTTCCTGCCCTTCGATGCTGAGAAATTCTGTTGTGGCCCGAGCTTCTGACACAGTGCCTGATGTTGCCATCGAGATGCATGCCGTTACTGGTCCCTTGTTGCCACAAATGCCTTGTGGTGTGCTTGAAGAAGTTGAGTATGCTTATCCTGCGGATGTTACCTTGCCTGTTTTACAATCCACCACAGTTGCCCTCTCACAAGACTCTTCAATGACTTCCATTGCCCCGTCCAAGGTTTCAATTTTTGTGGCTTGGTTCAAAAGACATTTTTTAATACCCTCTTGGACTTACATTTGGCTGGTGCTCATATGTGTTTTTTTGTTTGTCCATCGGCTTTGTGGTAGTGTTTTTTAGACTTATCAATGGACACTACCTGAATGAAAGGTCTACGATTCGACTAATTAATGGAACTTTGGCCCCCCACTCCTCATCACACATTATGAAGAGGGACCAGACTTTTGTGAACATTACTGCCTGGCCTGTACATGATGGGATCGCTTGGGATGCCGTTAAATTTCAAATTCATGGCCCCACTGAAGTAATTAATGTGCCAAATGTATTTCGTGTTTCTATGGGTGATGTCATTAAGCAGAACATTCATTCAGATGACTGGGATGTTCAGGCCATAGAAGCACTCTTTTCTGATTTGAAATAGTTCGAGGCATGTGGGCTGCTGAATTCATATCTGTGCATAGATCGCCGCCTAGTGTTGGGTCCGGATGTTTGCACGTTGTTGTCCTGGAAGAGTCTTCGAGGTATCCTGGGATAGGTGACTCCTCCCCTGGACTACAGTGCGCATGGGCATCCTCTCCATCCTCAGATTGTTTTTCTCCGCCATTGGGTTCGTCTATCTCAAGTTAGGAAAAACTTTATCGAGGCCAAAAGGCCTTTAGTTCGCGTCGGTACTGTTTTCGATACTCCTTTGTTAGTTTAACAACTTTCAGCACCGACTTTTCGCTTCTTACCTGCCCATCGACGATGGAATCGAGGACACCGTTCAAGAGATGTCCGGTATGCAATGCGAAATATCCCCACATCGACGTCCATCCGGTGTGCAACAAATGCCTTTCGCCGGATCACGACGAATCGACATGCATGGCCTGTGCCCGGTTCCGTTCCAAGAAGACTCTACGGAATCGACGAGCAGCAAGACTCGAAGCGCAGCACGCGGCACCGGCCCCGGCAGACATCTTCAACGCCGAGACCGAAGAATCGGAGATCCTACCCTCCAGTCCCGTTTCCGAACATGACTCCGGATCGAACGACGTCGACGAATCACTCTTTCGCAGAGATGAAGACGACACCGAGGTAGAAGACTACGATGAGGCCTTAGGGGCCGAAGAGAGTAGCTCCAATGACGAGCAAGGCCTACCCGTTCAGACTGAAGAGAGCCCAGTGCCACAGTCTATGGCTCCGGTCGAGGGATCGCCTTCGGGCCTTACCCGAGACCTATCCCGCAGTTCTTCGGCCCCGCCCTCGGGCCCGGCCTCGGACGTTCAGCGGCAGCCATTATTACCTAAACCGGCTGGTTTCCCTTCTTCGAAACCGAAAGCTGCACTGGTTCAACCGAAACCAAAAGTGGCGCTGGTCGGATCGAGGCCTTCCACACCTTCGACGCCAGCGAAGCGCGTCGGCACCGAGCGCACCAAGCCAGACTTCGGTGCCTAACTTGAAGCGGCCGACATCGGAGTCGGCATACGGAAAAAGGCCTTCGGTGCCAACAGACCTGATCGGCTCCCGACGTCGACGCCATCGACTCCGACACCAAAGGTCACACTGCCGGCTGCGTCTCACATCGCTTCCACGGCAACACCAAAGCCTCATGCATCGAAGACGTCGACGGCCATTCCCGCCCCTCGACTCGATGACCCGCCGGCGCCGAAAAAGTCGACGACCGCCTCTACAGACCTGGTCGGCGCGAAAGCCTCAAAGGCGCTCCAAGTGCGACCTGTTGCAGCACAAAGCAGCAAAACCAAAACGGTCCTCCAGGACATGTCGGGCTCCGGGCCAATAAAAGCTCCAGCAGCCTCTTCGGCGCCAGCCAACATTACTTTTGGCCTGCCTCCGTCCACGATCCCAAAAATATTCCAACTCAGGACACGGGCCACCCACACCACAACTACACCTGCTGAGGCGCCTCCGTCACATGTCATCTACGCCAACACCGGCAGGATGGTTATCCACGAACGGAGGATAACTTCGGAGCCACCTTTGGACCCTTTCCGGATCCCTCTAAAAAGGAAGCTGCCTGTGGACTCAGAACCTCTCCTAAGCGAATCTTACCACTCGCCCTACCAGGATCCACAATCATTCTCTCCCACACACTCCGACACGGACATGTTGGAGGACTACATGGGTGACCAAGTCCCCTACCACGGAGACATAGACCCTGATTACCAACAGGACCCTGATCAAACTTGGGGCGACCCTGTAGATCCAGGTGCACCTCTAGATGCACAGGACCCACAACTCTATGGGGCGAAAACATCTCCCACAGAGGACACTGCAGCGTTCAACGCTCTTATCGAACGTGCCGCAAATAATCATGGAGTGCAGCTTCACTCTGACACCATCGAGGACGACTTTCTTATGGACGCCTTCGCATCCTCAGAAAGACATGTAAAAACTCTGCCCATGTTGAAAGGGGTCCTCAAACCAGCCAAGGACATCTTCAAAGAACCCACCAGGGCACGAGTGATAAACCCCAGGATCGATAAGAAATACAGATCGGCGCCTGGGGACCCTACTTACATCAGAGGCCAATTACCACTAGACTCCATTGTCGTAGCGAATGCTCGCAAGAGGGCACACTCGCATACGACAGGTGACGCTCCTCCCCCGGACAAAGAGTCCAAGGTGTTAGAGACCTCCGGCAAGCGAGTTGCCGCCCAGGCTGCCAACATATGGCGCATAGCCAACACACAAGCGCTCCTCGCTCGCTACGATAGAGCGCACTATGACACATTGGAGCAACTACTCCAACATCTCCCTGACCAGTACAAAGAAGGTGCAGAAATTCTTATCAGAGAGGGACAGCTACTCACAAATGCTTCCATCAAGTGTGCACTAGATGCCGCAGACACTGCTGCCAGGGCCATTAACACAAGCGTCATGCTGCGACGACATGCCTGGTTGCGAATCTCCGGATTCAAACCTGAGGTGCAAAATAATATACTCAACCAGCCTGTCAACCCCGACTATTTATTCGGACCGGAGGTTGACACCACCCTTGAGAAAATAAAAAAGGACACGGACACCGCAAAGTCCATGGGGGCTCTCCAGACTCGGTCCTTTCGGAGCAGCTCCTTTCGTCGCCCCGGAAATAGAGGAGCAGGTAGAGGACAGGGGTCACAGCAGACATACAACAAGGGCAATACACAAACCACCTACGATAAAAACACCCGGGGTGGATATCGTGGCTCCAGTACAAAGGGAAGAGGACGCGGCTACGGCAACACCAGGTCCTCCCCCAAGAACAAGCAGTGACGCCCTCTCCCTTCCTCCCGACCACATAACACCTGTCGGGGGAAGGCTACAAAGGTTCCTGTCCACGTGGAACTCCATCACCACGGACAGGTGGGTCAAAGATATTGTCAAATACGGTTACTGTCTAGAGCTAACCTCCACTCAACCCACAATTCCTCCAAGAAACCGTCCTATGTCCTCAGAGCACTTAACGCTCTTACAGCAGGAGGTGCAAAGCATGCTTCTAAAAGGCGCAATAGAGGTCGTACCCGTCCACGAGCAAGGTACAGGGGTGTACTCCCTGTACTTTTTAATACCGAAGAAGGACGGGTCACTCAGACCTATATTAGACCTGAGACCCCTAAACAGATACATTCTTTCCGAGCATTTTCACATGCTCACTCTCCAGCAAGTCCTCCCGCTGCTCAAGCAGGGAGACTTTCTAGCCACACTGGACCTCAAGGATGCGTATTTCCACATACCCATTCACCCATCACACAAAAAATACCTCAGGTTCACTGTTCAAGGACAGCACTACCAATTCAGAGTCCTTCCCTTCGGCGTGACAACGGCACCAAGGGTGTTTACAAAGTGCCTAGCTACTGTGGCGGCACATCTACGGAGGCAGCACATACACGTCTACCCTTACCTGGACGACTGGCTCGTTCAAGCGAAGTCAGCCCAGCAATGTGCCAGCCACATGTCCCGCACCATTCACCTCCTTCACAGTCTGGGGTTCTCACTAAATTACCCAAAATCCCATCTCCAGCCCGCACACGTACAACAGTACCTAGGTGCGACTATAGACACTCTGGCGGCCACAGCTCAGCCAAATTTAGTGAGGATCCACAGCATGCAAATGCTGATCTCCAGGTTCAAACCCCAACACTCACTTCCAGCACGAGTGTTCATGCAGTTGATAGGCATGATGGCCTCCTGCAATTTCATAGTCCCACACGCGAGATTACATATGCGCCCGCTTCAGGAGTGCTTAGCACGTCAGTGGAATCAGGCTCAAGGACAGTTGAAAGACCTAGTGTTGGTGAGCGGTCGGGCATACAACTCTCTGCATTGGTGGAATCCTCAAAACCTTTGCAAGGGCCGACCGTTCCAAGAGCCTGTTCCACAAATAGTACTGACAGCGGACGCGTCTCTCCAAGGATGGGGAGCTCATGTACTCCACTACACAGTGCAGGGACTATGGACGACACAACAGAAAAAGATGCACATCAACCTTCTGGAACTGATGGCAATCTTCCTGGCCATGAAGGCATTCAAAGTACATCTATGCAACAAAGTCGTGTTGATCCGGACGGACAACATGACTGCCATGTACTACATACAGAAGCAGGGAGGAACACACTCTCCACAGTTGTCTCATCTGGCTCAGAGCATGTGGAAGTGGGCCATTCAGAGGAACATGTTCCTCATGGCAGAGCACCTCCCGGGCAAGGACAACCAGATGGCGGATCTGCTCAGCAGACACAGCCACCAGATGCACGAGTGGGAGTTACTCCCATCAGTACTCCAACCGTACTTCCAGCAGTGGGGTCATCCAGAGATAGACCTCTTCGCCACAAGCGAAAACGCAAAATGCCAAAGCTTTGCCGCCAGGTTCCCACATCCACAGTCGCAGGGCAATGCGATATGGATGAACTGGTCCGGCAGATTTGCGTACGCTTTTCCCCCAGCGTCGTTGATACCGCTGGTGGCTCGCAAACTCAGACAACACTCCCTGACACTCGTCCTAGTTGCTCCTACGTGGGCACGCCAGCCATGGTACACCACCTTCCTCGAACTTTCCGTGGTGCCGCATCAAAGGCTGCGGATCAAACCCGCGCATTTAACGCAGAACCATGGAGAGATTCAGCACCCAGATCCGCAACAGCTGAACCTGGCAATCTGGCTCCTGAAGTCCTAGAGTTTGGCTACCTCAACCTGCCACCTGACTGTATGGACATCATCAAGGAGGCCAGGAGACCCACTACGAGAGCTTGCTATGCAGCCGAATGGAAAAGGTTCGTCATTTATTGCAGTAATAATGACATTAACCCGCTGGACGCATCCATCCAAAACATCATTTGTTACCTCTTACACCTATACCGATGCAATCTGGCGTACACCTCTATACGTGTCCATTTGACCGCAATATCAGCCTATCTGCAAACCAGGCAGCACCTCTCACTATTCAGAGTGCCTGCCATCAAAGCATTCTTGGAAGGCCTCAAACGAGTCATTCCACCAAGCCACCCACCGGCTCCAATGTGGAACCTCAACCTGGTCCTCACACGCCTGATGGGTCCACCCTTTGAACCTCTCCACTCATGCGAGATTCAATTCCTCACCTGGAAAGTAGCTTTCCTGGTAGCAATCACTTCTTTAAGAAGGGTTAGTGAACTCCAGGCACTAACAGTTCAAGAGCCATTTATACAGGTTCAAGCCAACAGGGTCGTACTACGTACCAACCCCAAATTCATGCCCAAGGTAATCTCGCAGTTCCACATGAATCAAACTATTGAACTGCCCGTTTTCTTCCAAAACCCACAAACTGTCGCGGAACGAGCACTCCATACACTAGACGTAAGGAGGGCCCTCATGTACTACATCGACAGGACTAAACCCTTTAGGAAGACAAAACAACTGTTCGTTGCCTTTGCCCCACACCACAAGGGTAACGCCATCTCCAAAGCAGGAATAGCCAGATGGATAGTTAAGTGTATTCAAATTTGTTATCAAAAGGCAAAACGCACATTAACTACTCCCCCACGAGCCCACTCAACACGTAAGTTAGGGGCCTCCATGGCTTTTCTAGGAAATATTCCCCTGCATGATATATGTAGAGCAGCCACCTGGTCCACCACACACACATTTACCAAACACTATTGTGTAGATGTGCAATCAAAACAGCAGGCAGCTGTAGGACAGGCTGTTCTCAAAACCCTTTTTCAGACCGCTGCAGCTGGCACTGGTAGCCGCCGCTAATAGAGGGCACTGCTATACATTCTATGCACAGATATGAATTCAGCAGCCCACATGCCTCGAACTGAATATGCTACTTACCAGTATGCATCTGTTCTTGGCATGTAGGGCTGCTGACATTCATATCGCCCTCCCTCCTCCCCGGCGCCTGTAGCAGCTGCAGCTCTCAGAATTACTGTAAGCATGGTCATCACTTTTCTGTATCTACTCCATCACTGCCACAATGGCGAAAAACAATCTGAGGATGGAGAGGATGCCCATGCGCACTGTAGTCCAGGGGAGGAGTCACCTATCCCAGGATACCTCGAAGACTCTTCCAGGACAACAACGTGCAAACATCCGGACCCAACACTAGGCGGCGATCTATGCACAGATATGAATGTCAGCAGCCCTACATGCCAAGAACAGATGCATACTGGTAAGTAGCATATTCATTATGCTGCATTTGATGCTGAGGATTTGTATTTAGATGCTGCTAATTATGATGAACAATTTTGTTATCAACATTATGGGACGCATTTCCTCCACAAAGCAAATAAGTTTAGACATTTTTTACATTTTAGGCAGTGGGACCACTGCCCCGCCCCTAGGATGGGCAGCTCCGCCACGTTAGTGGACAAGTACACATATTTTTCTGACTTTAGTGTGTCCAATCCGGCCTCCTTTTATTTTAAAGTTGCGCCTGAGTCTGCTTCTAAAGTTAGACTGACACACACCAAATTGTTGTATTCAAAGTCCTTTATGGACAAGTTGGCAATTGGCGGGTATGATCTGTGGAAAGCTACAGTCTATCTTAAATCGGTTTGGGGCTCCAAACGATGGCAAGTACAGGGAACAGAAGCTTTGCGTTGTGCCTGTCTTATCCCGAATCACATGTTATTTTTAAATTCATCCATTTTTCAGACAACCTGTTTTGGATTGGCTACTTCTAAAAAATGTAATTCTCCGTCCGTTCCGGGTCTGGGTGCTTATCCCAATTGGGGTAATCATACGGATCTATCACTTGCTGTGTTGCAGACACAGGTTTCCAACACGTCCTTCAATATTTCTGAATTGAATCCGGAAGGGTGGTTGGTGTGGCAAACGAGTTCAGACTCCTGTCAACATCGGTTTCTGGATCTCAAGCACGGGTATACACAGGTTCGTGTAGACCCCCGTTTTGAATCTTCTCACACTGTAATTACCTACTCAGTAGGGAAGTTCTGCCAGTCTTGGGTGCAACATTCCACTTTAGCGTCTGTTAAACTTCATTTAGCACGATTAAATGACAAAATAGATTTGAATGATTTTGTTAAGGGTCCTACTGTTGGCAGGCCCAAACGATGGGTGTATGCTGTTTATAACGAAGTTTGGAAGTTATCACAAGTTGAGGCTGCGTCCAGATTACGTGCTATTGATCAAGCCAATATGGAAAAAGTGTTGGCTGTAATAGATAATAGTATTAACACCCTCTCTTCTAGAATTTACACCTTAGATAATATTGTATCGTCTGTGGTAGACATTGTGCAGAATGATTTGTCTTTATTGTATCATGGTCAAAATCAGTTGCGCTCCATTATGCAGTTTGCATGGACGTTGCAAACTTTAAAGGCAGGGAAGGTCCCTTGGGATTACATGAATACTTCATCTTTGTTCCTCCCTTTTAATTTAACTGCAAAACAGCAGTTCATGTCCATGAAAGATGCTACACATTGAAAAGTTAGAACCTTTGCCTTTCTCTGTTGCTGAATTGAATTCTGCTGTGTGGCTTGTACATGGGTTGATCACGTTACCGTTTCCCCTGTTTAAGTTTAGTTTGTGCATGAAACATTATGCTCTAGGCAGATATGAACAATTAGGTACTGCCTTCCTGCATGAAGTTTAGTCACTCCCCTTCACATACAGATGTGTGAGGGACGGCAAGGAGGTTTACTTGAAAGGTGAAGAGTGCACTTCCACCCCGGATCATTCTGTTGTGTGTAGGCACATTCAATTGCATGGTGCATGTAATGTGCAGGCCCCTAATTTAGCTTGCGTCCTGAAAGGGATTCCTGTGCCAGTTATTACTCCATCTTTTACGCTGCTTGCTAACGGTAGTTATTTGCTGTTAAATAATTAAGCTTGCTGTGGGATGTTAGTGGGAATTCCCTACATAGTGTCTGTATCACAGAGAGTAGTTTGCTGTAATAACGTCCTGTTCCCACCCCCGCATGGCCGGCTCGATGTATCCATCTGGCCTTCCATTCCAACCTTGAAAGCAGAGTTCAACAAGATGAGCAGAATAAGTGCTCTATTGTCTCAAAAAGAAGTCGCGTTGACTTCATCCCGGGAAACGTTTGTCCTTCACCTAGCAAACACCCGCACTGAGGTGCAAGCGCTTTTGAATACTGATCTCCCACTTCATTTTGGGACCCTGATTCAGACTATCTTTAATGCTGCGTCCACAAGTGGCATAGCTCATTTTTTTAAATTGTGGGCTCCGGCCTCGTGACCTCTTTTCAAACTATTTTTGGTGTGATCCCGGCCTTTTTTCATTCTATTTTTTCCAGCCTCTTCGGAGGTCTCCCTTTACTTCTCGCCCTCATAGCTGGAATACTTTTGTTGATCTGCGCACTACGCTATGGATGCACAACTTGCGTCTCACGACAGCAGGTCCCGGCTGGTACATCTTCGCGACCGGATGCTTGAGTACTATGGCACTTTACCACTGGCGACGTTCAGCATAGCCTATGGATTGTCCTTCCGGTTTCCATACTTTACTTGTGTACAGCCCGTCTTTCATTGCCTAGATTGTCCATTCCAATAGGCTCTGGATTTGTGTCTGTCAAACTCTGCGTCTCCGGCCCCGGATTTTGATCGGCTAATGAGCCCCTTAGTGGCTCATGAGTTAGACTGTTCGGGAGTTGCGATTATGGCCTGTGGTGCAGCACATGGAGTCCTTGGGAATTGGGACATTAGAGAGAAGTTAATCTTGAAGAGCACACCAGTTGTCCTCATCTGGTGCTGGAGGCTCCGGTGGTTGAGGAGCATGTATGTTCCTTCCCCGTCCTGAACTGGATGGCAGATAATTTTGCGGAACGTTCCAATGATTTCCTCTTGGAAGCTGTTGCAACTTATTGTGCCTATACATTGATGGATTGACTTTTGTACTTTCATTTCGTCATACGTCCTTCAATGATATTTTTTTATCCCCTACATGGTTTTACTCCGTTTTAATATTTTTCTTTGTTTTTTCTTCGAACTTTTTCACTTCCCTTATATGGACTTATGGTTCATGCCCTTGGTTCCGTTCTATCAAACTTGAACTCTGCGTTCTTGCAAGTGCTCCCCTACTGGTTAGTGGTCCGATCAAGGGGGGGTGTAGTGAAGATCGTTATCTACATATGTACAATGCTAAGTTAGCATAACCGCGTTAGATGTTAGAAAGCCATCTTGCCGCTTTTGCTGCCTTTGCACACGACACTGTAATCACATGTTATTAAATTGAGAAATGCTTACGCGACTTTGCTTCACATGAGAACTGTCTGTTGTTAACATCCCAAAAAGTGAGCAGCGACCTTGGTCTGTAAACAGTGTAAAAGAAACAGTCTGGGTCGCTAGACGGTGCATGTTGTTGAGTTCAGGTTGATCGGCCCACTAGTTTAGCCATAACACGCACGCAGCTGCAAATACCTGAAAGTCGGGTGCTTTTAATATTGCAGTGTTACATGTTTTCATTACATTCAGAAGAAGAGCTTTCCCAGGAGCAGAGCCTAGCTGATCCTGTGATGTGATCGCCCAGAGCTGATCTTTATGGTATGGGGTTCCCCATTCAAGCCTAGAGACCTTCTACTAGTCTAATAATAATACTATTAGTTTGCTAGCGAAAGGAAGGTGGCTTAGATCCACTGTCATTTTAGTATGATCACTCCTTTCATTTTCTATGGTATTGTAACTATGCTGATGGTTTTTTAGTTTAATCGTTTGTCTGCTAATGTTAGCCAAACTGCTGCATCTTAGGACACGAGGTTTATAAAATAAACGCTTTAAACTTTTACCGTGTCTCTGTTTATTCTGTTATGGACTGATATGAGAATAATTACGAACAGGTATTTCTGATCCCCACCATTCCTGAGATATACACTAAGGGCCTCATGTAGGAAGCCAAATACCGGTCGGTAACGGCCGATTTTCGGTAATTATACCGTTACCGACCGGTATTTTGGCTTATGAGATGTAGGGGGAGAATTTCATGATTCGGTATTTACCGAATCGGTAAAATTACCGATTCGGTAAATACCGAATCATGAAATGAGATGTAGGGGGAGTGTGTGGTGGGTGTGGGGATTCGTTATTTACCACCAACTAAAGGTTGGTGGTAAATGACGAATAGGTGAAAAAAAGCATTTTTGTGCACGTTTAAGTGTGCAATGTGGCAGACATACATGCCCTTAGGGCATGTATGTGCGCCACATGTGCACACATGGCCGAATCAGGGGTGCAACAGGGTGTCAATGTGACACCCTGCCACCCTTGCATGTGCTCCCCCATTACCGAATCGGTATTTACCGATTCGGTAATGAGGCATACCTTCCCATCAATGGGAAGGTATGCCTCATTACCGATTCGGTAATTACCGAATTTTTCCGATTCGGTAATATTTACCGACTCATTACCTACATTGCATTTACCACTTCATAAATACCGAATCGGTATGATTCGGTATTTATGAAGTGGTAAATGCCAGCCCACCTACATAAGGCCCTAAGTCGCTTGTTCTGGGTTGTCTATACATTGGGACCGCCGAGATAATACTCGGATAACGAATGGGACACTGATGCTGGCCGGATAAGGGGTTCTGGGTTCTGAGGTGAGTTTTTGGTACACCGCAATTCACTGAGGGCCTGGGTTCCTGGTCATAAGCAGAATCCCTGCAACACTGGTGAGTCCCTGGGCCCCGGAGAGTTGGAAGGGGTCCCATCGGGTTAGACGCCATTTGCTCCAGCCACAACGCCGGTGGGGCCTCAAGGATCTAATCCTGGATCTGGGTCGACGCCGGTCATGCCAACACGATCTCCTCTGGCGTCAGACCTGTAGTAGATGCCATTATGCAAAACAATGGGGTAACCCAGTATCCCTCAGAACCTGGGCCTATGCACTATAAACAACAATTGGTTCTGTCGGGTCAAGCAATTTCTTTGTGGTATTAAACATTTGAGTAAACATAACTATTGGAACGCACAGAAAGAAAAACAACGTATATTATTCAAGAAGAAGATGATATTTTACTTTATATTTTAAGATTATTCAGTCAAGGTCAAAAATTACCACAACAGGCAAGGGAAGGCTGTCAGATAATTAAATTGGTGAAGCGGCGCATGTGAGCGTGATTAAAGTCATAGTGATTGTGGTGACAAAGTGACGAAATTTGTGTATTAAACACAAAAGTGACATGATACTGTACATATATTTACAATAAAAACTCTTTTGAAAACAATCTCCAATTTAAATTCAAACAACAATGCCGCTAGCTAGAAAATTGAATTATATGGATTTATGTGCTAGCGGGCCTGTTGTGCATGGATGGGGAAAAAAACGTGGTCGTTTCGACCCTGACAAACGGCATGAGTTAAGGATGTAAAAGACTGGCCTTCCTTCAGGACAAGGTGGTGTGTTGGACAGCCTGCAGAGAAAGTTCTAAATAAGTGTGTGTTCATATCGTAAGAGGGAACATGCCACTATATGTATTCTGTACAATCCACTCACCGAATCTTTGACAATTGAAGGAAGCAAATGGGGCAAGCCCATGGGGTCTTGAGGTAAACATCAGAGGTGTAATCCAACTGTACGTCAATGGAGGATTGTATCTGGTATCTACTAGTAATGGTGGGGGAATGATGTTAATGATGGTAATGGTGTCAAATCCTCCCTTGATTCAAATGGACAGTGAAGGGTAGGCGGATCAAACATACCTGAATAGGAAATTAATCTAAACTTTCAGAAGGTATGTAGCTAATTCAATTAGTTGTATGGCAATTAGGACAGTTTTGGCGCATCAAACTGTAAAGACCAGTTGTGGAGCATCACACTGTAAAGAAATGAAATGATTTTAAGTATGCAGTTCATGGAAAAGATCAAAGTTTGAAAAATCGACACTGAAATAAGGAAAACGTGTACCTTGATATCCGTTATTTGAGGAATCAGGTTAGAAAGTAGCAATAAATGCCATGCGCGGCGTGTCTTGTAAGATTTCAGGGCATCATTATGGCTCTGCATGGAGACAAAAGAAGACCCAATCTAAGTCTGGGAGTACGATAAACTTGGGAATGCAGCCAAGTTGAGCAAATGTGCTCGCGTGCGCATACCTGGTAACATCTGTCCAGCGGCAGGATTCGATGATCTGTGCCGCCACGGAGACGCTCTGGAATAAATAGAGCGCTGTGTGATCGAACTGCCGTGCACGCTAGCGTGCAGCAGCTCAAACAGGCACAGGAATGAGATTTAAATAGACAAAAGACTTTCCGGTTGCGGGGTGGAGGTTAAATAATGATGTATGTTGCCATAGTATGATTCTTATGGGATTTTGATGTCCTAGAAGGTTACGCATATAAGTGTTGGACAAAACTGTTAAAATTACATTGCGTGCAAATGACAACTATATCAGAGAAGTTTAGCTGCCCTTGATGGCTGCATCTGCGCATTGCTGGTAAAGACAGCTACATGCTGAAACAATTTGGATGGACAATGTCCAAGGTATTGCAAGAGTATACAATTATACAAACTGATGAATAAAATAGTGCCGAATAGTGGTTGATGTTTAAGATCAATTATGCCAATTAATCTGTCAAGGCACACATTTATGAACATATAGAAATCACATCAATAACATTATTGTAAATACAAGAATGACATTTCTTAAAAGAGGTATACTGACAGATCTATCAAGGCTCATATTTGCTTGAGTGCAGAAATCACATGTAGAGGCCGCCCTGGAATGTTACATGCCTCTCGGGAACAGGTCTATGTCAGGGACAGGCTATTGAGAATGAAATGCCTTTCGTCACTTAGTCACCACACTCACTATACCACTTTAATCACGCTCACATGCGCTGCTTCACCAATTTAATTATCGGACAGCCTTCCCTTGTCTGTTATGGTAATTTTTGACCTTGTCTAAATAATTTGAAAATATAAAATATCATTTTCTTCTTCAATAATGTACGTTGTTTGGCCTTTCTGTGTGTGTCCAATAGTTATGTTTTCTCAAATGTTTAACACCATAAAGAAATTGCTTGACCCATCAGAACCAATTGCTGTTTATAGTCTGTAGCAGATGCCTGCAGCTCCGCAGATACTCATCAGCGGCGCCAGCCCCATACTCATCCCCGACGTCACGGAGCCGGAACCACGTCGCTCAATGTCAATTCCGGCACCAATTGAACCCAGAGGGTCTATGTTGTTGCCTGAGCACTTTGAAGATGTGCGAGGCTCAGGAGAGGAATGGGAGGGTCTATGGACCCTCTGGAACACCAGGATGACTCTGTGGAGCATTTGGACTGGTTTAGGGAACTTGGGGAGGCTTGTGGACTGGACACTTCCCCAGATACAGGCATTCTTTCTCCGCCAACAGTGGCTATGGAGGAGGGGGCATCCTATGCCATGGTGGTAAAGAGTGTATGACGTAACAAACTACAGTAGAATACCCATAAACCCAATTGAGACCTGGGTGGATAGTATATAGTGCTCAACAGGTATTATTTAGTTGACAAATATAAAGAATTATGCACATAACGTATTCCAAGGATGGGAGAGAAAAGGAGAAGGGAGACAATAACCAGGAAACAATTAATGCAAAAAACGTTTTCATATATTTGATCAAAAAGGTCAAAGCAAAAGCACTGTTACATTAAATGACGTGTAACCTGTACATAACTGTGCACAAGTGCTTGTGAAGAAGGTGAACGGCCTAAGTGACGGGATATATACGGCAGAGACGGTGCAGAAAAAAACAATGTTATGTATAGTGAACTTTTATTGGTACCTATACATTAATGAACATAGTTTTTCTGGGGACCACGAGGATGGCGCTTCAAATTGTGCTGCAAAGTTGACGGTATTTTGGCCTGTTCAGAATTTAGGCCATCATCAGGACCAGGTTACTAATTTTACACTAGCGCTTGCTTGAAGGTGTATGCAAGTACAACAAGCTGGGTGTAGCACTGAGATGGTGCTAGAGATTAGTAGCGACCGAGGGAGGGTCAGAGGTAATGAGGAGTCATCGCAGGGCTAAGGCTGACAATTGAGGCGCGGAGCGTGCTCAGGCTGCAGAGGTCAGATAAGGTATTTCGCAACCAGGATAAATATGCAATTATCACAGCAGTGTACTTTTAAAAGGCTAGGAATAGATCCTTGCTGGCAAGGCTCGATAGTCGGTCAGGAATCCATGCGGCGCCGGTCTGAGTCTGGGGTTGGTGGTAAAGAGGGCAGCTGAAGTCCTTAGACCAGACCTGCCCTCCGTGCAGGTCAGGACTAATCTCCTGGCCGAGGTGCTTCAATCAAGGGCTTGGGCTTCCACTTCCGAAGTCTTTGTACCCTTTTAATGAGGTACTTATAGATGTCCTTCTGGGCACCTGGTTCAAGCCTAGCACAGGGGCTCCTGTGAATAGGCCGATTGCACACCGTCTCCGCCCAGCACCGGCCGATCCGAAGTTGCTCAGCCGACATCCCTCCTCTGAAAGTTTGGTGGTGCAGGCCTCTGCATTTCCTTCCTCCCCTCCCGATAGGGAATCCAAGAGGCTGGACTCATTTGGAAAAAAGTTGTTTTCTTCCTCCAGCCTAGCATTGCGGTCAGTGAATATCGCCTGCTCATTGGGCGGTTTCTGCCATTCCCTTTGGGAGACGGTTGTGCAAGTGCTGCCACAAGTCCCAGAGGAATATGGCAACAATGGGGCGACCCTGTGTCCCTCAGAACCTGGGTATGTATATAATAGGCTAAAATGGTTCTGTCTGGGAGAAGATAATGAAATTGAAAAGAAACAAGCAAACTTGCTTGATACCTATTAAACAAGTCTGAAAAGTATAACATTTACTTTGGTAAAATCATGAGACGCACATCAAATGACGTTGGAACACAGATCAAAGCAAAACACCTACTAGTATATGCTTGCAAAATACTTTTTTCTTTTATATCAATTAAAGCTTAAAGCAATATTTACAAGTAATCAGAAGGCTGTCAATACAGGAAATACTGAAAACGGTGACATGTGGTATGGTGACAGTAAGTGCTCAGTGATAATGGTGCAGTGCATATATATATATAAGGTGATATTATGTACAATAATTTTCACGTGGAACAAGAATGTGGTCAGAACAAAGGTAGGCAATAACTCTGGTAAACAGCAGGTTTGCTTATTGATTTATAACCCAGAGATTTGATAAAGCTGAACCAGTTATAGTCGTCGACGTTTCACCCCTGACAAAGCGTTATTGGAATGTCATGGCGGGTCTTCTTCAGGGCAACTGGGCATGTTGATAGCCTAAAAAATGAGCAGAAGAGAATTCAAAATTGTGTACTAACTAAGGGGGTAGGACAGCTGTGTAGCTAAGAGGCGTCCTATTACTCACCCAAAAAGTGGGATGACTTGACGAGGCATCCCTTGTTGAGTGGAAGCTGTGAATGGATCTAACGGGGTGAGCCCTGGAAATGATCCACGAGGTCGAGGAGCAAAATGATATGCAAAGTAAGCGGCTTACATGCACGTGTCAGCCATGCTCAGGGAGTAAAGATTGCTTCATAGAGTGAAAACCCTGAGAAAAAATGCACAGGGTAAGATCTGTGGGAATCTGTCAAATAGAGGCAGGTATATGAAAGTATTCGAAAACCTTTTTAGGAGGCTTACCTAGCACAAGGTGATATTTGAATTCCAGAACGTGGGGGACACAAATGAATGTAGTCCTTCAAGGAGGCCAGGCGACCGTTCTGTGAGGAAACGCATGGAGGTTACAAACCTCTGTGTTTAGGATGCGCGTGGAGTCCAAGAACCAATCTTTGTTTATTACGCCAACACATGCAAGAGCACTTGGCGAAGGAAGCACACTGTTCTGATTACAGTGTTGTGTAAAAGTGCCTGGAGGTTATGACCCCTCAGTGTGAATAAACTTCAAGAGTGCATGAGGGTCTATGTACTCCGTGCTAGAGAATTGCAGGCGCCAATAAGCACGTTGACTACTTTGTCTATAAAAAAATATAAAATGCCAGCAATTGCGTTGCGTGGAGTAAGCCAACACTTGCAAGAACACTTGTGGGTGAAAGCAGCCTGTGCTTGTGAAATTGATTACAGGCGCCAGTACTGTGTGAAAGCGCATCTGAGTAAAAGCGCGTGGCAGTTAAGAATTAAAGATTCAGAAAAGCGCATGAGAATCTAAGTACTCAGTGCTTGAGAAAGCTTACTATACTCTCTTTACAAATCATTTAATAGACCGCATGGGGTTGGAAACTCTGTGTTTGTGAAATACAGGCACCAGGGAGCCCGCATACCTAGGAGCGCTCGACTCAAAAGTGCTGGGTTGCAATCTTGAGTAGAACGGTCAGCCAGCTGGTAAAATACCGGGAAAAGTTTACGTTACTTCTGGCACGCCAAGCACGTGCATGGCCCGTGACCGCATCTATATGCTATTGTGTCTGTCATCAATTACTGGCGAGGTCACGGGTCAGTGTGAATGACACCGACGAGTACTGAGTAACTTCAGACATGGCGATCGATGTAATGAGCAAGAGCATGTGCTGCTTAATGTGGGAAGGCAATGTTATTTTGAGAAAACTTGTAATGTATCTGAAATCATGGTAATTGTAGTCAGATTGATACTTTCGGTGCGGTGGGACCACGTTAAGGGCGATTTGATTAAAAGGGAAGGGCGAGCCTTTCATCTCACCTGCCTGTTCTGCTAAGGTGAGGATCAAGTTGAAAAAACAGACTGTGTCTATGAAAACGTGTATGAGGCAATATATGCATCGATTTCACAATTCGGAAATCCAAATTCACAATTCAAGTATCCGTTCACAAGGGAGAGAATCAGGCAGAAAAGACAGCCCGTGTGTGTGAGAATTTATGAGGCAATATATGCATCGGTTTGAAGGGGAGTCCGCAATTATAAAATACAAAGATAAAGAAATGCTATTCCTCCATGCGCTTCCTCACAGGACTGTCGCCTGGCCCCCTTGAAGGACTACATTCATTTGTGACCCCCACGTTCTGAAATTCCAATATCACCTTGTGCTAGGTAAGCCTCCTTAAAAGGTTTTCAAATACTTTTATATACCTGCCTCTATTTGACAGATTCCACTAGATCTTCCCTAGTGTATTTTTTCTCAGGGTTTTCACTCTATGAAGCAATCTTCACCCCCTGAGCTTGTCTGACACGTGCAGGTAAGCCGCTTAATTTGCATATCATTTTGCTGCTCGCCCCCGTGGATCATTGCCAGGGCTCACCCTGTTATATCCATTGACTGCTTCCACTCAACAAGGGACGCCTCGTCAAGTCATCCCACTTTTTGGGAGAGTAATAGGACACCTCTTAGCTACTCAGCTGTCCTACCCCCTTAGTTGGTACACAATTTTGAATTCTCTTCCGCTCATTTTTTAGGCTATCAACATGCCCAGTTGTTCTGAAGAAGACCCGCCATGACATTCCAATACGCTTTGTCAGGGTCGAAACGTCTGCGAATATAACTGGTTCAGCTCTATCAAATCTCTGGGTTATAAATCAATAAGCAAACCTGCTGTTTACCAGATTTATTGCCTACCTTTTTTCTGACCACATTCTTGTTCCTCGTGTAAATTATTGTACATAATATCACCTCGTATATATATGCACTGCACCATTATCACTGAGCACTTAATGTCACCATACCACATGTCACCTTTTTCAGTATTTCCTGTATTTACAGCCTTCTGATTACTTGTAAATATTGATTTAAGCTTTAATTGATATAAAAGAAAAAGTATTTTGCAACATTATACTAGTAGGTGTTTTGCTTTGATCTGTGTTCCAATGTCATTTGATATGAGTCCCAGAGGAGGCCCGGGCTGTGCTCTGCCAGGCAGTCAAGGATGGGAGAAATGCACTAAAATTCACCATGCCGTGTCGCCTAGGTATGACAGATTCACTGGGCAGATCAATTTCAACGACAGTGGCCTTGAGGCGCCACGTCTGGCTTAGGACAACTGGCTTCTCGGCGATATCCAAGCGAATCTGATGTACATGCCTTTTGATGGAACCAGTCTTTTTTGGGGAAAAGGCAGACTTGGCACTAGTCTGGTTCAAGGACTCCAGAGCTACTGCCAGATCCTTGGGCCTCTCCTCGACTCCTCGTGACCAGTCTTCCTTTCGCCCCTTTCGCGGCAACGGAAGCGGTTTCCAGCCACGTCAGCCCCATCCCAGCCACTGTCCTGCAAAGACTGCCCCAGCTGTGCGGGGACGTGGACGCTGTGCATTCCAATCCAGGAATGGATGCCAGAAGTCGTCGGCCACCCTGCTCCCGGAAGCTGCAGCCTCCAAGAACTCCTAGGCTGACTTAGC